>NC_061778.1:19218875-19528404 GCF_022458985.1 Mugil cephalus | reverse complement strand
TGTGATGAAAGTCAACAGCAACTGGTCGCTGACGATGTCACTACTAATGTCAATACATGTGCTGAAAACAGGCTGTTCATGTTCTACATACTGCACGGTGCAGGTATGTATAGCCTGTATGAAAACAGGCTGCTACTCAGCACTATCAATAGCATTTAATAGTACTCCTCAGTCTTTTTTTCAGATGACTGTGTTTTGCAGTCGTACTTTTGTTGTATTCCCGGACTGACTTAAATATTTTGCATGTCACGTCAGAATGGGCTTCATCTTTAGTCCAGACTCCCACACACTTGATGAACCACTGCTAGTTTGCTACAATCACACACTGGACTCCTCACCCATGTGGCATCCATGCGGTATTATCGCGTGGTCTGAGCTCAAAGTAATCATAAAGGAACAATCAAAGAACATGAAAAACAGCACCAAGTGTCGACCTGGTCTCCGAATTCACTAGATCCCAAACTGATCAACTATCTGTGGAATTATCCACAGAGGCCCCTCCCCTCAACCCATAGGACCCAAAGACCCCCACTATCAACAGTCTGTGGCCAGACACCACATGACACCCTCAGAAGACCCATGTCCATTCAGTGGGACACAAGGGAGACCTACACAATATGCATCGCTTGTAGGACTATTGTTTTTCCGTTGAAACTTGCCCCGTAATAAAATTCTAATGGAAAAGAACCAGGCTCTCTATGTGAGAGTGATCTGATAAGAATTGAGTTTGGCCTGATCCAAAGTGCAACACACTATAAACTGAAGACAGGGTGTTAAGATGGGCTGGAGAGAGCCTTATCTCTATTGGCTCCAATTTGTAACTTAAAGTGCGGGCAGGATTTACTGCTTAGGTTTTAGTCCATCTTCGGAGGTCCTCGATGAAGCTGTTTTAGAAACACATGAAGGGCCAGCGACACATCTCTCGTGAGTTGTCATAATGCACGAGGATGAGTAATGCCAGTGGATGTGCGTGAGCTGAAGTGTTTTAAATGTCAACTGGATTTTAACTGAAATGACAGAGGTTAATGGAGATTATGGAGCTTTAAAGTTACTCTCAATGTTTCTTTTTCTCCTTAAGTGTTCCCACGCCCTTGAGCCAGGCATCGACAGAAAAAACTACGCAATGACTCAGACAATCACTCAGGCAAATCTATTTTTTTATGCCTTTAAATTAAAGTGAACTTGAGTACATTCGGCGGTTATTTCTTCACAGTTTAAAAGAATGAAACGAAAAGTCCTGATGCCCAATAAAGCTGCAGATTATCGGCCCTTTGCAGGAACAATCTCTGCTCAAGCTCAAGTGTTATAAATGGAAACAATGTTCAATATGACATCCACATACTTACTGTGCACTTAACAGCGGGGAGGATAACAACACTCGCCCTGTCTTAGCTGAATCCAAATATAATATGTTTTGGCGAATTCCCCCATATTCTTCTTTGTCTTTTACACCCCTCCAGCTTATGTTTCAAGCAGACAATTTGTCACAACTTTGCCTAAATATGTCAGCGTGTGGAAGAGAGACACAAAGCAGAAGCAGGGGATGGAGAGCCAGTCGTGTGGGAGTCAAATGGATAGAACGGGAGGGACCCCTATGGCACACACTGATAACCCATGCATATACAAACATGCACACCTCCGGTACTATCAAACGCGTGTATATAAACAAAGCTACATTAGGACATCCACGCACGGACGGAGTTTCTGATAAAATGATAATGAGACGACACATTCCCACATTAAAAGGGCCTAAATAAACTTCGGCCCCCGCTCGAGACATTACGCAGACCCGCGCATTTGAGATGTGTGTTTTATAAGCGCAACCGTATGTTTTCACTGGGCGGCCGCCGTCTTCACTCATGTGCAGTAAACCACGGGATGATACATTACGCTGCTGATGCGTTTAATGTAGAAACTGTTTTTGCAGTCTGGTTTGAATCGATGCACAATACTGCACAGACAGAAGACAGAGAAGGCTGCTCGTGCTTGATAATGAACATGATTCCTGCAGTGTGCATGTATTTGACAAGGCTTCATTTCAATGCTGGCGGTTTCAGACTAACCATAGTTAGTGGCATATCCTTATTTTTTTTTTTTGCAATGGCTGTACAAATACGTGGCAAATATAACTATAAAATAGTTAACAAAAATGCAAGTTCCATCCAATTAAAAACCGCACTAATGTTTTATTTGTTGACGATAGAGCAAATTGTTAATAATGTCAAATGTGTCATTTACAGTGACAATCCCACAAATTACCAACAATTTCAACAGCACACTCTTTGTGCTGTCTTGAAGCTCATATTAAATATTTTGATTTAAGTTTTGTATGCGGCTTTGAGTAAAAGCGATTAACATATAATGGAAGAAAACACAGAGCAGCAACGCAAAAAGCAGAGGTTGACAAAAAGAACACAAAACCCGCTGGACTAATAGCACAGCGAAGATGGGATCATAACAATCTAAGCCACAGGTCTTCAACAGGGGGTTTGTGACCCCTGGGGGTGTCCGTGGAAGTACTAGAGGGGGGGTCGCAAAATCTTTGGTTGATTAGACATTTTTTATGTCACACTTCTCCCTTTGCCTAAGAACGAAAGTAAAACACTAAAAGCCACCAGCTAACTAGCCTAGCCAACAGCTGGTAAGAAGTGATGGGACATGCGACTACACTTCAACCAATTAACATCAAATGCAAAATGATAATAATAATGAATATTATAAATAATAGTAGGACGAGTTTAATATAGAACACATATAGTAGGTAGAGGGTCACTACTTACTCACTACATCAGTTTGGGCTCCTTGGCCTGAAAAACGTTAAAGACCCCTGATCTAAGCTTCACAGATAAAACATAGCTATATTCCTTATACTAAAGGTAGAAATTGAGTATTTTGAACAAGTGATAAACTGAAAACAGCAGGTTTCTCTTAAAGCAGAAAAACGATCTCCATAAAGTATTTTTTATTAGGAATACAGATGATATAAATCCACTGATAGCTGCCTCCAAAGTCCTTATCACTCGGAGCCTTGTACGTCTCCATGTACGCTGACGAGCATGTGCGCATATGAAGTGCTGTTTAGTCTTAAGTGCTCTTCTGTTCTGCC
The DNA here is from genome assembly GCF_022458985.1 of Mugil cephalus. Classification (NCBI taxonomy): domain Eukaryota; kingdom Metazoa; phylum Chordata; class Actinopteri; order Mugiliformes; family Mugilidae; genus Mugil; species Mugil cephalus. The sequence continues at coordinate 19,525,298 of NC_061778.1, read as the reverse complement.
CTCCGCCCTTCCTCCCTTCCTCCCTCCATCGCTGTGGAGGAGTCGGGAGTGCTGGTTCAGTTCTCCGGCAGACACCCTGTTTATTTAGCCTGACATTCCTCCACTGCTCTCCGAACGGGAGAGCCGACTACTCTGCCTAGTCTCATCCTGACTCACGTCCGCCCCGTCAGCGCCGGTGACATTTGAAATGTGCGCGCGCGCGCCCGCGTGCCGGGGGCTCGCGTTCGTGTGGCTGCCGATTTTTTTTTTTTGCCATTTGGAGGAGCGTATTCGCCCGCGCTGGAACACAGTCTGTCTCCGTGTGTCACCGCACGCCTGACAAGTCATCATTACCGTGGCGGGATCTTTGTGCGCCGCGTGGCCTTTACAAGCATGTTTGGTGCGCGATGAGAGGTCTGCAGGAAGCCATTACGCCCGCCGACAGATTGCATTTGTGAGTCGGCCACCTCGTGATGAGCTTCACGCTGAAAGAAGAAGCGAAGCGGCGGCCTGCTCGGTCTGTCCTGTCTCACCGCAGTGGGAGTTTATTTACCCTTCACTTTTCATTAGGCCACTAACTTTCGCCTTGCGCTCCGTGGCCATTTTGGATCGTTGAGAAGCCACAGCGCACGGGGGCCCTCTAATGAGTCATTGGAGTTTCTGTCGATAGCGCTCACGTGTACGTCTTCATTTGCCTCTGTTTAGGGTTTCCTCTAATTGATATTGAGTGCTGACTCGCATTTCGGCTCGCGTGCGCTGAACTGCTTGTCACTCAAAATTAGCCGGCTTCACGCGGCGGCTCGAGCGCCCGATGAGTTTCTCTCCAACGCGTCTTTATGGTGCGGTTAGCGACGCGATTTACAATTAATTTTTCTTTACCTAGACGTTTGGCAGCGGCGGTGCGTTTCTCCTGCTCCTCTGGGAGAACTTTCCTTGGATTCAAAGCCAGAGCATTTCTCATTAGAAAAGCGCTCCTGCTCCGTTCCCTCAAGTCCTCCCGTTCGTGCTTTTCTTTTATTGCTGTAATGTGCGTTAAGGCGTGCGTGGTTTAAGCAGGCATGATGATTCAAGTTGTAGGTACCGGTGGGTTTCAGTGCAGCGCTGTGCATGTGTTTCCTTCTCTCCAGGACCAGTCGCTTCTGGCCTGTCTCACTCGTTACCCTGTCATAACAAGCACTCTGTCGCCGTATTTCACCTTACGCGTGCACGGCCAACACACACACACACACACACACACTTACACGCCGCTCACACGTTCGGACTTTTCCTCACCTCATTAAGCTGCAGAAGAGGCAGAAATAGGGGGGCAGGAGAGCCGCAGAAATGGACAATGTGAGATGCCGTGTGTGCTTTGAAAAGCCTGTGTTTTCACGCTTTTCTAGGTCAGGTTGTAGCGACGCAACCCGCTAAGTTGTCTACTGTTTTGAAAAACACTGAGTCCGAAGTGCCAGTTCGGATCTGTCAGCCGGCCCCAACACGAGAGGTGGGGGGGCAAGGAAGACATGTGGATGTGTGGATGTCAGGGAAAGAGTGTCTCTGTGTGTGTGTGTGTGTGTGTGTGTGTGTGTGTGCATTCACTTAAACTCCCACTCTGCTTTTCACATACACAGGCATGCATGGTTGAATGCACAAGACACACATATACAATATCAACCCTTCTACCACTCAACCTCCAGAGAGACACACACACACACACACACACACTGTTTCTCAGCAAAAGTCAAAGGCCCGCTGTGATTTTTACAGGGGGATGTCTCTCAGCCTGGTAACTCAGTCTGCCTCCGACTCTTTACAACAAGCGTGTGATTCTGCCATGCGCGGCCCGGGACACACGAGCAGCCGCTGCATGAGAAGCTTTGGCAGCCGTCCTCCTCTGGCCGGCGGACGCTCGCAATGGGAATTGACTGCGGGGAACGCGATAGCGACCTTGTCTTATTACACTAATGCGACCCATGCAAAAACACAGGATGGATGGCCTGTCCGCGGTGGCTGCCGTTCAGACCGGGGGAACGCTGCTAAACGCATATCCTGCAAGACTTTTATGCATTTTTACCGTTTCTGTGGCTCATAGTTACAGTGTGGTTATTGAATCCCCTCTCCCAGACATGGAAGTGAATAGATTTCACTTGCGTGTGTGTTTTTTTTTTTCAAGATATCCAAGGTCTCAAGGCCAGCCACATGGCTTTTTCCCATTAGGTCTGTTATACTGATTGTGGGAGCGTTTAATACTACCAAGTATTCCCCAGGTCTGGTAGACGTGTAACATTTTAAAGGTTAAGTTCCTCTTGATTAGACATTGCTATGTAAGCCACCCAGCTTACACAGAAAGAAAAAAAAACAACATTCAGTGAAGGTATTTTGGCAAATCATAACCATTCATAGCAATTACAAAGGACAGACAGAAATATCCATTTAGATTTAGAATAACACTTGATATATAGCAATTTTCATTTATTCAGGTATTTAATGTAAAAAAAATAGGCAGCTGTGCTACTAACTTAACGAGATACAGCTGTTCTTAAGCCGAAATAGTGGGTAATTGAAATTGTGACCCAGCAAATTAAAAGGTTATCAAATTATTTTACAATTCACCCTAAGTACATACACCAATCAGCCACTGGCAGGAGAAGTCAATAACATCAATCATCTTGTGACAGTGCAGTGTTCTACTGGAAAAACTAGACCGGTTGCTGGTCTATCACAGGGCTAACCCAGAGGAGATAAACAGCAAACCAGGCGTAATGACTCGCATCCAAAAGTTTCCATTTCGAAAAGCTTTTCAGTTAAAAAAAAAAAGAATTCCTCATTAAACCGACCTCTCACCGTGCCAGCTGGGCCATTTCCTGTTGTCAGAATGCTAATTGTCTGACAGGACCCCGGGTCCCCGTTGCCCCGGGGCCTGGATGCCGGCGCGAACACGTTACCTGCTTCGCCCCTGGGCCAGCCGACTCCACGGGCCCCCGCGTGAAAACAACATATTTCTCCCATCCGGCCTGCAGCTAGACAGATCGATCAACCTCAAGCAGAGTTTGGTCTCGGCAGCGGCGGTGACAGACGTTCCATCTTCCGTCAACGTCAGTCAAGCACCTGTGATGGATGAGGAGCTGAATCGCTGTGATTGAGTGAACTTTAGAGATGTTTAGAGATCTGGGAGTGAGTGGAGCGCGCTCACGTTGAGGTGCCACACGAAAACGAAAAAAGACTTGACTCTACAAGCAACTTTACAAACATAGCGAATGATAAAATGGGAACATGTGCAAGTCAAGCTAATGAAAACTGAGAGGACTTCAACCTCCTCTGGTTCCTGACAAAAAATTCCACCTCGCACCCTCACACCATCACCAAGTTTTTCCACAATGAGAGTGTCAAAGTAGAGGAAAGCAGACCCTCTGAAATTAAACTCTACCGTCTCCTCTCTCTCTCGGTGCTGCTCGGTCCCCAGGAATTCTCTGCTTCGTTCCAATCATAACTACAGGAAAGAGAAGTTCGAAGTGGGGGGGCCGTGCGGCAGGAGGTGATGGATGGCTTTTTCAGCGCCGTGTTTGTGCAGCGCATAGCTGGAGCTGCCGACGGGAGGGCAGCCGACCATCCTCCGCGAACGAAAATGAAAATAGATTTGAAGAAGCGATAATAGGAAGAGTAAAGTTTAAGAAACACCGAGCACATCTGCTAATAGAATCATCGCCGCTGTTTATGTGTTTAATTTCTGAATGTTTACGCAGTGTGTTTATGCAGTAAATGTAGTCCGACCATACGTGCATGGCTGGATGACACTGTTTGGTATTGGGGGATCTAACTAAGCAGTGTGCGCTCTGAGTTTTGATTCAGGTCCAGCTCAGGCTTATCCATCTCCCAGCGTTGAGCGCATGACAAGTCCACGGGGGTCTAATGTCTCAGCCAGATGTGCATGTAGCTCACTCTGTTTGTGCCCTCACAGATACTTAAACACCATTCTGCTTTATGTTTCTTTGTTGATTCAGTTGCTTTTCTTGATTGTCTGAGCTGTGCGGAATGGAATGTTTTTATGAATCGGACGATCCAATAACAGTTTCATTTCAAGTAATGGATGCATCGCAGTGGTCACACACACTGTACAGTGCACCAGACAACACCAGTCAGCATTCAATGCGACACCAAATCCATATTTTATATTAATGTGATTACAGTAATGGCACTCTAGAGTGTGGCGTCTTACCGGTTACTTCCATTACACTCCACTTCATTCGATGAGCGGTTTCAGCTTTGACTTCTGTTTCATCATTTTGGACGTTGTGTTTCAAGTGGCGTAGCATTCGTTCACAGAGCGACACGTGTTTCATTCTGAGCATTTGGACGTCAAGGAGATAGATAGATAGATAGATAGATAGATAGATAGATAGATAGATAATTACAATTATTACAATCCTGTAATATGAGCGTAATATATATGAGTGTGATTATGAAACACTAATTTTCTATTCTATTCTACACATTCAGTTTATATAGAAGTGAAACGTGTCCATCTGCAAAGTCTACAAGAAGCCAGTTTATTATTTTCCATTAAAATTATGATCTTTCTTCTAGCTTGTCACAGATTGCGTTCACATGTGCACTAGTGTCCTGGTGTCCAGTCACAAGTCCTAAGAGGCTCTGGACAAATTCAGAATATGGCATTTGTGTTGACCTCAGATAAATTCATATCCCTGAATGTATCATAAATGCAGTAGTCTAAAATGTTGCTGTAGTTGAACTGGTCAGGGATTTGATGTTTTTTTTTTTTCATCTAATCTGCCAAGTACAGTTAATTCTTTCGTTACTCAAGGATAAAACAGTTTCCTCATCTGTCCAGAAGTGAGACGCATTCATCGTCATCTTTATTTGTGTTTTTATTACATGCATGTGTGAAGCTGCAACTGCTGAGGAACTCAGAATAATTATTTTTTGATTATTCTATCTGACCCCAATCACATTTTTTGAAAACAGAATGACTATCCAGGTTTTGAAGGAGGGTACTTCAAAAACCCAAATATAATTGGGATACTTAAATACAGTGTTGGGGGCTTAATTGCAGAAGAACGGTTATTATTTAATGGTAACTTAGGAAGGAATTATCAACTACTCAGAAAATCATCGACAGATTAATCAACTGGAAATGTTTTAGTTTGTGCTGCCTCAGATTTCATGTATGTGAATAACGTAGTAGCGTAGTACAGAGGTGCACTACAAAAAAGCATCCCACTAGTAAGTTAAACAGAAGAAAGGTGTTGGACCGACGCCAAAAACTACTTGGATCTTTGACCCAGATGCCAATAAAATTTGCTTTTGAAATCTCTAATTAAACAAAGTTTGAGTAGTAGATTTCCAGAGGGAAAATGGAAAATCCATAATGAAGTGGGTTCATTCAAATGCCAGTAACAGCATCTCTCGCCCTTCCTATCAATGACTCTCTCTCTCTGTCCAACTCCCCACAGCTGGAGACAGGGTGATTGGAAGTGACTGCATGGGGTAAGAGGGGTTTCCGCTGACACGGGACAAGGAGAGGTCTTTGTGTGTGTGTGTGTGTGTGTGTGTGTGTGTGTGAGTGTGTGTTTGCATGTGTGATTCAGGAGACTTGATTGAATGTGGCTTTCAGGGTGTGGGGGTGTCAGGAGCCCCCGCCGGCCACTAGAAACCAAGGGTGCATGACAGAGAGCGAAGCGAGGATAAAGTTGACAGTCTGCTCTTTATATAGTCGGGGTTGTACAAATGATCACGGGGGTCATGGAGTCAGAACTGAGGCAGGGACTAAAAGGTTTATCCGTAGATTTAAACTCGCTAATTTGACCTAAAACCATCATTCAAGTCCTGTTTGAGTCACAAATCTAATTTAAAAAAAAAAAAAAAAAAGGCATTGTATTGGAAACATGCTTTGTGTGTGTGTGTGTGTGTGTGTTTTGCGGCCCACTTCAGAAACACACGGCAAAGAATTTAATTGTCCTTCAAGAAGAAATGCCAGGCTTTTTATAAGCGGCGCTGGCTGCATCGCCTGCGTGTGTGAGGACTGTGTAGGCTGCGGCGCGGCTGGTGTATAGATGGGTTTCATATAGCACATGCGGTCAAAACAACTTTATGAAGAGAGGCCGCTATTGATTCGAGCAGCGGGCTGCCATATGATATCAATAACGGCTCTATCGCACAAACACACGCACGCCATTCAGCATGGAATCCATCAATTCTCTGCTGTGAACCGCGAATTGATCACACTAAAGGGACCGATACCCACTGTGCGTAAGTGCGTGTGTGTGTGTGCGCGTGTGTGTGCAGGCTGAAACGTTTGTTGCCCGGCCGTGCAACCATAACTCCACTGTGCCACAAACCACATGCTGCCTACTAATAATTCACAATAATTTCACATTAACGTTAGATGTTTTTCTGCAGAATTTATGCGCCAACACTTCATATACAGCTCGTCATAAATTCATCAAGTGGGCGTTCAAGAAAATCGGCCCCGTGTCGTAACAATGCGAGGCCCTGCTTTGTTTTACGTGTGCCGGTGAGAAACAAAATGCGCGTCAAAGTCCGGTTTGATAGAAAGCAGAAGAGTTATAAGGAGACAAACCACTTAAATAATACCAAGTAGAAATCAACTGGGAAATTCGGTGATGCAACACAGGGCAATTGTATAACGCTGCTCTCCTAAGCCAGCTGTTGTAACTGTAAGCATTGATTCGAGGTCCAATGGTGTGGTGGCATTAGAAAATACAATTGTGCTCATGGTTTTTCTGAGTTTACTGTTTCCATGAGTTGAATTAGCACAGGCCTTTATTCGCTGCTCTGGTGGGATGAACCGGTTATGTGATGGCGCTCTGGATTGAGATGGAAAACTTAAACGAAGTCGGTGTAGCGAAAGCTTGCGCATGCAGCGAAACACCTCCGGGGACCTTATTTTGGGCCGGAGTCAAACTTTTTAAACATTTTTTATCAAACTTGACAGGTGATTCTATACATGCAGTTTTTTTATGTCCCTGTAACTGCTGAAGGTATGGCTCCCTTCCCGTTCGTTTGGAATGGAGCCTGGTTTTGTTTAACCTCGTGCACCAGATGCTTCGTTACGCGGGGCCCTGTGGGAGGCGGTCCTTGGAAACTGTTTGGAAAAGGTCAGGCACAGAAATGGAGTTGCAAAATCAAAGGACAAATCACCGATGATGACCACTCCTAGGAGCGCATAAATAATGAAATTGCTTTCTGCTCATATTGCTTCTCATTTCATCATATCTTTTCTATTGAAAAGCAACTTCAACAAAGTAAGCTCATCTATTTCAGTTAACGTGAAGGCATATTTTGTTCTATAGAGGAAAAAATGTATGGCTTAACTTATAGTTGTGACTTCGACGGCATAAACGGCTTGACGGCTAAAGTGTATGGCCCGGACCTACAGTATGTCATACCTACACCATACCTACATCATACTAGGTTGTACCTACACTGTACCTGCATCATACCTACGTCGTACCAATGTCGTACTTACACCGTACCTACGCCGCACCTACCTACGTCCTACCTACGTCATACTTATGACATACCTAGATCATACCTACGCCACACCTACATCGTTGACACACCAGTGCTCAATGTAGAATGGTAAGAATAAGCTAAGCTTTAGTCCTCATTAGAAAATTATCCCAATAAGAAGCTCATGCCCACTTTCAAAAAAAAAACAAAAAAACTAGCACTCTTAATGTAAGAAATTAATGTTTTCCTGTTTTCCTGTTGCGATATATTATTTTGGGTCTGACACAAATAGAATGCAGACAATTAAAATGACAGATTTGTGCCCCAGCGGTAGTTACAGTATTATGTGTATTACCCAAACTCTGAACCACCACCATAAAACTTTATCTCTTGCTCATGAACACGGAGTACATATTCATTTGAGTGTTATGATTCGTATTAATTCAGGTCTTCGTTTGAACAAACACTGGGCTGTGATTGCTGGCAGCTTGGACATATATACGTTTCATTTGTGATCTGGAACAGCTTAGCTATATAGACAGTTCTCACCGATACCGAGAATGAATTTACTGATGTACTGCGTACAGTCTGAGCTACCTCAGCATCTGTGCCAGCCATTTCCTCACTGTCCCAGACCTTGGTCTTCACACAATGTCACTTGTTGTGTGCAGAGTATTTTACAACCGCCACCGCATTACTTCCAAATGTGGCAAGTCAAGTAAAGTGGCCTCGTCGTAAACATTTTCACTTTGAGTTAGTGACACTGAGATAACAGCATTGCTCCTGATGTTGTCAGATAAGCAGCCAAAGGAACGCGGTGGGCTATGGGAAACTCCTAGCACACCCCAGCAAGCCATGAAAGGTTTTGCGATTACTTCGCTTGACAGCACTCTAGTGAACGGCTACCAAAAGCAACCCCTCGCAGTGATGCTTGTAAACAGGAAACCCATCTATTTGCATGCGCGATTAAGCCAACAGCGCAGCTAGGCTTTGTGAAAACACCAAGAACAATATCCGCAGGACAAGAAATATCACCGGGGTGGTAGTTTTTTGTTTTTTTTTCCCTCTACGTGGCTTGTTTTTTGTCTCGCGTCTCACTCTCTCTACGTGATGCACGGCTTCTGCTCTCTCTCCGAATGAGATTCTCGAGGTCTTGATTTGATCTCCAGGCCTCCATTTCTCTCCCCGCCGTGTCCCTCAGGTGCATAGTCTCCCATCTGCTAACTCAGCTCTTTAACTTGCAGCACCGCCTTCCCTTCTCCTCATAAGTCACAAAGTTTGCTTTAAAACACGCACACACACACACACTCGCACACACACACACACTCGCACACTTATTGCCTCTGCGTTCAACCTTGGGAATACACTTAAGGAAGAAGGGAAGTAAAGACGGAGAGGAGGTGGGAAGGGGGGGAGGAAAGGATGACTGTTCTCCTGTTCTCTCCCTTGGTTCATAATTACCTGGTGAGCAGAGTGTGTGTGTGTGTGTGTGTGTGTGTGTGTAGTGTGTGACCCATTGGGGTGGTCCTGCAGCCCCTGTGCAGATTAAATGCTGATGCAGAGTGGAGACAGCTGGGCAGAGTGGAACTCGGGTCGTTAAGGTTCTACCGGCAAGAGTAAAAACAACCACGCGCACGCACGTTTACCGCACAGCTCAAGGAGCCTTTTATTTTGGAAAACAAACAGAGTATCCTGAAAAAAAAAAAAATAGAGAATGAAAACAGTGCCGGTGACAGGCCCTCCATGAGGTCCTGGGACAGAGGGATGAGGGCAGGGGAAGAAAATAAGGCGGAGGAGGAAGGGGGGGGGGGGGGGGGGGGGGGGACGTCTTGTGAAGAAGAAGTGTGTATTTGTTCAAGCAAGAGCTTTCGAGTGGGTCCAACACAAAGTGGGAGATCAGGAAAGACACCTCTGCCGCCCCACCCGCCGTCCTGCTCCACTCCCCCCCCTCCATCCCTCTCCTGTCAGCATGCATGTCCAGTTCACACCGAGGAGTCCTACAGGAACTGAGGGCCTTTGTGCTACAACGATACGCTTGTGCAACAGACCACATGCAAGAGCACCCCAGTGTCTAATTTCTGAAAGGACACTTGCGCAATCTGTTTAAGGAATTTGCGTTTGCTGGAGGCTGACACTTATGTTCCCGCTAAACCGCAGATTCCTTTTAGTCCGATGGCATCCCTGAGAAGCCCATTAGAAGCCGATAGGGCTTCCAAATTTGATGTAGCAATAAAACGAGCAAAAGTCATCTTTAAGACAGGAACATGTCACGTCTGTGATTTGCGGGCTCAACAGATTGGACACTGGGCAGAGTATTTTACGGTAAAGGCCAGTTGGTGCTGAAATATGGTAGAGGAAACGTCCAAATACATTGAGCGCCTGGGGTTCAGTGAAGCCGCCTGCTTTATTATTTGTGAAGCATTTTTTTTTGAGTGAATTGAGAATTTGACATAGTAGAAGGTGGGAAAAGGGCAAACACTCATCAGATAAAATCAGTCCACCGGGAAAGACAAAAATCACCTCACTTCTTAAATTTTGTTCTCTGCAGAGCTCAAAGTCACACCTCTCCATCCGCCATCCTAAAATCCCAAACCTCTTCAAGGCACATTTTCCCTGATGCTTAAATTACATTCCAAATCAAAATGTTCATGCAGTACCAATAATAATAATGATACTAAGTCGGCAGTGGCAAGGTTAACACCGCCCTTTAACAGTGGGAAAACACACACAGAGACAAAGTCATGTGGGGATCTCATCTGCTCTGGGCTAGCCATGCAGAGAAACTGACAAAAGTTCAGAATGGGGGAGAGAAGGGAGAAGCAGAAGCAAGCCAACGATAAATACATGTGTTAGGGTGAAGCATGTTATCATACATGGGGTTGTACATGGTTCAGACATAATGGTGCAGAGACACGCTTGTTGGAAGAAAGGCACAGGGGGTGGGATGGAGGACACCAAGTCAATGACATGTATTAGTGGCATATGTATGCACACTGAGAGGAGAGGTGCATCATTGAAGCGTAACCAAGGCATAGCCCATCTGTACATATATCAACTAAAGGAAAGTTTTATTTCTAAACTTAAACTTATTGGGAGTGTGTCTGTCTCTCAAACCCAAACTTGGGGGTGATGGCTAGAGGCTCTTTTTCTAACTCTACTTCTTACATCTCTAGGAACCACGGGATGGACTTTGAGGTGTTTTATTTTATATAATATGGTGCTAAAATGTCTTCAAGATAAAATGGAGCTCGGTCATTAAGTGCTTCGTATCCTGTATAAGGAGAATGACATTCACTTCTGAACAGAATTTTACATAGAGGCAACTGATTGAAGATAAAATGGGAAATAGGATTTCTGCTAATTCCTCATTGTGCACCAGCTTGAATTAGCTGGAGGATTTCCCAAAGTTGTTTGGATATCCTAAAGTAAGGCGCTGTAGTAGCCTAGAAGTAACACAAGCATAACCTCACATATAACATGTTCCAAATATTTTAATGCCGGAAAGGTGTAAGAGGGCAGCCCCAGTGACTTGTTTTGTGTGTTAATTAAAGGACATATCCTGGTCAAAAACCATTCCTATGTTCGTCACAGTTGTACTAGAGGCCAAGAAAATGCCATCCAGAATCAGTATATTACTAGATAGTGCTTCTGAGCTGAAACACACACACACAAAAAATGTGTTCAGAGTTCAGTCAGGACCACTTTAGTCAAAAAAAAAAAAAACTTTACTTTGCATTTTCAGTGAATCATTCTTGGCTCTGTTTTGGGACCTCCCAGCCCTTCCTACGTGGAAAGCACAAGGAAACGAGAGAACATCTCTCGGCCTGTCCATGTAAGCACTTGGAAGGGCAGTGCAAGGAGAGAGGAAGAAAAGTTCCCCAGACACAGAACAGAGCAGACATCAGTGACAGATATGATAAGCCAGACACAGCATAAAAGGAGGAGCTGGGGTAAAGGTGGGCTGCAAAGCTACTTGCTGAGAAAACAGCAAAGGCTGGTAGGTTAAAGCAGAGTTAAATAAGGTCCACCTATTCAGATTTAGCCAACGGATGTCAGGCTGGTTTATAGATTAACTATCAGCTGATGACACTGGGCTTGTAAATTGAGCTTTAGCCTGAACTAATGCCGTGCTCCAGTTTTGGACAGAAGTTCAAATCTTCATGACTTTAAGGTGAGCTTGAGGGCAGAAATGAGTTCATAATAAGTTGTTTCACCCGGTTTCATGAATACATAAAGCTTTATGTCATCTGCAGAGTAAAAGGAATATATGCAGTGTTTTCTAATAATATTACATGAAGGACGCATGTGAAGTGTAAAAATACTCGCACAGAACCCTGTGGAACTCCATGACTAACTTCAGTATAGGCACAAGAGTCATTCCTGTCATTAACTATGAATAAAGAAGCGTAGTGCAGTTCCTTTAATCCCAAGAGCATGTTCCAGTCTGTAATAAAATGCTGTCAAATGGAGTTTAACGATCTAGCTGGGCAAATATAGACGAGCCCGTTGAGATGATTGTTGGTGACTTTCACCTGTGCTGTCTCCGCTCTATCGTACTCTAAAGCCTGTCTACAGGCATTCATGCACAATTTCATTTCAACAGGCGTTTCAAGAATTTCAGACATGAATGGGAGGTTGTATATAGTAGGTCTGTGGTTGCACCTACATGCAGAGGTTGGTCAGGCAAACATTCTTCTGGTAAACGGATTAGATTTCATTCTCATTCGGGACGTCAGGATTTGTATGGTGGTGCGTCTCTAACCATTAATATTTGCTAGACGTTCAACAGGTGGGTCTTTTAGGTCTTTCAAAAAATTATGAAAGAAAAAAAATCGACAAGTCGAACCACGTAGCACTTTACATGTAGTTTCACTCAGCAGCCAAATCCAACAACTAGAGAAATGATTCAAACTCAAGGATGTTCAAGCACTCATCATGAAGGTTGCAGATTACCCCCTCAAGGACCCCTTCCAGTCCCGGGGCTCCATTTTGGGAACTGTCGCCTTAATAATTTATCCTCCCCTAAGGGCAAATTTTGCAAGCTGCTTCCCTGGATGCAGTTTTTTTTTCACGCGCGAATCGGCGAGTGCGTCCGAAACTTTCTTCGGAGGAGTCGTCTGGGGCCGCGCAGCCAGTCAGGTGGCTGAGGTGCGCCACTGCGGCAGCTGTCAAGGGACGCGAAACAAACGCCCCTCCGGCAGGCCTCCCTCCCGACTTAATTTCATTAAATCTGTGATTTGTTTCTGTTTGTGTGCCGCAGAGTTGGGAGGGGAAGGGGGAAAGGAAGGGGAGAGATAAATGAATGAGTGAGAGCGCAGCAAAGTATGTGTGAGAGAAACAGAAGGCATCGGAGGAGCGATTAGTGCGGTGGTATCCATCATTGGAGCTGCGCTGCTCTGGTCGATTGCCACGGCCACTGAGGAATACTTCATCTGGTCCCAGTGAGAGGAACACGTACACACACACATCCATCTATTATTCTGTAGCGCAAAACTCCAACCGCAGCCCCCCTACTTTACTTTCATCTCGCTGTTACCTCCTTCTGTATTATATATTTCGTTCCACCCCATATTATATTTCTTTCCTTTTTTTTAATTTAACGACACTGCTACATTTTTCCACCCTCTGACCCTCTTTTAAGCCCTTCCTGGTCTCTCTCTGTGCCACTGAAAGCTTGTCTGCAGAAACACCACTTGCCATCTCCATTTATTATGCCAACATGCATATTGCATTGGGTAGGGAGGGGGGTGTTGTTTTCATAGGAGTGTAGGTCCACGTAAGAGCGTGTCTGTGCAAGCATGTCTTCATACGTGCGTGCGACAGCTGGAGACTAATGCGCGCGTGCCGTCATTAATATCACTGAACTCGGAGCGCATCGCTTTGCACAGTTCACTCGGCCAATGAAAACAAGGGCAAAACAGATTTCAACCCCCCGATCTTTCTTTCATGAGCGTATTAATGACTGCGCATGTAATCCGTGGTGGAGCGTGTCTGTTTTAGAGGTTAAGGGGAACGGCATAAGCATGTGTGCGACAGTCGCGGTATGGGACCAATTAGGAAATGAGCGTGTTCAGCTGACCTTTCGTTGAAAATGGAAGGATCAGGCCAGTTTGAACCCATTAGCCTCCCGTCCGCCGCTCTCCTCTTGTCAGTCTCTCCCTGTCCGCTCTCGTCCTCTCTGTCTGGGCCGTCATCATCTTTGTCAAGTCTGTTTGTTCAGTGAAATCGCTGGCTGGCTGATGGGAGAATTGCAGCAGTCAGTGTATCTGGAGCTATTGATGGTGCAACAAACTCACCAATAAGGCAACAACTCACCAGCACAAGTACATTTCATTATGTTTTGTGTGTGTGTGTGTGTGTGTGTGTGTGTGTGTGTTTTCTCTAGATGCAGTAAATTCAGTTTCAGAGGCCTTCCCATCACGGCATGAAATCAAAAACATTCTACGTAATATTTCGCGTGGAGGAATTTTAAGGTATAGAATATCCAGAAAGCGTCATCTATCGGCACTTTAAAAGCTGAAATATGTTTTGGATCAGCACTGAGAGCTCAGTCAAAGATTTTTCACGTTCGTTTTTTTACCACTTTGCCAGAAATTTCTGCTAAGCGGTCACGCCAAAAAGTAACCGACGAATAACAAAATTGAGGAGACGGGCGCAGCGTAGAAGATGATATCAACGCAGAAGTCAAAGGGAAGCGCAGAGGGTATATTTCCAAGCAAAGAAAACAAGTGGGGAGGAAAAAGTTTATTTGTTCGCTGGCGTCGGCGGTGGCGTCTGAGAAGGATTTATATCCCAACGGGGGCCAGGCCTGGCAGAAGGGAGACGACAGAGGCTTGGTGGCGCTTTGGGGGCTCAGCGCCACGCATAAATCACCCACCTGGAAGCGCTACAAAGACTGGCATTGGTTGTGGCGCGGCGCCACCGGCCAACAAGCCGTTTGTGTGGAAATGAGGGGAAACAGGCGCTCCGATAATGGCAGAGAAATCTCCGAGCTTGCCACGTTACGACGCAACACTTTGCAGGAGCTCCAACAGATTGAAGTGAGGGATGGAAATAAAGACAAGGAGGAAAGAGAGAAGTTAAGGGGATGCAAAGAAGGAGGAAGAAAGAGAAGGAGACCTTTGAATCGCAGGGGCGTCGTGGTGTCGGTTACACCTCAGCGCCGCGAATGACTTCTGGATCACGTACGGACGTCAAACGAGAAAAATGCGCGATGATCTCACCTTTGTGTCCAAGAACGTGTCTTGTTTGGTGCGCGTAAGAACGATTTAAAGACTATTTGACTAAACGTTCGCTCCGGTCTCTTGAGTGGAGGCCCGGGGAAGGAAAGTTGGATGCAGCTTCTGCACACGGTGCGTTCCAGAGTTTTCCACCTTCCACAGACCTGGGAGCAGCACTCAGCAGACACATGTGGAAGACGTCAAATCCACCAGCTCAGCTGCGCCAAAAAACAAACTAAAACAAACAAACACTGGTTTTCGCATTCTTACCTATTCATCAAGGGTCAGTTGTTCTTTTACTTTTTAACACCTTTGTGACATTTTGTAACATTTCAGTGTATTAATCATGTATTTGAAGCATTTATTTCTTCTTCCTTTTTTTTTTTTTGCTGTTAACACAACCTAAACATTTAGGGCCCTTGCATTAACATCCATCACAGGCTACATGATCACAAGTGACCAGCTTTAGGTACAGTTGTGAACACTGGACGCATTGAGTGTTTGGAGCATTAGCAGGTGATTTATTGGAGACAACAGCTGTTAAAATATTATACAGAGCCACGAATGATGTTTCCGTTCCGTTCTAATGCCAGGTGTGAACACAGCTTCTTTAAGGTGGTCGCTTGTGTTTGGATTGTCCAGGTTGAATGTTGATGCAAGATCTGTACGGTGCCATTGATCTAATGTTGATTAGGTCATCATTTAGCATTCACTGATAAAACTACAGTGCTCCATCTACTTAAAAAGAAAGTTAGGGGACGTTTTGCATCATTTTATCCCGTAGATCAAAGGAGAGTAATCTTTGTTGGTACAACAGTAATTCTGTAAGTAAAGTCAATTTACTTTTGCAGATGATGTCAACTTACTTTTACAAGTTGACTAAATAGTAAGTTGAAAAACCCACTTTAGTGGGTAAAGTCAACTTGTAAAAGTAAGTTGACATCATCTCTTGTACTTTTGTTAGGATAAAATGATGCAAAAAGTTTCTTAATTTTTTTAAGTAGACGGAGCACCGTATTTTTACTAGTGTACAGCTTAAACCCTTTTCTAACAGTGTTATCTAATGGCTAACCAGTGTTACCTAACAGCTAACCAGTATTAGCTCCGTAAGCTAACTTTATGTAGAAGAAAAAGACACATCTCTGCTTACTTTAAATTGTACTTATTTGCAAATGTTAGCTTGAAATTAAATTTGAATCAAATATTTCAAAACATCTTGCCAACATTATTTTCACATAAAAAGTCTTGAAGCCACTTGCTATTGTTAATTCTAAATTACATCAAGAGTCCCCACTTGTTTTACTTAATATAAAACCTGAAAGACTGCAGTAATTAACCAACTATATCACCAATATTAGCTTAATTCTTACCTTAAAGTCCAGTCTCCCACGTTTTCCAATTTCTTCTTTCGCAGAGCTGGTTGGTTGATGGGATTTACCCAGAATTCATTACATCAGGGCACAGTTGGAGGGTAAAGAGTAAATGCAACAAGCAAATTGTGGTTTTTGAGGGTCTTTGTAAGAAGATTTTTTGAGCCACTTCCATATAGCTTGTTAATGAAAAATATCAAAATGTCTTGTTTTGGACCAAATGTAGACAAATTCATAACATAATATATTCATGTCATGACACAAACTTTACACGTACGGTACGGTAATTACAGACCTAGTTTTTATCACAGGCTTAATTAAATTAAAATTACATATTTTTAGATTTTACTTTTTTCAGTGTTGGCATTGATGGGCTGTTGTGTTTATGATAAACCTTCTGCTCTTTGTTGGTTTCCTCCACCCCCCTTAGAAAAGGATTCTAACTGTATAGATGTGACCTCATGTGTGTTGGATAGCTTGTAGCACCTTCTGTCAGTGCGGTCCAGTAAGGTCATGTTGGTTATGTGTTAGAGATTGTTTGCTTGATGATTGGAAATCAAAGCAGCCAAGTGGCAGGCTGTAACACATGTAAACATGATTTTGAATATATTTTAAATACTGTGAGTGTCAGAGAAATAACCTCTGGTAAACACAACAATTCGTCCATTCAGATAATTACAAGCTTGCTCCTCCTAGGCCGCTAAATATTGCCCAGGAGTCACTCTTACATGTGGTCTTTTTTAAACAAAAACCATGATCTTAATGTAAACTAAGTAGTTTTGCCACCTAGATGAGATGTCACCATGCATTTTTGCACTGTAGCACAACAAGCTTGTCATTGCATAAATAATTATAGCAGCAAATGGAGAACACTGTATTACGTTCTCTTGATAAAAGATACACAACACTCATTTTCCACGTATAATCCTGGAAAAGCACTGCAGCTCAGCAACGTCACTGGGCTTGTTTTCCTGCAACTTGATTTGATGCATTTTTGTATACGCTATATTTCTTTTCCATTTTCAGTGCTTCTCTGGCTGTCTCAGGATATCCTGCCTTGGGTTTGATGAAGAATGCTGGTAGTGATATAATACATAAGCTACTTTTTAGGAAATTGCCATTTGCAATGAATGTCAGCAGACATATGTACAAAAATCCAACTCGGGTTGAGCGGTTGTTGGCAAGACATGGTTAATTTGTGATTTTATAAATGGCTGTAGGCGCGCGTGAGTGTGTGAATGGTTGCATTTCTTTCTTTGTTAGCCCTGCGATAGACTGGCTAC
Organism: Mugil cephalus; assembly: GCF_022458985.1. NCBI lineage: Eukaryota > Metazoa > Chordata > Actinopteri > Mugiliformes > Mugilidae > Mugil > Mugil cephalus. Next base: position 19,507,976 of record NC_061778.1, on the reverse strand, counting down.
GTGTCCAGGGTGCACCTTATCTCAGACCCAATGTCAGGCTCCACAACCCTTTAAGAATAAACAGCTATAGATATTGGATGGATGGATGCATAAAATCAATCTTGGTGCAAAAACAACCCCGGTTTCTTGAGGACACCATCACTGTCCTTTGAAAGGACTTAATTTCTGTCTCAAAGCAACATTCTTATATGTTGCCAGAGCATTTGCTCTTCTAATATTGGTGAGGGTGGGTTAACACTGGAGGTAATTACAGACCTAGTGCCAAAGGACGCCTGGTTCATCTCTCTGAAAAGCCAGCAACTTTGACAAAATGGCAGCATTGAAAGCTCTGAGGACACGCTGCAGTTACATAGCATTTGCAGACGCAAGCGCACACACACAACGCAGGAACTCCATTAACATTCAAAGGGAGTTGAGTCTGGAGTGAGTCTGTGTGAGTGTTTCACTATCATCAAAGCGTGAAAGAGAGAGAGAGAGAGAGAGAAAGAATGGCAGAAAGAAAAGTAAGAGGGATAGAGAGTGACAATAAGATGGAAGGAAAGAGATTCAAGAAAGTAAACAGCGGAAGCTTTGATAGTTGGGGCGAGCGAGACAGAGTGACAGGAATATAGGCAGACGGGGGGTGACAGAGGAAGAGAAGATGGGGAGGTGGGGCTGAAAAGTGACATTCGGATATTTATTTTGCAGAAGACAAACTCCATCCCAGGGCACAGCTGTGACAAGCTCAAAACGCTTATCACCAGCGCTGTCGGACAAAAACCCTACATCTGCGGAGCGTTCCGGGTTTGAGGAAAACACGCAGCAGCCTCGCGGTTCGGAGCAACAATGGAGCCGCAGCGCGGGCCGGGAGTAGCTGTAATCACTTTTGTCTCGTCAAGCTTCAAAGTCTGCGATCACGGTAGCTGTCACTCCAATTAGCGAAATGAGGAATGTCACATTGGAGGCTGTGAATGGCTGTTACATAACAGGTGTGTGAGCGTTTCTAAATAGGACAGCAGATGCCCCCACTCGGAGCCAGACTCGCCGTCTCACTGTCAACTCGTCACCCAGATGACGCCACCTGTCTGTGTGTGTCTGTTTGTTTGTACAGGTGATGTCTGCGGATCTGAAAGAGCGTTTCCCCAGTCTGACTTTATTGTTTCGTCAAACTCCTTTTCCCAAGGTGAACCATCACCACTGGATTAAAGGATGCTGGTATTCTTTATGAAGATCTAACCAAAATACTTGCATACCTGGAGGACCGCAGCCACTTGGGAAACATAACCCTTCACGAACGGCATGTAAGCGGCACTCACAACGTCCTTTTATGAAATTAACTCCCGGGCGTTGACAGGTTGACCTTAACAACTCTGCTCGAAAACATGAACAACAGCACTTTGCTGTTAGTAAGCAGCGCGAGGGGTCGCAAAGAATGAACTCTGGCTAATCTCAGCCTCATAGCACCTCACAGTAGAGTGCATTATCTGATTCAAAGAGGGCACCTTTTATCTAAGCTATACAGAACCCAGATACGCTTTAGGACAATCATGCAAGAAATCCGTTCACAACTTCACTAAACACTCGTCATTCGGGCCCAGTACACATGTCGTCTCCACCCCCAGCTGAATGGAGAGTTTCCTGCCTTGAAAGCTGACGGAAGGACTGGCAGAACTCATGCTTCTTATTTGTTCCAATAATGCAGTTGTCTCCCATATTTATTTATTTATTTAGTTCATTGTATTTTAGTTGTTCTTTACAGAAGCGTATTAGGGCCACACATGAGAAAAAAAATGAGAGGAGTTAGATTTTTTTTCATCGTGCACTTTAAATGACTCGTAATGTCCAGAAAAAAAAAGCGAAAATACATATTGTTGAGAATAAAGTCAAAATGCCATGTTGAGGAAAAAGTAGAAATGTCCAGAATAAAGTCGACCTTTAAATCGGCAGCACTGTATGTGTGTGGTACCACCGGTACTCCGTGGAAGAGTATTGGGGCTTAATTAATAATAATTAAGAATATTAAGAGAATATTATATTGGACTGTTGCATGTCAACAGTGGCGTTGATGTTATCACACACTGTTGCGTTGCCCGCTGAGGGAGGGAACGTAAACTCCAAGGCGCGATCCACCCGTAGAGTCCTGAAGCCGGGCGCAGTCGCACTGTGGTCCGGGAAGTCGCACGCAGCCAGGTCTCAAAACACAAACACTGCTCATGGCACACTCCCTGTGGGACCCAACGGGCGCACACAGTTTATCCATCCTGCCTTGCGTTCGCCATGAGTACAGATGGTACCGCCTGCTTGTATTTCAACTTTTTTCTCTGAACATTTCAACTTTTTTCTCAAAGTGCATGATGAAAAACAAAATCTAGCTCCTCTCACTTTTCTTTCTCCCTAATACTCTTCCATAGTTCTAATTTTCATTTATCATTTCTAATTTGTCATTAGGCATTAGGTTGTTTCTAATTCCTCATTCCTTGTTTGAATTCCTCATGATATACCAGTATTATGAAGATGTTTAAGGTGTCGCCTCAAAATGTTCTGTATGTCGTATCTGGTTATTACCATATTTAGACAACCTGTACGGGACTGAAAGCGAAGTAACTTGGTGATTTGGTTATGGTTTTACCCATGTTTCATGTTGTGGTTTCAGCCATGTTTTTAGAACAGATCCGTGTGTGTGGTGCCTCGACAGGCAGCATAATGTCACAGACTACGCTCACACTAGTAAAACTGTGACATGAAGTGTATACATATTTATTTCTTTTTACAAGTTCAACTGCCGTACCTACCCACTTTGCTCGTAGTGCTGTGTCAGTGCGGGTGACTGCATTTCAGTGTGGCTGTTGAGCATGAAGGTGCTGCTGCTGACACGCTGCTTTGACTGCACATCCTGTGCATCCTGTGCAAACACAGCTGCGTTGGACCTGGTCTAAAATAAAACGGTTTCTTCAAACGGAGGAAGTAATAATCATTAAACTTTAAGCATGTGTACATTGAACTTCGCGGGTAATAACTGTCTAGTTGGTACAGTACAGTAATTTCTCCATATTTGAAGATCTAGTTCAGCAGGTGACAATCATTCTGAATGACAATGACAATATTTAGATCAGCTGGTTGCAGTTTTGGAGACATACGCAGGACGTAGCCTCCTGGTCAGAGACCAGACTGAGGTCTGGTTAGAAAGTGAGTTCAGTAAACTGGTTTGACTTTTAACTTGAATGCCAAATAGGGTGGTACTGACTGCATTCATTTGTCAGATTAGATTGCCTCTTTTAACCGCTTCACAGATGGACACCCTTCAAAGCAGCCGACGCTGACATGTTTGTATTTGTAAGTGATTTGTGGTGCTATATATATATATATATATATATATATATATATATATATATCACTAACAGACAAAATAAAAAAAAGCAAGAGCCAGAGATGCATCAGCATGAGTGCTGGGCTTCAGAATCCGATGGAGGAGGAGCCGCGCAGACAGCATGATGTCACTGCAAAGCAACAACCCCCCCCCCCCAAAAAAAAAAAAAAAATTGTGAAGAAGAAATGTATTTTTGAGTGCGCAGCAGCAGACGCCATCCATCAAGACTCTCCTCTGATGCAAACAGGAAATTGCTGGATGCAGCTTCATCACCCAGCAGATTTCTGAACAGTTGCAGATGGACGGTATATGTATTTGTATAAGTGTGGTTGGGTGGGTAAGGATAAGTGATTTTGGTTGAAGGGGCTTTGGGGCTCAGCCAGCACATGCCACTAAGGCAGCTGCAGCTCAGCAGGGGTCCAGGGATCTGCAGAACGGCTGACGATCCAGCGGGTTTTAAGTACACGCAAATATGCTCACACAACCCTTCTTGCGTCATGGACTTTATACAATTTTTTTTTTTTTTGCATGTTTCGTGTTTGTGCGTTTGAGGACGCTGCAGTGTGTGCGTGTGTGTGTGTGTGTGTCAGACTAAACAGTAACCAAGCACTCTGCTGCTCGCCTCCGATGTCTCTGACAATAACCTGTTATAACCTCAGCTCAGTCAACAGAGGGCACTCTAACCCCTCCGTCTGCATTCACTTTCTCCTTCCTCTTCCTCACTCACACGCTCATGCAGCAGTCACACACACACACACCGATTCCCTTTCCTCCCTAAGATTTCCATCTCAAGCTTCACTTCTCCATTTTCTCTAGTTTCATTTCATTGTTTACTGAGGCATTGACTGTATCTTCAGGTAAACAGTTCCTACAGACAGAGACTGTTCTGTTAGCTGGAATTTCATGAGAATGCAGCAAACATTTATTTATTTTTATTTTTTTTTAAAAAAAGGCACTGGGTTTAATTTTGTCATTGCAGTCTGTCTCTATTTGCGCAGGTGGCGATAAGGGACAATCTTGACGCGTTTAGTGTTGTTTACGGGCTATAAATAGCAGTGCATTAGCTGGTGGCGAGGTCTCTTGTGATGGCTGGGAGGACTGGCTGCACGGCCGGCTAAAAACACACTGCTGTTTGCACTGTTGCCATTAGGAGCACTTTGTACGAGCGTGTGTCTGTGTGTGCGTGTGTGTGTGTGTGTGAGTGTGTGTCGGAGAGAGTGAAATGCCTGCCTTTGGTCTGTTCCAGTGTTTGCCTGTCTCCACTTGATTGTATGACTTGCGTCTTGAATGTGTGTGGCTGTGTCTATATATCCGGCGTCATGTTTACAACTGGGACTAAATTCCACAGCCAAAATTTCCTGTCTCGTGGCGAGCTATCACACCACCAATCTGCATACGTGTTTTTGTGTGTGTGTGTGTGTGTGTGTGTGTGTGTGCGCGCTCGAGTGTTATCATGAAGTGCTCCCAGTCTTCCCCTTTTGTCGTCTCTCTCCAAACCGTCTCTCCTCCCATTCATCCATTGTGGCTGAGAGGATCCTTCTCCCTTTTCCCCCCTTTCAGTAATTTTCTCCCTCTCTCTTTTCTCTCTCGCTTCCACGGCCCTAATTACCCATACTCCTCGGAGTGGCCCCTCCTTCAGAGCCTTTGAAGTTATTTTAGCGCAAATTCTACTTAGCTACACTGCAGACAAAACAAGGAAAGGGCTGCGTTTGAGGGCCTCTGGAAATGTGTGTGTGTGTGTGAGCGCGTTTCTTTCTGTTGATCGAATCGCCAGCGTCTCCTGTTTCATGTGTGTTTATATCTAAGTGAACGTGTATACAAGAGGAACCAGCGGGGCAAGTTCCCCTGTGTGTGTATGTTGGAGGAATTAGGGTAAAATTGAGTCCATACATGCCATATTTTGAGATTGCATCTGTATATCCTTGTGTGTATATGTGTTTGCATATGGTTTATGTTTGTGTGTGTGTGTGTGTGTGTGTGTGTGTGTGTGTGTGCGCGCGCGCGCACGTCTGTGTGTGTGTAATTCTAAGGGCCATGCATGAATGCAGGCCTTCTGAGAGCTTGCTGAATGGCCCGACTGCCCGTCACGGTTGTGTTGGACTGAATGGCCAAAGTAGAGCTGCACAAAGCCACTTGCTGTCTCTCTGTAATTATCAGGAATTGGTCCCCATACACACACAAACACTTGGACACACACTCTAACTAATGAGTAAATATAAGATGGAAAATGAAAGAAAACAGGTAATGCCTCTCATTTATAATCCGTTTAAAGAGCATATACATTCATATCGTTATTTTGGAGATTCATTTTTAGTTATTTTTTTCTCAGGGGATGAAATGGTTTCTGGGAAGCTCAGATGTGGAAAAAGCATCTATGAATCAGACCTTTGAGGGGATACTTTAATGGCAGCGGGAGACTGAGTGGATCCACCATCTCTTTAGCTAACTTAGCCACTTTCTCAATAGATTTGGGAAGTTTTAAAACCCATTTAACTTTAGAGCAGCACCAGGCGAATTGGAACATTAATGAAGAAGAATTTGTTTGTCCAGGGAACTCAATGTCATTTGTTTCTGTTCTAAAGTATTTAATTAGACTATTTAAAGTTCATTTTTTCTAAAGTAAAAAAAATGGACTTCAGTCTCCTATCTATTACTTCCATACAAATGGATGAGGTTATAGCAGTTTGCTAATTAGCAAAAAACTGCTAATGGTAGTTACAGCAAATTAGGTTTATCTTAAAGTAGCCCTGTTTTTTTTTTTTTTTTTATTAACCTTGTATATGTACAAATGTGCAAATACACGACCAGCCTTCCTAATTCACTTACTAAGCTCAGCTAACATAGCCTCGAATTCATCTCGTCTTCCTAGGCCTGAAGAATTTGTTGTCTGGATTCGCTCCGCTGGGAAGCTAGAAGGCTTAGCTTGCTGGTGTTTGTCTAGATTCCTACTGGATTTCCTTTTTCTTTCAAGCTAGTTTCTGCTGAGTCACTGTTTGTGCACACTTTGTTGATTTTTTCCCCACATGCACTAAAAAATAGAATTAAAGGGAAGTCTAGCTAGCATTAGTTCCATTTAATTTATGCTTGTCTAAAAGTAATCTCGACAGGATGAGAATCATCTGGTGATTTGAATGACAGCATGAATACATGGGTGGTTTTTTCCATTGAGAGACTGAGCAACGCCCTACCCAACCTACCTGAGAAGAAAAAGATGTTTTCCATCGCCCTCAACCACTAAGTCAGGCTTGATGTCAGTGACCACCACTGCTGTAGAGTGCCTGGGTGCCTCTGAATATAGTCCAGTCAGCGTAAATCCATGTGTAAATACCAATAATAACTGGCCAATCATATTTGCCTGTCACATCCCAAGATGTTGAAATGATAAATGATGGCTGGCCGTCACTGCTCAGTCAACAGATAGGACTAAAGAAGAGAAAAACCGCCATGTTAGAAAATAAATACCTGCCCACATGTCCTTCATTAAACTCATCAGCAATGGCAGTGTCAGTCACGGTTGTATCACCTCGAGCAAAATGCAAAACAAAAGAATACCTTTAATTTCAGTTTGACACATTTGGAAAGGGGGAGGGCGAGGCCTGCTGACATGCTGGAAATGGCACTTGCATGTGTGAAATTGATATAAGCCACATGTAAGTGTCTAGTTTCTGAAGCACAAAAAACATGTTTGAATTTGTTTCTCTGTTCACAGAAACATCTTAAACAACGCCCGTCTTTGTCTCCTTGAGCTTTGCTGGGTGTTAATTATTTCCTAAAAGATCTTAAGTGTTTTGTCTCTAGGCAGCCTGGCGGAGGGAAACTCCAGGGAAATGAAAGAGTATAAAATGTTGGAGCGATGGCAGAGACGAGGGTGTTGAAGATGAGGGCGACACCGACAGAAAGAGAGGGATAAGTTTTGAAGCGGAGACAAAAGCAAAGAGTTCACGATAATAATTAGATGGCAGCACAGCCACAAGGGGTCACATGTTAAAAAGTCACAAATGGAAAATCTAAAAAAGAGGGAGAGTGACAGGGGGACACTGGATTTACAAGTGCAAAGCTGATGGGGGAGTATCCAGTGTTTCCCATCTGACTCAGCCCTCTGCCGCAAACCACACTCATACGAGAAACACAAACACTTGCACTGCAATCCAGAAACTATACAATGTTTCTCACTTTGCAAACCTGGAGCATTTCCAGGTTTTTCCCCTCCCCTCCCCTGCGACATGCACTTACAGTAAGCTCACACACAGTGTCCTCTGAAAGAATGACTGTGGTCAGGGGTTACTGTCCTGGCTCACCACACCACAAAATGGATCAGTCCAGCTATGTGTTGGGTGTGAGGATGGTCCGTGAACCACCCCCGCACCTGCCGTTCAGTTGGTTTCCTCCGACTGCTGGCGTAGAAGTCCTGACATGCCCTCCTGCTGAGCATGCAACATATGGAAGCTCATGCATCCATCTATGTACGCACACACACATGCAGCTCCACCCTCGGAGGCAGACAAAAGCATTCAGCTGATTAACATTCTCTTTCACACACACTTAATCCCATATGTAACCCACATTTCTAAGTTAGGGAGTTGGTTCTGAGCCACAGTACAGCATGCGGACTCCCCTAATGCATCGTTGGGCTGCTTCTAATCAGACACAGGTCTGCACAGGAAAAGTGATGGATTTCTGCTTAAGTGCCAGAAAAGGCACAACACATGGCTGGAACAGTCCGTTGGGGGGCCGAGGCAAGACGCGCCATTGACTTGTTCAACTGGTGGTTATTTCTGTACGTTCTTGGCTCAGGCTGTCAGATGTCATCGCGTCATAACGGCAGCCAAGAAGAATGGAGCCAGGTTAAGTGATGAGAGTGGTCGAATATATGTCTCGTGGAAAATGACAGCGTTGGATTTTAAAGAACTACTCGCTCCTCAGTGGGACAGTTTGACTGATCTATCACGTCCATAAATTAAGACGACTATTTATCTTTTAGTAGAAGTCCAAAGTGAATATGACAAAGATTCCTTTCATTATTGTATTAAACCATTTCACTGGTGAAAGTTTGAACTCCGAATCCCCTCACCAGCTCTTTTGAAGATTTCCACTGTATTACACATCATGAAATAATTTCTAGAAGAGACTGTAACTTCTGTTTTAGCTCATATGTGCCAGTTTTTGATGCCAGATCTGACGTGAATGTGCGCTAGCTACTTTGATATTTCCCCCGGCTGCCCCACTGTCCTCTTCCCTGCCCATGCTGTGACTGGTTTTGGTTGTGTGTTCCCAAACACCTCTTGACTGTTTCCATTGCACTTTCATTCATTGCATGTCATGTTTTGTTGAAAACACATCTAAAGGACTAGGACTCATGTTAACTTTTGGATGACAAGTTTACAGTTACGGAGTCTGCCTTTAAGCGCATGTAATGCTTGCCAACTTCCACACTTGTTTCATACATCCAGAAAATAAAATAAAGCTACAAATTTTAACCTATTGTCCTATGGTGCGTTCACACTACCACTGAGAGAGCGACAAGCTGTAATACAGATTCAGTAATTGGATATGCAACTACATATCAACCAAGACTTCTCCCCTCTGCAAAACACGAGGCAAACACATTTAGAAACCCAGTCCAACTGAAAAAAAAAAAAAAAAAAAAAAAAAGATTACCAACAGGCTTACAGTAGGCTACCAACTAGCAACCAACCTAGCCTACAGCAGTAGACAGTATGCAGCACATCATTGGGGTTTTCAAGTGAGCACCTCCCTTCGCAGATGTTTCATTAAGTTAGACCCACGACCCAGTGAGTTCCAGCGTCCTGGAGTCACCTCCCTCCATGAAAGAGGTGGAATGTGTAAATGAAGAAGACCCTAGGGAGTGAAATTCAGGTAGATGGTGGGACAGGGTTGAGACGTACCTTTACAGGTAAGGGCGGGAAATACAATGACATGGGGCATGATTTTGTACCTCAACTTAAGTTCAACCATTCATTTTCTACAACCATTTAACTTCTACAAAACTTTACTCATAGGAGCTAAATATTTGCGTAATAGTTTCTTTGACAAGAACATGACAAACCTAACAACGACTGAGAGCAAAATGACTTCTGATTGAGAGCCAGCACACAAAACACTCAGTTCTTTTCATAGCTAAACTGGGAACAGGCTTCTTATGGATTCTGAAATGATTACTGAGGTGAGTTTACAGTCCTGATAGTATCTTGAACTGCAACATTTCATCTTTAACGCCGCTTAATTTGCTCAGTATGTCATGTCATGTGCTGTACCTCCCAGGCCTGGTGTATGGTGTGTGTCCAGATGGAGGAGATAGAGAGGGATGAAATGCGCAGCGATAGCCCAGAATATATGATGTGGTAAAGGAACATTTACGCTCTACTTATCTTTCCTCTCAATCCATATCTCTGTCTGCTGCTCTCAAGCAGACAGCCGAGGATGAGACTGGGTTTCAGCACGTCAAACAGAATCACATTCTTTCTCCGGCTCCGCTGGTTCCTGTCACTCGGCTGTTTTCTCAAACAGACCCGCGCACAAATGCACCGATGAACACTCACACAAAGCTTCTCGTGCTTCAAAATCGAAATGCATGTAGGCATTACACAAACACAACTCTTGCATGCATGTGGGCAAACACGTAGACTCAAAGCAATAAAACACTGCCTTAAATGCGCACAGTCCTGTCACACAGCTGTACGATTATGCCAGCAGCTTCTCTTCAATTTGTCTGCGGGTTTTTGGTTTTGTGATGAGTGCATGTCTTGTCACTGACTGTGTTCATCTGCTGATTCTTCTCCTACCATGGCTGCACACACGGGGGTAAGTCATAGAAGATGGGCAGGAGGACTCTTTTTGAGGTTCATCCTCTGCCCTAATTTACAACCACTGAAAATTCCGTTGTACATTAGCGAATTTAATCTTTGAGAAAGGGCATTGAGTTTGTTTTCCTTCTTTTCCCACCCCTTCCTTCCCGCTCCCTCCTGTTAAATATGCAGATACAGCAGCACAAGGCTGCCTGCAGATTCGCTGCAAGAATTGGGTCAGTGGTGACGTCATGGCGTGTTGATGCGAGGCACGGTTTCCTCAGACTTCCAGAGAAGGTCTGGCACTAGAAAAAAACGAGAGGGAATCTGTGTGTAGCTGAACAGTGGTCCTCGATCAGGGAGGATTGATGGGTTTCACACAGCAGTGCTCTGTAAAGCCCTTAGTTATGTCACAAATATACTAAACAGGAATGGAGACTGTCCTAGCATAGGTGTCTCACTATGGGATAAAAAAAGAATTGCCTTATTTGTAAAGCTCCAAGGCTGAAAAAGTGCTATAAAAGTGGAGATCATTGTGTCGAAACAATCTTTATTCTTTGCCTCAATGACAATAGTAAGACTGTTGCCTCAAACCTGCAACCTACGGCATTGTAGAAAGCTTAATACACTGTAACTCAACACAAATACATAATACAAGCAAAGTAGGACGACATCTTCATCCATTTGCAAAGAGCGCAAACAACAATTGAGAAATTTCCAGGGGGCCCCAAAAAGTGATGAACCCGGCTAGGAAACACTTACGGTTCAAAGCAGTATGACTTTAGGATTTGACATTTGTAAATCGTCAGTGATGTTGGCAGTAATTTTACTGTTTATATGTTTTAGTTTTTTATGTTAACATGACTCGATTGCACAATTCTATGTAATCCCCATTTATTAGCTTGTTAATTCAAATACTCGGACAATATATGTAAATAGTTTGTAGGGTGATTCCATTCATAATATCTAAATGGATCTTTTCATCGCTTTTTGTGGACCCTTGGAAATATTTGTGTTGTGCTTCTTGCTTCTGTATACGGTGGTTTCATGGGGATTATCTGATGTTATGAGTATTTGTAGAGCATGTGCAGCTGAATTGATGTGGGCGTTTTCTTAATTCGCTCATATTTTATCCTTTTGAAGGTTTGATCTCTAAGAGGATTTCTGGAAGTTTTGAATATCAGCATCCTGTATACAGTATACACCGATCAGGCATAACGTTATGACTACCTGCCTGATATTGTGAAGGTCTCCCTTGTCCCGCAAGACAAATCTGACTCATCAGAGAATGGACATGGGCCATGGGCTGTCTGAGGGTGTCCTGTTGGTTAAGCCATATTTGAACATTGTCAGAAAACAAGAAAAAACACAATTTTTTGGTATTTGTAAAACAGTACATGATATTGTTAAAAAAAAAGTACTTAGGCAGTTATGTTATTAGGCTAAACAATATTCTGCGATTTGTATTCTCATGTAGGTTTTTGCATGTCTTCTCATAGCAATGCTAGTTGGCCATATTTACAGTTATTGACAATTCTCCTTAGCTAACACATCTCCTTAGCTACAGATCTCCTTAGCTAACACATCTACTCATTAATCTGACTGGTGACAGCACTCCTAAAGTCAGGTGGTTAAATTGTTGCCCGTAACCTAAAGGCTTTGACTAATGCCACTCTCATTTATCTGTATGGATCGTTCTGTCTGTGATTAACATTGATCACCTTGTTAACACATGTGACCCTGAGCATTGTCCTTCCATTGCTATTACAGCAGAGAACGGGGCAACACATTAAAGTTGCAGACGGAGAATCGTTTCACCCGACCACAACCTGTCCTTCTTTGGGACCATGCTTCGTTCAAATCATCGCTTTCATCTCCACCACATAGTTTCAGAACAAAACTGGAATCTAAGATTCAATTATTTGGTTGTGTAAAAAGTAAATAAATGGCAGGTTATACTTCAGAAACTTTGAAATGAAAGTTCAGAAGCAGCGACTGAAAATCTCATTACATCTATTCAAAAATGAAAAACTTACAAATGCTTGATGGTATTTATGTAATTTGTTCTCCTTTCTCCCTGGGTGATTAAACTAATTTGAATCCATACTGTGCAGTCATTTGTGTGGTACTGGTCTCACACCAGAAATATCAGTCTGAAGAAATTCAATGTTGTCACGTTTTTTAAAGTCCCAAGCAACAGAGCTGGGCTGTGAGGCAGCTTTGGTGTCGTGTCCATCATTTGCAGCACAATAGCCCTCTGGTCCAAAAAGCATTTTTCCCCTTTTACCATCATTTGAAAAGCAGCTGTGAAATATGTTCTTTTCTGAGCACTTCAAAACCCTTGAAATTACTCCCAAGAATTTGACCAGTTGGGTCCAGTAACTTTTGAAAAGTCTAGCAGAGCTGTATAGTTTTATTATTTTATTTTACCCAAGTGATGTGGTGAGCCAAGAGGAAGTCTGTCGGCTTGACTCGAGGACTGTAGCCCACATGCCTTTTTTTTTTTCTGACATTTCTTCTTGATACAGCTTTTTGGTCCTTTTATGAGAGGGAACTAACCTGAATTATTTGTCCTATATATTAAACGTTGATCTGTGAAAGCGATATGAAACAACATTTTATTATTATGATATTACAACAACATTTCATCCTGGCCATTTCATCTTCCGTCTTGGTAGCCGAGGATGTCTTATGCGTATTGATGTCCTTCATTCATGCAAAATTACACTGTACATGTTGGCTTTAGAATCAAATTAGTTGTCTCAGGGGAAAACTTTATTATCTCTGGTGTAGTCAAGTTCATCTTGCGCGGATCATATTCTTCCACAAGTCATCTTGTAAACCTCATCCACAGCCGCTACATTGTGTAATATACAGTTCTCATGGTAAGGTTCCCATACACTACCAAGTAGACCGGAGCTTTATTTCCTTAAGCCCTCCAGTGAGCACACTCGGCCATGTTTGGTGATGGAAAGCATTACATCCTCCCATGAAAATCAGAACCAGAAGTCTTTTTTGTTGCTTGTCTTTCAGATGCATTGGTTCTTGAGCCAACCAATCTACACTAATCTTTATTAGTGTGTCCACATTAGCAGTGAGAGAGCGACAAGCTACAACACATTTTCATTAGAGGCCTGAGATATCACGCGTCAGGCTGATATCTGACAGTTGTAGCTTTGTACTGGACACGATGTCCGACAACACGTTGAGCTGGCTTCAACTCTGTTTGCTCTTCCACTGACACAGTGGCATGTTGACCAATCTCTTCACCAGTGACTGTATTATATCTCCAGTCAATGTTTGCTCTAAAACCCTCCCCCTCGTCGATGATGTGTTGAGCACTCAAGCGACACTCCAGTGGACATTCTGTAAGAATGTCGCTGGCAATGCTGACTGAACTGTAGCCTTTGTTGCTGGTATTGTGTACACACAATAAATGTATTTTGATATACACCGATCAGGTATAACATTATGACCACCTTCCTAATATTGTGTAGGTCTCCCTTGTGCCTCCGAAACAGTTGTGACTCATCAGAGAATGTCCAGAGATGTCCTGTGGTGTCTGGCAACAGAATATTGATAGTGGGGGCCTTTATGCTTGTGTGTTTTTGTGTGTGTCCGTGTCAGGCTGCATCCTGCAGGGATGGCTGCTGCCATTAAGGAGTGTCATTGCTTTGGCGTGGGGGTGTCTGGTCATGTCTAGGTTGGTTGGTAGGTATGTGGTACATCAGTACAGAGCTGCCATTGCTCTGTACTGTATTGCAACGTGTGTTTGGTATGCTGTGACATAGGTAATTGCTGTACTGTGTTGTAAGACTGACAATAAAAATGACGCTAGGTCATTATCTGTTTTTAACATAGTAATGTTTTGCACACGTCTGCGTTCGTCTAAAACCTTTTCAGTTGTGGTAGTTGTCATTTTTAGCAGTAACCTACTAAGAACCAATAAAAACACTCAATAACGAGTTTTAATAGCTTATTAGGATAACTTTGTGTTAAATGCCTAGTAGTGCCTAGTAAGAATTGTCTTCGTAGAACGATTGTATTTCATCATAGATTTCAGTTTTTGCAGGGTAGTCAGAAAAATGCAGCTATGGGAATTTGAAAATAGTTGTATAATACAGTTTCTACATTGGCTGAGACAATTTGTACAAAGATATATATATATATATTTTAAAGAAAAACGACTACCCCTTTGATATATTTATCAAACATTCCCATGGTTGGACAACTATCTGTCCATCCTTGTTTGAGGAACATGCTCTTTAGCTGTTTTGTAGCTTAGTTCATAAAAGCATAGTAATACATATGGATGAACTGGTGCTGCTACTCATTGAATTTGAACCCTTTGAAACCCTTTGTTCACAGCTGATGCATGTTACAATACAATATCCATAGCAAATCCAATGCATTATTAACTCCCATGGTACATCATATGCAGGGTAGATATTTAAAAATTTCCAACAAATGTTCTTAAACAATGGATTTTTCCTTCTGAAATAACTTCTCCCAAACTAACCAAAAACAACAATAAGATGCTCTCATGAATCATTTGACTTTCTCCTGGTTTTCTTCTGTCGCTCGAAGCAATAGACTCATACAGCTCATATGGGTCACCTGAGAGGAGCTTTAATAAACCGTCTTTCCTCGAGATCTGGCAGGAGCTCAGTGAGTCACAGACACAACGTGTGAAAGGTGAATGCACAGCTATACCGCGTTTTCAAGAGCAAAAATCTTGCCGTGTTTTGTCATCACCCGCCTCCAGCCATGTAGCTGAATGCAGCACGGCTTTACAGCTCACTCCCCTGCCTAGTGTCAGCGAGCTCAGCCTTAGCCGTATGAATTATGGATTAGAGAAATATGCCTGAACCTGTTTTTTTTTTTTTTTTTTTTCTGTGGTTCTGGACTCTGTTCGGTCCTTCAGAACCAACCTGAGGACAACCAGATGGTCAGGTCGGAGGCAGGCCAATTCAAACAGGACTCCGCCGAGCAGAACAAATCCAGAAATATAAATATATAAATAAATATTCATCAGCATGATAATGCGCCAGGGCTCGTGCCAGTGTAAATAAAGAACTCAGGTCCCTGGACCCCCTCTAGGTCACTGCTGTGGAGAGTAAATGGGACCTAGCATTTTGTTCCTTCTTTCTCTCTTTCCGATCTGACATTCATTTCGCTCCTCTTTGTATCATCTGCTGCTAATCTTTCCCGTCCAGCTCTAATCTCATTGCACTTTCCCTTTCACTTCATTATGATCATCCATCCATCCTCTTCCTCCACCTCCTCTCTCTCCTCTCGCATCCCAGATGTGTTCTCTCCCATTTTCGGTCCAGGTCTGGCTGCTCGGTTCCTGGCTGACATTTCACTGTGCTTGCTCGCTCGCTCTCTCGCTCCCTTGTTCGCTCGCTCTCTCGCTCGCTCCCCACCCCTGAACATTATTTTATGAAATTCTGGAGAAGAAACAGGTGACTACAGGCAAATCGGAGGTCCAAAGCCAAGACGACCAACACTTTTCTCTCCCTTTTCAAGGTGTTTTCTCCCTGATCAGCAGTGATGTGCAGATCGATACTGAAATACCGATACTTCCGATACCGGGTCTTCATGCTCTAAAATCAGTTCTCAAATCAAAATATCGATACTTTCAATTTTCATTTTCTAATTGGAGGACTGAAACAAAAGAGTGCGTTTTTTGATATTTTGCAACCGAAAGTTGCCACAAGAGCACGTTTGACAACAGCGCTGTGTTTACGGCAAAAGCACCCAAATATATTCTACCTGTGGTTTCCCTAGCCCAGGCTAAAATGTCTTTGAAACAAGCAAGCAAGGTGTCCTCATACATGCTCTTACTTTGAAAACAACAATGTCTGGTCACACGATATGTAAAAACGGGCACTGCTCTTTTTTTGTTTCTGTCTACTAACAATTTTATTTTTCTGTTTTTAGAAAACAAAAAATGAAAATAGACTGGTTTTTAAAGATTTGTTTATCCCTTCTCAATCCTGATAAAGAAAAATACCTTGAATTTAAATTTAAATTTTAAATGAAAATCAAATAATCAATCATTTTTTTTGTTTGTTTGTTTTTGAAGTCCTTTTCTGGACGGAAAATACAATAACCAAAACATACACGGACCAATGTAACTAAACTATTGAGTTGTGGCAACACAACAAACCTTGCGATACAACACAGAATATGAGGCAATTATGATGAGATGGACAGAAAAGGAGAGCAGTGTCAGCATTAAGATGCAAGTTTTCATTTTATAGTAGTTCTTAATAGTTAAACAATAATTATTTTAATCAACTTATTATTTTGCTTATTTCATTTTTTTTAAGTATCTGAAACACCATTTGTTTTGTATGATTGTGTCCTCTGTCTGAGCTCTGCTATATAGTGAATGAGGCTGCTACTTCAGTGTACTTCTGAGTTTAAAATAAATAAATAAATTACTCTATGTCTTGTATTCTTAGTGAAGCTACGATTTAAAATACACTGTGTTTTATTAGGGTTTCCAGACACATCAGGGTGTATTCACACAAAGTATCGGTATCGCCGATACCAGCCTGAATTTTACAGACTGGAAAGGAAATCGTTGGTATTGAACGTCACTACTGACCAGGTGGTGCGGATGTGTGGGGAAAGTGGGGGCGGGCGGCCTAGCGTGTCCGGCTTAGTCTCTGTGCTTATTTGTCATCTGGACCTGAACACAAAGCCGGGATGAAAGAACAACGATGAAAAAGGCAGAAGAGAAAAAGAGCGAAAAGTGAAATGTGTGTGTTTATTTCATGTTTGGATGAATAATAATAATAATAAAAAATAAGGAAACACACAAATAAGGCAACAAAGTAAAAGTGGAAAGTCAGACACGGCGAAATCCATTGTGACTGTCAAAACACAAAGGCATGAGTAATTCGCTGGGCGAAAGAGAACGCGGGACATAACTCTGACCATCAGTCCCAGCGTAATCATTTCATATTTGTCACTCGTCGGGCCAGCTCACAAACAACCGGGGAATAAAACAAACATGTTAAACCGATTCCAAAATGACGAGGGCCTCTTGTTTCCCCCTTTGAAATCCACTCTGCTCGGGAATAATTAAGGCGGCTTTCGGTCGAGTACAAAGGCGGAATATTGTTGAGTTGCATTGTAGTGCCGTGTGAGAGGGAGAGACAGAGAAAGAGAGAGGCCACGGCACCTGCATGATATTCCACAAACACGGACGCGGTTTGCATATGAATGTAATGTAGGTGCCTGTCTGTGTGTGTGTGTCTGTGTGTGTGTGTGTTCCTGCCCATTTTGTGTCTGTCCATGTGTACACCTTAGAGTGTGTGGTGTTTTTTTTTTTTTTTTCGGTGCATAATTCTTATTTGTGTGTGAGATTGTGTGTGTGGGAAGAGACAGAGAAAGAGCACATCTCTGTCTGAGAGCATTAGCAGCGAGCCTGTTCTCTGTATCTCAATGAGGGGATTAGTGGACTATTCATTAGACGGGCTTTGATAGGTGACTGGCCGAGTCCATCCACTGCTGCCGCTCGCGTACTGCCAGACAGAGAGGCCAGGGGGTAATGGAGGAAGCCTGGTCTCTAGTCTCTCCCTGTCTTCATCTCTCTTTGTCTCTCTCTCTCTCTCTTTTTTTTTTTTTTTACCCTTGCTGGCATTTCTGTCTCGTCCCTTTCAACGTTGCCGGGAGGAGATTGAATTTTTTCCTCAAAATGATGTAGTCGAACCCTGCAGCCTGCACCATTTGGGTTTGTAGGAGTGGTTTAGTGAGTAAACATATCATCAGTACAGTTTGCGGATGAAAAAGTTCACATATTCGAACATACAGAACAAGATAAGCATATGAAATCATTCATACGCTTCTATACAAGAGCATTAATATTATTCACTGTCTAACCTTTTTGGAGGGCCAGTTAATAAAGTTATATTTATCTTATTTTATCTTTTACTTCTGTTCATAGTCTCCTGAGAAACATATCTGATTCTGAACTGTGTTCACCATCTAGCTGCTAACTTCTGTCTTTCTGGCTTCTGGTGCTGATCCATACTTTTTTGTTGTTGTTGGAAACACCGTAGGTTGAATGAAGCAGGGAAAGTGGATCAAAACAATGAAGCTGTGGATCGGAAATTCTCTGTGGGTTTCGGATTGCGTCACAATAACACGTAGTTATTGGATTCATTGCTTATCTGACGATACAAGAGAAGCTTTAAAATCGCCAAAAACTGCCACAAAACCAGACATTTTAATTTATTTACAGCACAGTGGTATAGTAGCCGTTGCTTAAACTTGATAACTGAGACACACAACTAGGGATGGGCACCGAGAACTGGTTCCAACCGGTTCAGTTCTTCGATATCATAAGCCCTCACGTTTATTAATTCCCCTTATCGATATTTCGTGCTGAATCTTGTCACCCCAGTCCAGAAGGTGGCGGTAATGCACCTAAAACTTGTTGTATACCAACCGCTATAAAACAAAAGAAGAAGAAGAATCTTTATGTTAAAGCATGTCACGTCACACGACAAGAAGGAAGACATGATGGCAGAGAGACTGAAACTGTCAAAACTGTGACTTCTCTTCACCAGAAGGGACTGTAACAGCACAAGCATTCGTCGACGATGCACGGCATTAAACACCGAGTGTGCCATGTGTTTGAAAATCTCTGGTCAACGAGTGCAGCTATCACTAAATCTCAGCAGAGCAGCGCTACTGAGGATTTGTTTTCTTAGGCCCAATTCCAATTCTCATCTTAACCCTCAATCTTAACCCTCAAGCTCAACCCTAATCTTAACTGACTGTTATGTTGTCACTTAGAAATTATTATCGCTTGTTTAGTAACTCAGTAAAATTGCTGTTGTTTACAGGGAATCACGGAGTCCTACTTTTTCTTCACAGGAGGAATTGATAAGGGAACCGATAAAGAATCGTATCGATAAGCAGAATCGATAATGGCATCGATATCAATAAAAAACTTATTGGTGCCCATCCCCATGCACAACATACCAAGGTTTGGATTTAGCTCATTAAAATAAATATGAATTATTTTACTACCTTAAGATTTAGGGCTGTCAGTCAGTTCAAATATTAATTCGTAAAGATTTCTAAAGTTAATGCGCACTGATGCAAATTAAAAGCATTTTTCCATATCTGTTTCAGATATACCTTGAAGAGATATTTATCAAGGTTGTATTACTCTCACAAACATCTCAGCTCCCTCCTCAGATCCTAACATCGTATCAGTAGTGAATGCAAATAGCTTTGTTCTTGTTGAGGGAACCATCTGGCAGTTCCTACAAGCTGTTGTCTTTCCAACTTGCCGTTTCTTTATTCATTGCATCTTGTTTGTTTCTCCTCGCTTCCTCCTTCTGCTTCTTGTGGAATTTTTGACACTACAGGGAGCATTATTGCCCTCAATAGGGTTAAATTAGTTTTAACCGTCACTTACTACTAATATTTCACATTCTGCTTGCTCTGCACCACATTACTGCTGCTTCGGTCACTTCCTGATTTCTCAAATTAGGGGAGGTGGGGCGAGGTCATAGTAACAAGCCCCGAGGTAGATATCTCAATTTAAAGACAATATATGTGAAAATTGGAGGATGGGTCGTTGACTACCGCTCTCTCCACTGTCTTCTTTCACGTTTCTTATTGTTTGTTTGCTTTTACCTGGATAAAGTCACAGGGAGCATCATTCTGTAGAAAGCGATTAGAAATACACTCATCTGTCAGCGCTGGAGGTTTTTCCTGACAAGCCGTAGGTTTGAACGCATCGCTGCACTACGCCCCACTGAGGCGGACGGAAATATAACATTTGCCTGAGCCCATGCTCGCCATTAAAGGTGACACACATATATTCCCCCCCCCCCCCACAAAATCTGATGACAGGACAAACTGTTCAAAAGATGACAAGCAAAGACAACTTCGTACATGGGAAAGGAAACAAGCGACATGTTTGTGTGAGAGGAAGAGGATCCTTTCGGATAGGCCAGAGGGACACCCGCTCCCATCTCCTCCTCCTCATCTGCTCCTTCATCATCCATTTCTCTTACTTTCTCTAAGGCTCAAGTATACAGACTCAGGAGGAGGAGGGAGGGGAGGCTGTCAGTCGATGAAGAAGAAGAAGAAGAGGAGAAGGCACGGGATGAGGAGAGGAGAGGAGAGGAGAGGAGGGAGCAGGGGACTCATTTTGATCCGCGCCTCTTAATAAATCTGTCAGAGCAAGACAGAAAGAGAGCATGGCAGAGAGGGGGAGAGCAAGAGATGGATCCGCTGGCAGAGGTCTTCACCAGGTGGTTTGAAGTGCACCCCTCCACCCCCCTCCCCTCCCTCTCCTCCAGCCACCAATTTTCCTCCTTGATGTGGCATACTGTGGATTCTCCTTGCGTTTAGTTACCTGTTGATGTGAACACAACTCTTTTTACACATTGCCATAAAATACAAAGTTAAATGTATACTTTTACACATCAATCGTACTGCAATTACTGCTCACCTCATAAATACACCACTACTACAAATCCGTTAGCTGTTTTTTAGATAACCACATATAAGTCTTTCTCCACCATCGCATGCGTCCTCCCTCTTTCCCTCGCCGTGCCGTCATTACTTTCCCACCGTCCTTTTCCCCACCAGCTTCACCTCCTATTTAATCTTCTCTTATCTGTTTTTCCCGTCCGTCCCATGCTACTTCTCCTGCCCCTTTCTCTAATACGAGTGAGTGTAACACCATTTGCAGTAAGGTTCCGACCAGGCGGCTTCACATCTCCTTCACATTAAACCACGGCCGCTAATAAACTCAACGGAAAAACACACAGAGCGGCCGACATCACACACGTACTCGCGCACATTCGCAGCCGCGAAAGACACAGCCCGTATATTTAGTCTCTTTCTCGTTTGAACTGTGTTTATTATTGTTTCATATCGACGCTAGTTTACGGTGTCTCCGTGACACCGTGACACCCAGTTGGAGAGTAAACACTAGATAAGATGAATGTGTGTGGTCATATGTGTGTGTGTGTGTGTTGTTGTTATGGCACTTCCCGTTGGCAGGCCATATAACTCAGGTTAATGTTATCTTATTTCACACTGCTCAGAGGCAACCTCGGGGAGTAGATCATTTGGAGCGCTCTTATTACTTTTCATTAGGCTAATGTGACGGATGGGGGGATTTACAATAAGGGAGGACGGCACACACACACACACACACACTAACACACACACACACGCTGTGACACATTTTACCGCTGCCGTCATATACTGTATGTGTGGGCCTTTGTAGTCCATTCCATCTTCACGCCCAGCTTCAGATAAAAACAGAACAGAAAAACTTCCCGCCCACTGCTAGAATGATGGTCACAGTCACGATCGGGGATAAATAAACAGAAATAACTTCTCTAACATATTGATCATGATGTTTGAATGTTATACAAAGGAAGCAGGATGAAGGTTCAAAGGACTGCTTTGGGATTGTGGGTATGACCCTTGTCTCCCCCGGGAGTGGTTGAAGCCAGGAAGTGCGTGTCGACATCAACGGCCAGCCATGAGAGGAAATCGGGGCAGTCGTGAGCAGATGAATGTGTCTTTTGTGTTTTGGTGTTTCCTTATGGTGAGGTTAAATGTCAACACAAGAGCAGGGGCAAGAAGGAAATGCAGCATGATATCATCGGTGATACTTTTGTCGCCGGTCGGAGATTGTGCGCCAATCATGGATGTAAGGTATCCTTTCATACAAGCATCAGCAGGTCGGCTTGCCTCTCTGTGGAGACAGCATTGCACAACCTGGAAGCAGTTACTTTAGCAATTTGAATCTCAATACACACACACACACACACACACACACACACACACACACACACACACATCTGACACAAAGACTTTTTATTTGTTGAGAAATGCAGATTTGATTCTCTAAAAGGTATTTGTTTTTTTATTTATCTGTATTTCATCACAGCTCAAATTCCATGACTTCTTGCAGTAAATGCTTAAACCTCGGACACACCAAGATAAGCAACAAATGCTGGATAAATTAGATCACAGACGTTTACCGACAGGCTGACGCCAAAACCCTGACCATCGACTTTCAGGCCTAACATTTGACCACCTTTCTAATATTGTGTCTCCCTTGTGCTTTCAAAACAGCTGTGGCTCATCAGAGAATGGACATGGACCTTGTGAGGGTGTCCTGTGGTGTCTGGCAACACAGTGGAGTTAGTGGGGGACTCTTGATCCTATGGGTTAAGGGGAGGGGATCAGGCTTGTTCCAGTACATCCCACAGATACTTGATCAGTTTGGGATCTAGTGAACTTAGAGGCCAGGTCAACGCCTCGTGCTGTTTTTCATGATTTTTTTTTTGTTGTTGTTGTTCCTAAACCATTTTTTGTGTATGTGTCTGTGTCAGGCTGCATGCTACTGAGGATGGCTGCTGCCATCAAGGAGTGTCATTGCTATGGGGTGGGGGTGCCTGGTCTGGTCTAGGTGGACGGTACATGTCTACCAAACGTATGAATGCCAGTATTAGAAGTAGTTTGTGCTTGCATCATCGTATGTGAATTGCCTCAAACTTGAGACTTTGTGATGTTTCTTCTTCCTTCTTCCGCTGAACCACATTTCAACTAGTCATAGGTGGAGTAGACAGTAGTTACTTTCCTCATACAAAATCATTTCCATGTTTTTCCACCATTTATCCTCTCACACACACATGCGTGTGGACACAGATTATTGTAGCTGCACCACAGTGGAGGTCTGGTACTGGTACCTCTACCATGTACTTCCCCTTTACTGGAAGCTTCCCCTCCACCTAATGGGTGGTCTGTAACATCACTAAGATCAGATTATTTTTTTTCAGATTTTTGCCGTTAGAAGGACAATATTTGGTTCAGCTCTGTTCATGACTCCGCTCACTCTCTGTCTCTCTGTCTTTGTCTGTCTCGCTCCTTGCTTTATTTTACTTTGCCTCCTGCTCTGGGACTCTCCGCCTGCATCCTCCTCTCCATCTGCTATCCAGGCATTGAGGCCACTGACATTTGTTTCCATCTTTTCTTTTCTTCCCCTCCTTACAGTAAACACCTGCACGCTCGGCGAATGGAAAAACCCGATGAATAGCACTACTGAAAGAGTGGTGACAGCTCAGAAGAGGATCTCTTTCACATGCTCAAACACATGGAAGGAAGGAAAAGCGCGTGTGAGTATGTGTGAGTGTGGGTGTAGAGGGCTTGAATGGAAAGCATGACCATACTTAACATTCCCATTTGGTCATTTTCAGTCATTATCAGACATTTGTATGTCGGTAATAATGTTGCAATTTTTAGAATCCATCATCGGTTCCTTAAGGACAAGAGCATGTTATTGTTAATGATGATTATGACTTTTAAAAGAGTTAAAATAGGAGAAACCTTGCAGTATAGACCTACCACCACGAGAAAAAGAGTTGGTAATTTATTATTGCTTTTAATAAACAGCAAGCTTGTAACCAAACCACTTATTTAGCGGGACTGTGCCAATGTTTTTAAATGTTTCAGCCCATTTAGTACAAATCGCCTGTGTTTTACATTCCTGCTGACTGTTTTCCAAAGCATACAATAAGTTTTTAGATTGATTTCCCACCCTCCAGGCAGCCGCTGGTTTCCGTTCATTTCCGTATGAAAATCAGCGTGGAAAAACTTGGAAGACGTTTGAGATGGGTAATCTATCATACTGGAAAATATGTTGTCTGTACTTCTTTGTCAAAGTTACTTTATTGTCGTGTCACGCTAAAGTCAATAAGAAAGACTCGTTTGGGGAAGAACCCTCTCAGATGTGAATTTTGAGCACTGGCAGTTGATGTGCAGGTTGAATAACATCCAGAGAACTTTAGATCTTTAGATCTGTTAACTCTTTAACACAAGCCAATGTCCAACTGGCCACACATATAGTAAGGTCAGAAAGTGTTTTTACCCATTTTCCCAGAATAGCTGGAACTTTGAATATCTGGAAGATATTTACAATTTACTTCATATTACTGAGTGATATGGGAATTACCCTTAATGACACCACATTAGCTGTAAAACACAACGTCTCAGCTTCCAGAAACTGTTGGAATTTTTCCAATTGTGCAAACTATGACACTGGCAACACATTGGGTTAAAACAAATATGTAACATTTGCTGACAGGACCTCTTGAAGACTTTCCTCCACTCATCCAAGTAGCTTCTTCATTTCTAAAAGACTGCTGTTGTTCATGAGAAACTCACATGACTAAACTGGATATACCATGACTGAGAACCTTACATTACATTACATATAATCTTACATTAGTTACATATAACTAATGCATTTTTCAAGGTTCTCTTGAGTCAAGTGTTTTGAAGGACATGGAAGTGATTTTGGTTATTTCACTCAGGTTTGTAATCATGTCAGTGCCCTTCTTACTGTTTTAACGTATATTGGACAGAACAAACATAGATAACACCAATGTACTGTATGCTGTTTGATGCACTAATCAGAATTGAACATTTATTATGATATGTTGTTTCATATACAGATCAGGCATAGTATGATAGTCCCCTTGTGCCTCAAACAGTTGTGATACATCAGAAAATGGTCTATCACACCTTCTAAGGGTGTCCTGTGGTTGTTCGTGGGGGCATGTGGTTCCTATTGGTTGAGGGAAGGGGCCTCTGTGAACACCTTTGTCTCATTTACATGGAGTGGGAGTGTCTGGTCTGGTCTAGGTGGCTGGTACATGTCTAAGTAGCATCCACATGAATGCCAGCTCCAACAGTTTCACAGGAGAACATTGTCAGAAGATGGTCAATGGAATTTAGTTCACATGTCAGTGGGTTTAATGTTGTTGCTGGTCAGTGTATGTTGCAATTGTTGTCAATCGAATCTGATCCTAATTATAAAGCAAATACCCTGAGCTTTACTGTGAAATAGAAACTTTTTACCTAAATTGAAATTTAATGCTCAGACAGGGTTATATAATGTAACCAAAACAAGTTTCAGGTACTTTAGAGATCAGTTACTGAGTACAAAGGGACAACAACAGTAGCAAGCAGAGTCATAAGAGAATGCAGTTACAACGAGGTTGTGTTTATTTCTTTGTTGGAGCTGTTGTGGAGTTGGAGCTAATACCTTTTAAACAACAGTTATGTTTACTGAAATCAATGCAACTCAAAGTACAGCAGTTGATGTTGTTCATGACCACTGATCTGACTGAAGTAGGGGAAATTTTCTCTGCTTAACCGGTCACTGACAGACATACTGTAGACAAGGTTTGGATATTTTGAACCAGTCGTAGCTGCTGCAGTGTGCATCACTGCAGCGTGTAGTTATATTCATGTGGAGGTGGATATCACGCTGTGGTGAGCAGCTACCTAAGCTATACGCCTGACACTGAGGCACAAATCGAACTTCACGAGACAAGACCATTTAGCGGCATGAGTTTCAGCATCCATGTACTGTGCTTATTGGCTCACTATTACACAGTGATTACAAACAGGAGCCCTCTAACGGAACTGTTGTTGGTGTTTCTCGTAACAGCTCCTGCTATAAAACATATTGCTACGACCGGGCTCAAGGGCGGCCACATAAAGTGGAGACAGGTGGCAGAGGTTCAGAAACAGAGGGTTTATTTTATTAAGTACTTTGAAACGCTAGTAGATGGCAATGAATGAGGCCTGGTGAGCATGTTCAGCTGAAAGGTCTCTTGTTTTTTGTATATTCTAAGGATTAAGGTTATTCTAAGTAGCCGCACCTTCTCAGGTGAGGCTACTTAGAATAACCAACCAACCAACTAACACACCAGCCAACAAACCAATTCACCAACCAACAAACCAACCAACCAACCACTTGCATTGCCACTCCAAGACCAGCTATTACAACAGGTTCATATCAACATAGCTCCACTCCTGAGCTCTGGTCTCATCTGCTGCATTAACTGAAAACACCTGTGTAAATGTATCTTAGCCCCAGTAAATCCAGCCCTTTTCTCATAAATGTCCACTAACATTCCTGCGCAGCTGTTTGAAATTGTTTTCCCATAAATTAACTTGATAACGTTCTTATTACTTAACCTTTGAGCTGCGAATGGTGGAACGATAAAGAGGAAATAAATGTGACACGCACCCAGAGCCGGGGATTAAATGTTGATTTAAGTAATCAAACCCACAACCGCTTGTGTAATTAATGTCTTATACCTGCTGAGCCATGGTATCTTTCATACAGCTTTATTCAATTCCATATCAACACAACGGTAAAGCTTTGGCTCAGCTGCTAGGCAGAATCCCTTACAATTACACTCCCACCGTAAGTCACCTTCTCACAGACATGTACATGTTTGGTGTGACGCACCGGACAGAATCATGTCAACCCCTCTGTGGCCACAAAGACGACCACTCACATAAAGTATGAAAGGTGTTCAGGCCGTAGGCGTGCTGAGTCACTTCAGTTAACGCTCTAATAGAAGGACCCGGCTCTTATTTTGGCAGCGATCTCTCGGAGCAGTCAGTGATATGATATACCGCAGCTCTTAATACACTCGCTGGCTCTCAAATATGTAATGGAGCAAATTAATGCAGTCACTTCAGACGGAGACACCCAGAATTGAAAACCAATTTAATCAACCTTTGCCTATCTCTGTCATTTTTCTCCCCTTTCTTTTCCATCAGCCGCCCTTTTTTTTTTCCTCCCCCGCTGACTCGCTCTTGGCTTCGAGATGGGGAGAGATAGGGTGGGGAGAGCAGGGGGAGAGTGGGGGGTAAGTGTGGACAGGACTCGTGGAACAGGGCAGAGCTCATCCTTAGCTTTGCTGCCTGGAATTCTTTGCAGGTTCATTTGTTAACTTCCTGCAACCATAATGGTAATGCGCTACAGTTTTCATCTTTGGCACAAAGTCAGAGCAAATACGAGCCTACTGTTAGTTTTCAATACGATGTGTATCATCATTAATTGGAAACGTTGAGTTCTAGGCTGGATCCAGATCGGATTTTTCTTTATCCGAGTCCAAAAAACGTGATCCGCCTCTTAATAGCCAACCTCTGCAACAGAATGGATTAATATTAGAGAGAAATGAGGAGAAATCCTCCATAAATCAACAATTTTCTTTAATCAAGGACTCGTAAGGGAGAAAGGGTCGAGTGCCCAATCAGAGGATCAAAAGTATGAGGGCCTTTTTTTCTTATTCTTTTTTTTGGTAGCGACCCAATGCGGATCAGCTGAGCACTCGGAGAAGATGGGAATGACGTTCTTCATCCCGCTCTTATTCAGCTTCTACCATTTATCCTAATCTTACCGTTCTAAACCCCCAGCTGCCCCGTTCAGCCTTCATTCATCTGCCTCCTTCTGACCGTTTCCATCTTGCAGGAAACACATCACATACATGCTTGATGCCTCTTTAAAAGCTTCTGTGGATTGGCATAATCTGGCTAGCCTAGCGTGCCACACATTAATAGCATGTTATACACCGACCCCAACGGCGCTGTCATGTTATTAGTGTCTTGTCATTAGTGTGCTGCTGCCTGCCCTCCATCTGCTGCCCCACCCCCCTCAGCCTCTCTAGGGTGTTTCTGGGATACCGTCCCGGTGACCTCGTGGCAAGGCTGAGCCGCTTAGCGTCACCACCTGATGGCCACGCTCGGCAAAGTGACAAATCTGGTTACCTGAAGGACATCTTTGCATCAGTGCTCTGTGATCTAATCACACACACACGCACACACACAGCTAGATATGAACTGCGGATGTACGCCAGGATACTTGGACAAAGGAAGTGTGCATGGATTTCAGAGGACATCACTATGCAATATTGACAGTGTACCTACAATATGCTCCAACGCAAGAACACTCAGGCTGCAGCTGACAGTTACTGATTATTATTTGTCGATATGGAAATATGATGTTCGCAATTAAAATGATAGAAACTAGTCAAATTGCTGAAGATAGCTGATTTGCTGGCATTCGTGTTAAAAATGATCTAAACAGATAGTTGTTTTTGTTTATAACAATTAAAACATTTATTTTAACAGCAGTTAATCATCTAACTAAATATCTACACTACACTAGTCCAGTATTTAGTATTTACAAGGGCATACATTATGTATGATTGCCATGACTTTAGGTGAGACTAACATGTATGGGTGGGAAGAAATATCGATATGGCGGTATATTGCGATATTTTTTCTTCATATACAATATCAATTTTGAATGTCTTAATATTGATTGTAAAAGAAACAGATCGTGTACAACTTCTGCACCTCCACCAACACAGTGAACTATGTAGAATATCGCAATATATCGCAATAATGTATCGTATCGTGACTCATGTATCGTGATATATATCGTGAAGTCATTGTCAATACCCACCCCTATTAACATGCATTAACATTCACCCTAAAGACATTCTAACACACATTAAGAACTATTGGCAATGAAGCCTGACTACAACGTTGCGTCACCTATATCTGGACCAGAAGGTTGGACACAATGTCGCCGCTTCCAGCTTAGAAGGGTGATGCCTCTTGTGAATCATACTGAACAGTTTATTTATTCTATGTGATAATAATGTCTTTATTAATTCAGCTTATATTTGTGTCTTTGAATGTTCAGATTAGATAAAATTTTAAAACAAGGAAAACCTTGTGTGTACACTTTGAACTTTGTCATTTTGGTAGCTTTCCTCACTTTTTCTTGCTGTGCACTGGTTTGCAAAGCTGAACAGCCGATCAGAGTAATCAGTCTCACAGTGCAATGTGCTGAACCATCGGTAAAGCCACTGACAGGGGTCCGTCCAGTGCCAATGGCGGGGGACACGCTGCAAAACCTAGCACCACAGATGCTCACCGACGTCTTGATGATGGTAAACGGTCTGATCGTGGGTTTGGTGTGTCACAGCCTCAAGGAGCAAGTTTGATAACAAAGAGCTCACTAGCCCGCTTCAACTCTGATTAAGGGTAGTGACTTGCAGCATAATTCATTTGACATTTTGTTTGAGCTGATGTGTTAGTATCAGGTTTTGTCAAAACAGAAGAATTTGTTATGTGAAAATAGCATTGTATGTTCTGTTGCCATAAATATGTATCATATTAAACCTGCTCATAGCCCAGCGCTGTGAAGTAATGGTACTAATAGCACTGGTAGTAGAAGAAATAGTTGTTGTATCTTAAAATCCACTGAAAAGATATATCTGGATTCCTCTTGTACAAACGTGACGCTGTGTTTTCTTTTCCATTTTTAACCTTCCCAACAGGAAGTTGGATCAACCAGTCGGCGTGATGGTTTGACATGCAGGGCACGGCATATTGAGATTGGATTTGGAAAGTGTGCATTGTTGGCTCCTCTGCAACCCGCTGCCCCTTTCCCCAGTCATATGTCTGCTTGCACAGAACTGTAATTTCAGCTACGTGCACAGTTCTGATAAAAATTAAATATACATGCTCACACGCACACACACCAGAACCACCAGCCATGTGCCACCTGTAGTCTTTCACTTCTTCCCGTCTTATTCTCCCCTTTTTCACACTTGGCTGCATTTTCTGCCTGGCACCGGGGCTTGAAATAGAATAGCAGCAAAACACATTAGAAGAACAACCAGAGCACCTCCCACAATAATCTCTTTAGACCCCCACCCTTCTTTTCAACCTCCCTTTTGGAGTTTTTTCGTTCCACTTAGTAAGAACTGTCACATCTTAGTGTTTCTCTCTGCACGGCACCACAGCTGCCCTCGTAGGCTCAGCTGAGATACAGTGACAGAGAAAAACCAAACGATAGATGATGGGATTAAGAGAGTGAGACAGAGAGACAGAGAGGAAGAAAGAAAAAGGACGAAAAAGACAACAAAGAGGGAGACAAAGAAGTGAATGAGAAGGGATAAGAGGGATTTCCCACATGGAAATGGAGAGGTCCTATGGAATGGGTGACAGATGCTGAAGCATCTCATCCTGTTTTCAGTCAAAACTGACAAATGGTGTTTGGTGGCAGTGAGTTATCTGAGGTTTGGTTTGACCTTCTGAGGTACTGAGAGGACAGAATACCTGATATGCTGAATATCCTATCCCCGTTTATGAGGCCATTTATAAGCAGAGCACAGGACAAAGATATGGGCCTGCAACCACATAACACAGCATGGTTTCACATTAAGGCTACCTGCACTCATTTATAAGGGCAAAAACATTTTCGTCAAGCGACATTTGGGGACAATCAAACCCACTAATGCATTGACGCAAACCATCCACTGTCTGCCTCAAAAGTCAACTTGACGAGTGACCTAGTGTTGCGGACATGTAGTGAGAGACAAGCTCTATCAGAATGTGTTCCATTGCTTGTGTCACATGCGTGCAACTGGTTTTTATGTGTGGCACAATTCGCCCTTCGAGGACCACGAATTTTTGCACAAAGTGGGGGACGGACCCACCAACATCATCGAGACGAACTGAACAGTTGGCTCTTTTTTGCACCTTATATGAGTGGCTGACTTCTCAAAAATCTCAAAAATTACCATAATGATTATAATAGTCACCGTAATGTATTTATAACATTATATTTCTAACATAATTCATTTTAAGCACATTATGCTTTCTAATTTTGAATTACTTTTATTGTGTTTTATTTGTTTTATGATGGCAATGCAACAAAGTTTATATACTTCAGTGCTGCCAGGAAAGAGTACATTCTTGAGTTATAGCAGGCTACAAGCTTAATCCAAACCTTTAGTATAATAAACAGTTCTATGCCATATGGCATATTGATTCTTTGCTATAGGTTTGTTTGATTGGCCCCTCAGTTCCAAATAACGCGTTTTTGATACTATGGGATATAATGATTTTTGACCTGGCTAAGCAACGTTTTCCCCCGTTTTAACAACAGTGCATTACTGGCCTCCAAAGAACCCCGACATTAAGTGGGGCCAAACACATTTGGTTTGCAAGCCAGGCCTCATGGCCAGGCATCAGCAGTCAACCTCACTTCTGCGCTTCTGGCTGTATCAAAACAAATCCCTGGGATCTAAAAATCTTTTGGAAAGTCTAAGACCAGAAGTATATTAATTCTTGCGCATGATTTTGGAGGAAATCGTTGAGCAATCACACATTAGTGTAATGGTCCACATACTTTCGGCCACACATGACTTGCACCTAAAAAAATAAAAATCCGATAGATAGAAATCATTCTAGCAAGTCAAAGCAATCATATTTGTCTCTAAACCTTGGTGTTTTTCTCTAAGGTAGATATTTTAGGGGTATAATGCTGCCAGAATTCTGTACACCAAAGAGTAGGCTATATTCCTCTCGTCTATATGGTTTGACTCAGATGGGGGAGAAAAGCTCCATCATTTGGGCTGGAGGAGTTTGACATTCTCTTCAGTCTCTCTGGTGTAGCTGTCATATTTAGTTTCGGGTCCCTGTGGAGAGAAAATGGCAGCAGAGGAGAAAGAGAGGGAGGAATCTCTGAAGACCACGCTGTCTGCTTGGGACTGGAGAGTGGCTGAGGCAGATAGTGTTACACAGCACCCGTGGGAGACAAGGAGATATGACCAGAGGCACGGAGTGATGTGCGCTTCCATGTGTGTGTGCGGGCAGAGTGGGGGTTGTCATGGAGTAACAGGAACCTATACTGAGAAAGAGGTAGAAACAATGCCTAATGTGATAAAGAAGGTAAAAACAGTGACTGAAACATGTCAGCTTTCCAAACACCCCTGGCTCTAAGTCTCCAGGCTAGTTTCTTAGAATCATGTAAGCAAATGGTTTTTATAGCTCAGTTTACCTGGATGCTGTCGACAGCTTGTTGGCCGTGCGCTATGCTCCTCAGACATTTTTTTCTAATGCTGAACAGTTCCCATGCTCCTTCTCTCCCTCCTGAGCTCCTCTTCTTAACAGAGTGGGTGTCAGCGCTAGTCTGAAGAGGCTTGTCTACGGTGCAAATGAATAGCATCGCTCTTCCCCGACTGTGAAAAGACGGGCGATGGCATTAAGCAGGAGGGAAGGTGGAGGGGAAGGGGGTGGAGGGGGGCTCTCGGAGGAAGACGAGAGCGTGGTGAGAGGAAAGATGCTTGAGAGAGTTGGCGAGTGGAAAGTTGAAGGAAGGGTTTGGATTTAGAAGAGATGAGGAGTGCTATTAAAATGATTAAAAGGATTGGGGGGGTGGGGGCGGTTGAGATGAGTGGAAAGTGTGGAGGAGGGCGGGGGAGTGAGGGTGACGTGGCTGCAGACCGTAAGTTCTTTCACAATTTATTCCCAGCTTATAAAACTTCAGTGTCACATAAACTAAGTTTCAGTATTGCATCCTGCTGGGGATGTCTGCTGCCATCAAGCAGTGTCATTGCTATGGGGATGTCTGGTCTGGTCTATTTGGGTACTACATGTCTAAGTAACATCCACACGAATGGTAGGTCCAAAAGTTTCCCAGGAGAACACTGAATTGTCACAAGATGGTCAATGTTATTCACTTCTCCTCAATGGTCATAATGTTATGCCTGATCAGTCTAGGGTGTTAATGGCTGCCAAGTGACAGAATAGAGTTACCAGTAGAATTAAGTATTGATCATGTTTGTGAAATAAGTTAATTTAGTTTTACATTTACTTGCCAATTATACCTGTGTTTCTTGAACTGGTGAACGCATGAATTAATCAATGAGGTGCTTCGCTCCAGTGGAGAGAGCAGGTAGCAGTGCTAATGTTGGGTGAGTACAAAGAGTAGTGTTCAAACACCCAAAGTTTGATACTGATAACGTTAATGTGTTTGACAGAGGAGAGCCCATCTGTCGTATCAGTCCAGAGCAGGGGGACGTGGAAACAGAGTGTTTTCCATTAGCTTTGCGATGCATGCACATACCACCGGACACCATGGCAACCACACATAAAGATAGCGACAGATGCAGCCTCAAAATGCGTAGAAGATAAAACAGTTTATCTTCAGATGACACTGGGGAAAACGAAGGGTTTTCATCATCGTTTACAAGTTCCCTGTCAGGCACGTTTAGTGTTAAAACCATTCAGTGTTCAAGATATGTCCATAAAAGTTTAAGAAAGCCAACTTCTCTTGAAGATGTTTCGCCATTCATCCAAGTACTTACTTACTGGTTCTGAAGGATTGATGGGGAGTTGGAGATTACATACTGTATGCCCTCAGAAACTTGCTTGACTAGTGTCTGTTAACCACCAGTGGAGTGGTGATAGGTTGGCCTTCTTGGACTGCAGAATTCTTGGCCAGAATTGGAAGAAGACAGAAACACTAGAATGTATAAAATAAAAACCACTCTCACTGACCAGCATCTATTATTTGATTCCCAGCAACACATCTGGAACACACACTGAGGGTCATGAGAACCCTGCAGCACCGAGCACAGACTGTACCCACAAGGACAGAAGGTAAGGAGAAGGAGCAAAAACACATCAAACAAACACTCAAGACATGTGGATGTTCCAACTGTGCCCTTTGTCAAAGGCTCAAAATGATATCCCAGACAGGAGAGAGAGGAGGAGAACAAGAAAGGGAGCACTGTCATCTGCTACATTGCTGGGGTATCAGAGAAACTCTGAAACTATTTTCAGGAAACACTGCATTTCTGTTCATTTCAAACTCGGGAACACACTGACGTCCTTCACAGACACAAGTCAAGTGAGTTTGTGATGGGTGATGCCTGCAGAACATGGGAGGTTGTTGAGAGCTCTGAGATTCAATCCCGCTGTCTTTATGCAGGCTACAGAAATCAGACAAACAGCTCCAAGGCTTAAGGGCTGCATATATAGGGCAGCAAAAACTCTCCATAACACACATACATGCACACTCATATGGTGCATATATCGCTTGCAAACTACAGCTAACATCTCGTGTTGGGACTTACTGTCATGATTAAGTGTCTGTGTCATTTACCTTGAGCATGTTTTGACTTTCCAGCTTCATTTTGTTCCATTCCTTGGTTTCCTGTCTGGTGTTCCTTCTCGCGTCTTCCTGTGATTGCTTTTTGGTTTCTCCTTGTGTGCTCCGCCCTCATTAGTTTCACTTGCGTCTCGTCACCCCTCAGCCCTCTTGTGTATATATAGCCCTGCCTTTCCCTTTGTTCTTTGTTGCATCTTTTTAGTCACCTTGTCTTCGTCCCATGATTTCGTCATCCTGCTTTTTTGTCATCTCTCAGTTCTTGTCTCCTTGTGTTTTCTGCTTCTTGTTTTGGATTTACCTGCCATGTCTGCAGTTTCCTTTTGTTTTTGTTAAATAGTTTTTGTTGAACTCCTGCCTAACCCCACTCTGTCCTGCACTTGGGTCCAACAGCACAATCAGCTGTTCCTGACATTTGCATTGAATTGTCCACACAGCGTTCTGGAGCGCTGCCGACTCACAAGACTACGACATTATACTAAACACACACAGTAAATATGACTACAGAGTTAACTTGCTGTCTAATCCTGTGCCACAGCAAAACTCTATTTGAAATGATGATCATTATGTTCACCAAATTCTCTCCTGGAGGCTCAGTCATTTTACTGATGACACATTTAGCTCAGGCCTCCACACATTCAAACAGCCCACATTTCAGTTTCCAAGCTGAAATTAGGTCTTGCAATAAAACACAGATATTTTCAACTACTAACTGACTACTAACTTATTCTCAGCACTGCAGGATAATTTTTAGAAAACAACGATACAACAATTTATTTATTTATTTTAGGAACAGAGTGAAACTTCAAGAAGACACATTCATACCCACATATCTGCTTCAGCTTGCCAGACTTATGTGAACCACAAAAAAAATAAAGAGTGTCACACATACAAAGAAAAATTTCTTTAATATCAGATTTGGCAGGATGAGAAGAGGGTGAGGAGGAAGGGAGGTGGGAAAAAAAAAAAGAAAAACAAACCATTCGCCTTAAACGCTCTTGGAACACTGCGAACCTCCAAAATGGACTGCATCATCTTCCTGGTGTAATAAGGGTTATGATTTTCCCTTCAGGGGGTCGCGATTGTGAAAACCTCCTGGGGTGAGAAGAAGTCTCAGCAGTGGCTTTGAAGCTTCC
The DNA here is from genome assembly GCF_022458985.1 of Mugil cephalus. Lineage (NCBI taxonomy): Eukaryota > Metazoa > Chordata > Actinopteri > Mugiliformes > Mugilidae > Mugil > Mugil cephalus. The sequence goes on along the minus strand of NC_061778.1, from coordinate 19,472,849 downwards.
AGGCTGCACTTGTTTGTCTCCCTGTCATAATTTCATTTTTTTTTGTGTACCCCTCTCTCTTTCACTCTGCCGTAGCTTCGCCTCTCTTTACCACTGGGTCAGATCCTGCTAATTGGGGTCAATGCAGAATCGAATTGCACTCATATGGGCTAATTTATATGTCTGTTTCAGCTGACAGGCCGGGGAATAGGATTTTTCCTCTAACTAATCCTTCTTGGGTCTTATGCACTGCTAATATAGTGTGAACTGTCAGGTTTAAGCCTTTCATTTTCTCTCTGGCGCGCTACTTTGCGATGTGGTCTCCTCTGTTACAGACTATGACAAAGAGAATTAGAGGTTTCTGACAGTCTAATAGTTATTTCCATACATACAGCACTTTCGCCTCTCCTAGCTCCTCTTTCTACTTTCCCTCTTTCTCTCCACCTCATTAAACTCTAATAATCTATCCCTTTCCTCATGGGCACACACACACACACACACACACACACACACACACACACACACACACACACACACACACACACACACACACACACACACAAACACTGGCTAGCCACCATAACGTATGGGGTTTGTTTGGTGTGCAGCGGAGGCCATATGTTCTCTTTAAGGCTAAAGTTTCTCTTATCCTGCCTGTGCAGCAAAGTGAGAGGGGAGCCTGGGCCTATTGTAGCCTGACTCCCAGGAAGGAGGGGGTGCGGGAATGAGGACGACAACAGAGCTGGATGGGAGGCAGGCGAGGAAAGAGATAAATTCTAACAGGGGGCCCTCCTATTGTTACCGTAATTAGGAAAAGAAGCAAACAAATTATAGCCTATGTGTGTTTGTGCATCCCTGTCCTTGTCTATTTCTGCCTCATGTCCCAAAAGATGTACACACTCTACCAGAGCAGCCTTCAATAAAAAGTACCATCTCCTTTAACCAAAGTCACCACCAAATAAGTTTCTCTCCATGAGCGATGCATCCCAATGAAAGCGATGGCTTCTAGGCTGATGGTGTCATTCAAAGCATGAGCAAGATGGTTTCTAGCAATGGCTCTTGAGCGTGTGTGTAATGCTGAGTAATGTTTTTCATATGTGGGCATACTAAATGCTGCTGAATGGATGTGTTAGTGTCACATTTTCTGCCTACTTGTGCCTATGGATAATCATAATCAGGGATTAGTTACGTACTTTGTTGTGTTGCCTCCAAGCAAAGTTCGGAGATGATTGGCGGTGTCCTATGGTTGCCACTAGAATAGCATTTTTAAAAATGATTTTCAAATCACACAATAGGGAGTTTTACGTATAGACCCCTTCATGGCGTACGTCACTGTGGCGTCACAATGTTAGCTGGAGGCAAAACAGATATTACTTCTTGTAATATCTTTGTTGGAGATTCTTCACTTGATAAAGACAGACCAGACTTTGTCCCCTCTGTGTCCTCCAGTGAGTGAGAGTGTAGTGGTCGATGACTGTCGTCCCATCAGTCGCTCACAGTCTTAGGGAGTGACTGTATTAGTTTATTCTCTAAAATCTGTGTTTTCCTCATCCATTCTTGCCAAAACAGTGCATTGAAATATGCTAACCGCCCTTTACAAGCTATAGTGTAATGTTTTGCATCCAGTTAAGCCCTGCCCCACAAAAAATGTCACATTGTTTACAAACTGTGAAGGGGTCTATTGTCCAGTAACCCAGAGAATGATGTCCAAGTTGAATAATTTACATTAAGTGCGAATGAAAGTTGTGCGTGAGGGTGTGGCAGTGACGTGCAGTTTGTATTACTTAGGCAGGTGATCAGTATTTATATAACATCTCAGTATTAATCTATCTTTCAGACCTCAATCATCTGTTTTTGTTCCCTAACTGTAACCACTTTAACATCAGTCAGCAACCACTATTATTCTACATTTTTTTATATATATATATATATATTGTAACGCACCCATCATTGAACAGGATTTTATTTTATAGAAGGAATTTTCAAGGGCCTTTTATGTAGCCAAACAGACTGATTATTCAATAAGTGGTTATTTGGCTATGTTAGAGCAGAAGAAACAAAATGTAAACAGAAAACTGGCCCATTTCTGTTTCATTTCACGTGACAAGTTGTTAACAGTTGCTATTCTGTCTTTTTTCACTGCAAACATTTTGAATAAAAGCTGGAAAGCACAGATGGTTCCTGTCCGTCATACACCATTCAGTCACAACAAAACCACTGACAGGAGAAGTAAATACCATTGACCGACTTGTGACAATACAATGTTTTTGGACATACCCACCTAGACCCCCACCCCATAGCAATGACACTCCTTGATAGCAGCAGCCATCTCCAGCAGGATGCAGCCTGACACAGACACACACACAAAAACAGTTTAGGAACAACTAAAATAAATAAATAAATAAAAAACATGAAAAACAGCAAGAGACTGACCTGGCCTCCAAATTCACGAATCCCACTCTGATTGATATCTGTGTGGACTCATTCAAATGGAATAGAGCCATCACTAGTGTTCTCTTCACCCGTGCCATGCATGCATTGACAAGCCAAAATGACTGCCATTAGCATTGTTAGCCTCACTAGCATGATTGATGATTAGCCAGTGCTAAGGAAACTCCAGTGCTTCTCTTCAGGCCTTCAGTGCTGAGCATATAAAAACAATGTTATGAAAATGGCAAGAGTGAACAAGGAGACAAGAGTGATGAAAGCTCTGCACAGCTGAGGGCAACTGCAGAGTGTCCATTTTTTTTACTATAAATTTGCTCCACTTTTTCAACAGCTTTAAATTTTTAATGGCCATATGTTGGAGTGGTTTCTATCGTATAGATGCCAGCAGGCTGCGTGAGGCACTCTGAACATAGCGATCCTAGTTGTAAGCTTTCGCCACCAACAACATCACTGCTGCAAAGGTAGAGGCTGGTACTCCTCTCAACTGCGGTTGTGCTTGTTTACGATAATTACACCCATGCGTCGCAATTCATTTGACAATAATAGAATGGTGTGGAGAAATGCTCCACATACCACCTAATTATAGCAAAAAAAAAAATCCAGTCGCTGAGTTAACTGCAAGCTGAATCTGCAAGCACAGCAAATCAACATCCCGCTGTCACATCACAGCAAAAAGGACTCGAAATTAAGAAATGAGTGGGTCAACTCGCGGTGGCACTCTAGCAGTGGAGCCAGATGTCCATCGCCCACCTGCGCGCCAAGTGACTGCGTGTGTGTGTGTGTGTGTGTGTGTGTGAAAATATATGGGTGGAATCAATCTCAACTTGAGGGTATAGGATGTCAGTGTTAGCACTCTCCTGTGCGTCTAGGGAATATGTGAGAGTGTTAAAGACAGCATCGAAATTCCACAGGGTTGACTTGGTATATTGATTATGCCCGTTTTAGTGTGTGTGCGTTAAAGAAGTGTGAGTGTTTATGCCTTTTTTCCCTGTCTCTTTAGACATGCAGCGGATCTCATTTTATAAGAAAATACTACCTGACATAAACAGATAATGACCACTTTAACTGTTTTTCTTTTTTCTCAATATCTCTGCATCTCAATGTGGCCTTTGTTTGAGATCGTTACCAACATTCGTCAAAGTCAGTCTCGTGTTTAGACAGTCCGGTGCCTATTTGGACATAATCTAAATTCCTTTGCCGTTCCATCATCATCATCATCATCATCATTGCTCTTTAATTTTTTTCCCCTCGGCCCGGTTTACTTTGCTGCAGTGGAAGCACCTGCCAGCGATTGACTCAGCCACTTAAGAAGGGGAATCCAAGCAGAGAATGACTCATGGCGCTCTTATTAGCTAGCAGCGTGTGCATGTGTTTCTGTGAGACACAGTGGGGCACAGAGAGACTGAGGAAGAGAACTTTGTGATTTATGCCCGTGCTCAGTGTCTCCCAGTCTCAGATCTATGTGGGCCCTTTTCAACTCTCTCAACATTTATGTGTGTACTTAAAATGTATATCTACGGCCGCGGGTGTGTGTATGTGTCCGGCTCCTACAGCTGCGCACCAATGGCTTCCAGATGTCCATCCGTCTTGAGGTAGCCCACGTTGACAGGTGAACTCTCCACTGTCTGCGAGCGATGGCTGCGATCATTCATCCTCGCTGCCGGCCTGGCGATTAACTGTGACCACACACACAAACAAAAAACGCCGCATGCCTACTTGTGAACTCTGACGCACCTAATCCCAGATTTACACACATGTAAACAGACACATCCACCTCCCGAGAACTCTCCTCCCCGCTTCCACTTTCTCCCTCAGCCTGCACCCATGATGGAGTTTTACTTCATCGCGAGCAGCTCCCTTCCTTTCTTTCTTTCCTGAGTCATAAACCCCTTTATGTGAGAATAAGTGAGCGCCAACAGAGACCAATTCATCAAGCTCATTTTAGTGGGCCTCTGCGGAGTGAAAGAGCTAAAATCCTCCTTAAGAGATATCAGTCTAGTTTTGGATATGAGACAAAACTCAAGGTGCTAAACGTAAGTTATGGCCCCGCTACGTGGCATTGTTTGAAACTTCATCGGCCTCGGGAGTAGGTAAAATGAAATGGATGGCGCCCTGTTTTCTGCTCGCTTGTTTGAATTTATTCCTTCACTTTTTATCAATGAGAGGGAGAGAAATCAAGGCCCAAATTGAAACTGTGACTGTAAAGTGGCTACAGACAGAATGTGACTGAGGGAAATAGAGAGCTACTCACAAGGAGTGTGTACGTGTGTGTGTGTGTGTGTGTGTGTGTGTGTGTGTGTGTGCGTGTGTGTGTGTGTGTGTTGGGGGGTTAGTGATGAAAGGATACATCAGCGAGCGAGCGAGCGAACAGCCGAAAGAGAAATAAGAGAACAAGGGGAATGAAAGAGAGGGAGGCCGACGTGGAAGAACATTAGGGAAATGAAAATAGGAGTGTGGTCGACAGGATCTATGTTAGCTATTCCGACATTAACCACAATGAGAAGGCGCACACACACAAAAACACACACAGACACACACAACAGTGGGTAGCTCAGATTGGATTTGAAAAGAGCTGAGCATATTTGGTTGGACACACTCTCTTTGAAATGCTCACACGTACGCACAGCTCTCCACACATGTGTGAGCCTGCCTATGTGTGTGGCGGGGCCGAGTGAGTGTGTGTGTGTGTGTGTGTGTGTGTGTGTGTGTGTGTGTCCCGCGGTGGCAGATGCCGCCAGGCCCCAGCCAAATGATGGAGACGATAGCTAATTGCTCAATCAGGCAATCTAATCTGGCCAATCTCATTTTCAGTTTTGTCTCTCACTCCCCTCCTCCACCGCGTCTCCTCCTGCATACATTTCCTGACCTGTCTGCTCAGCAGCTGCCGGATCGGACCAAAGGAGGAAGAACGCTGTTCAAATAACAGGGGAAGAAGACATTACAATTACATATTAGAGATCATGTATAATAAGACGTCCTTTATGAAGGGTTGTTAAATTGAACCTGTTGTTGTTAATAGATTATTTGTTAATGTTTTTTAAATCTTTTGTAAGGAAAGTGAAAGCTCCTTCAAGGTAGAGGAAACCATAGATATTTATACATAGACGCCACGTTGACTGCTGCCGTTCATTTGACCGATATGCCTATGGGGCGGCCATCTTGGTACGAGCGAGCAGCACTGTATATAGAGGAATTCTGTGTCTACGCAATTAAAGTTATATAAAACACTCAATTGTCAAGCTATTTTCATGGGGTTTGTTCGCTACAAAGATTGGATATGATATATAAAAACCAGAATCACTATTATTAGAAAAACTTAATTTCTCCTCAAAATGTTGCCTTTGGGAAAACTTAAAAATGTGACAAAAGAGGCCAGAAATCGAGAACCGTCTACAAATAAATAATTCCACCATTAATAATTATTAAAGATACTGTATTCTAGCCGATCAGTTACAGTCAGATGTCTGTTTTTCCCCTGTGTAACAGGCCGTTGCTAGGGATGCTGCTTGTTTCACCATTGCGATGTTCTGTCTGTCCTATGATATTTATTATTAAAAATATTTTTTTAACAAATCAAACTGTTTCAAAATCGATCCACAATTCAGCAAATAATTCTTCTTTAAAATTGCGGAGTACTTCTTTCCTTTCGTTAGTTTACATGCACCGCTGCCTCTGCTGGCACTGTACCAAGATGGCGGCGCTTTAGGCACGTCACCCCACAGTCAATGCGGCGTCTACGTATAGATGTCTATGGAGGAAGCATCCAACTTTATGCTCTTCTAAAAGTGCTGCAGACAGTCAAATCCATTCATTAACAACTTATTAACGACTGATTAATGAATTACCAGCATTTATAACTGCAATAAAGATAAAAACCTCAGCTGAATTGTAAAAGCTGCTACTGTTAACAAAATGGCCAAATCAGATGAAAGGATGGATTACTCACTGGAAAAAAAAAAAAAAAAAAACCTGACCATAGTCATTCTTTGATTGACAAACCCCCCAAGCTAAATGTGAGGAAAACTGAAAGCAGATGGCTCACCTCGCTTCTGTTAAGAACTGATCCTATTTTGCTTCACTACTGCCAGGGTGAACATTCCCGCCGCTGAACTCGATACAAATACTTGACAGCATTTACCTCCTGTGACCAAATTCTCGGCATTTCTATATATTTTTGTGTTTCTCTCGTGAGGATACACCGAACTGAACTCAACTTGGCGCTTTCTTGTTTGCGATTGAAAAAGCCGGGTTGACCTTTAGTCGCGCTTCTCTGCTAAGCTGAAGATATTTCACTTTTGCACAGCACTCTGCTTTGCCAAAAAAGCTCCCGGGTACGGTGCCTTTTTTTAGGAGCACCTTGCGGCCGCGTCGATGTGCCTTGTGCGTCATGCAGCAGCGGCTGCGGAAAAAAAATAAAAATACTTCGAACGAGGAGCTACATGATTGACAGGTGCTTTTTACACTTGTTTTTGATGGAGCAATTACTCGGTTAATGTGGTGATGATATATTTTTTTGTTGCTTTGGAGGAGTTTTGGAGGAGTAAATGGCTTGTTTTTGTAAAATAACACCTCTTAATATAGACACACCTGCTATGATATAGTGTGTCTGAGACCCCTTCTTGAATGCCAGGTCTCCTGGGTGTATCAGTAATGTGCAGAGGGGCTATTAATTACCCCATTTCTGTTCGGTTTGTCCACTTGTGTGCAGTAAACTCCATATGGGTGAGGGGTTTGCTCGATCCCTCAAATATCACCGTATCGCCCAGGCTCCCTTCTCTCGTGACCTGGGTTGGAAGCAGTTACGCACATTAACCCGGCCCTCGGCAGATGTAATGGGGGCATGCACACGCGCGCGCACACACACACACACACACACACACACACACACAAGGAATAAGTGTCATATATGCTTTGTGAGGGCACACACACCTTTATTTCTCAATAATGAAGGCACATAGAAACTGCTGCATGTACTAATTAACCGTACAAGAAAAACAATAAAAAAACATCTGCGCACACATACACAAAACAAGTGCTAACAAGAAATTAGTCTGTGGAAAGGATATTGCCCAACACGTGCCCCTAGTCCCTTAATGAAAAGAGCAACACACTCGATGGCATCAGCAGTTTCCACAGAGATTGTGTGTGTGAATGTATGAATCTGTTATGTATATTTGAGGCAGTTGGCTTATGCATGAGTTTTCTTTCTTTTTTTTTCTTTTTTTTAATCAGGTACAATTTGAATATGTGAGTATACAGTATTGAATTATGTGTGAGCCTGGGCGTGCGTGCGTGCGCAGGGACACCTGTCTGGGAATAACGGGGGAGCAGAGCGCGGATGTGATCAGGAGATGAGCGTTTCCAAATGCCGTTCTGTCAGTGCTCTGGAAGGGCGGCATACAAATGACATGTGTTCGACTGCGGAGGACAAGGAGTCCGGGGGGAAATCATCGAAGGTGTTTGTGTGCGAGAAAGAGATGCGAGCGTGTGCGTCCTTCGACTTCTCTTGTGCCAGTCTGCAGTCATGATTGTGTTTGTGTATCACAAATTCATGCCAAATCTCTTTCTGTACCTTATGCACTGGGGCAAATGTATTCCTTCCTTCTGCACCATTGTTTTCCTGCCAGGAGCTGCCTTTGTGCGCTCTGTAATGTCAATGTGTAAGACAGTAAGTATATTAGCTGCCAAGAAACAACTGCCTGAGGTTAGCACTGAGGCAAATTTGAACTTGCTTTTTGCATAACAGTCTTCTAGATTTCAGCTTTTAACTGTGCTAAATAAATGTTATGTCATTGATGTGAATGGCGGTACTGTAATGGAGACAGTAAGACTGTGTCAGAAACTCACCACTCATCACTCATGCTGCTGTGTTGCACTGTAAAAACAGGCCTGAGATCAAATAAGTCAAAAGGGTTTGAGATTCAAAAACCCAAAGTCTTAGTCTAAGTCTGGCGTCTGCATTACCCTCTTTGGCCAGAGTTTCAGGAGTTTCAGGCAGTCACAGTTGAACTTCTAGCCTCAGATATTAGAACTGAGCTAAAGATACAAGTGGCACCTAAACACTTGAGGAGGCAGTGATTTTTTTTCGTCACATATATACTAAACTAGCACTCCCCAAGCCCTTCATATAGAATATGATGCGTGGAGATCCCATTTGATATAACTGACATTTATAGTTTCTACAGGTTCCCTCTAAGAGTTTCCCTGCACAGTGTTCCTGTTATGACCTGCAGTCAGCTCAGACTATCATTTTGGAAGATTATTCCCTTGATCTGGTCAGGTCTGCTGGTGTACTGATAGCCGAAACTTCCCCCGCCCACAACGTTTTTGTGGGGGGAAAGTTGGTCGGGGGTTGCGCTCTGATGGAAATTGATTATTTCCCAGTAAAGATCTGCCAGACCAATCATATAATTTGGTTGGTCTTTATGCGGTGACAGACACCTGAGAGCTGTGGAGTTGGGCTTCACAATGAAATGGTGGCTGATTGTCTGGCAGGACTATCCAATTGCGTTCAGTTTCTCTCTCTCTCTCTCTCTCCCTCTCTCTCTCTCTCTGTAGCGCTTGAAAAATGTCCCCGTAATGAAATCCTAATGACGTGTTACCAAACTCATATTCTGAAAAGAACTCCGGCCAGCCAGGCTAATGTCTTGATATATTCTCAACAGGGCAAAGACAAGGTACATTAGGAAGGAAACTTTTTTCTAGCCTTGTCTTTTTTTTTTTTTGCTTATTTTGACTAGGTCAGAATATGTCCTGTGAGTAAGTGCTTTTGCTCATTTTTCCTGAATACCTTTCAAAATCTGGCAGTTATTTACAATTTACTGCATGTAGAAGAGTGTAACAACCTTCTGGATGAGGCACTAATGAAATTACCGTGATGACATATGTCATGACATAATGACATATTGGCTGTGAAGTGCGACGTAAAATGAAAGTTTTTTCAACAATGCAAACTGTGATGTAATTACGGTAACCTAAAGTGCACTTGAGTAAACGTGCTGCTGGTGACATTCAGTTTTAAGGGGTTATAGTTGCACTGCAGAATACACTTTTGACATGTGAATCAGGTGTGCCCAAGTTTTACAGTACCATCTCTTCTTTGGAGGAAACTGCCACAGCAATGGTTCTTTCAGTCCACCACAGACGGGGATTGCATGAAACCTTTATGTGTTTTCTTTTTCTAGCATACCAATGTACTCCAGGATGCTATAGGCTACTTTGTCTCAGTTGCTGGTTTTTCAATCTTGTCGTCTTTTTGCTTCAGTGTTTTTATTTTGGTTTTTTGAGACAAATGAAAAAAAAAAAAGTGATTATTCTTAAGAAAAATGATAACAGCAAATGTACAGCGTAAATAGTGATTACTTGCATTCAGCATTAGGCTGCAACAAAAACAACTGAAAAAAAAGAATTAAATCTTAGATATTTTCTCAAGCATGGGGTTATGGCTGATATAGACAGTGTGATATATGGGGGTCTATCCTCTATATGGCAACTTGTATGGTTTACATGGTCAAATGGCCACATACTTCTGATCTGCATGAACAAACTTGTAATTTACTTAATGTTTTTTTTTTCCTGTATAAGGAAATTGCAAATGGTTGAAAAAATAAATCCCCAACCTTTAAAATCCATTAAATAAACTGCTTTGAGGCTAAAAGGTTGAAAATTTAGAGCCACAAGCTTCTTCCCTAACAGCGATAATTAGCAAAACTGCCCTCCATTTAAATTTATGTTGCCCTCCATTAAGGAGGAATCATTTTGTCATGCGCCAGAGCACAGTTTAGTGCTGCAGCGTGACAGGTAATCACCTGGTTTCATGTTCTGTTTAATAGAAGTAATATTGGCGGTAGTGAACAACCTTTACATGGATTCATCTACCATCATCATCAACTGATCGTAGCAGCAGAACCAGAGAGAGGACGCCGGGTTTTGGTTCATGCCTCGACGAAGTGTCACATGAAGTAGATTTATTGCACGAATGTCCGGGCTCAGTGGATAAGGTTACTGATAATGATGACTATTGATTTACACTATATTTACTTGTGCCTGACGTGTGATCAGTGTGAGAAGTGACATTTAATAAGCAGCCACTCTGAAGTCACCAGAGTCGCTTGTTGTGCTTGGCTTCGTGTCTCCTCTGAAGAGCACTACATCATATTAAACAAGATCAAACTGATGGAAGTGTCTAACTGTAGCTGGTGTGCGCACATCTTGATAGTTTTAACTATAGCCAGTAGTACATAGGCTTAAAAGCCTTGACCTGTCTGCTGTGTGTGTGTGTGTCAAAGGAATTCAAATGATATATTTAAAATGATTTATTGCAAACTTTTGAGCTAGTATGTAGAGGTTAAAGGTTATCTTTACTAACACAGAGAGGATTCAAGTGATTCATTAAACAATGTAAAATGGCTTTCATTCATGCTATGGAAACAATGCCATGTAGTTAATATATGTGTATTTTATGACCAAAAATGTATATCATGGTATCTTTCTAAATTCTGACAGTATCACGGTGTATTGCAGTATTTTTTTTTTTTTTCATAAATAATCACGTGTTCACAACAGAGGAATTATTGCAGTCTATTGACTAAGGATGGACTATTTTACTGTGGTGTGAGTAAATATTGTATAACAATCCCAAGCTAGTAGTCAAACAGGTTTGCATGGCCCCTGACTGATTGACTGCTGATGTGGAAACCCGGGGGCATTTACAGCTTGGAGATAAAATAAATAAATGTTATCAAGATGAAATGAAGAAACAGGGACAGTTATAGTTGAAATATGAAAATTAAAACCATCCTAGTGCTAACTGTCTGAAATTGTAAATTTCTTTTTTTCTTAATTAAGCCTTTTTTGTATTAAGGCTATTCAAATTTTCCACCAATAATACAATTTTGCAAGGCTACATTTGAGCACATCATGACAGTAATTGTAAAAATAATTGACCCTTGCCGGATGCTCATAATTCCTGAGTAGAACTTGAATGTGTCATGATATAATTCAATGTAGCCTCATAACTGAGTGGGTGCTTATGCTTTACTGGGGCACTGTCCACAGAGATTATGTGAAACACACAGGCCGCTGCAGATAGCCTCCAAATCAGTAACGTTATTTAATAATAACATATTTACTATATGTGCTATTATCATTTATCTGAATTTAAGTGTTTTCAGTTTTAAATTTAAGACCACAATTGGACTTTTAGATATGTTTGAAGTATTTAAAGTACAAAAAGAGACAGCACACACAGAAGACTACAAGAACTGTTCTCCACCAGATTAACCATGGGTGAATTCCTAAACTAAAGCTAATTTACTGTCGGTCAGACCCTCTTTTTCACAACATCTCTTATGCTAATTGGATATGTTACACCACATAATTAGAATTGGATATGTTAAACCACAAAATACAATAAGTCACCATGTTGGAGAAAAGTAACACATAATGTCCCACAAAAGGATAACAAGCTTATGTTATGTGCGTTATTTTTTTTTGCAGAGATATATAGCACCCATTATTTTTCTTTAATGCGAAGAAGTAAATACATTAAGGTTTTGCAATTAATTTAGCTACAATTTTAAAGATTTTGTTTTTAATTGTCCCTGTAGACCCAGGAGTGAGTTTGTGCTGTCTGCCTTTGTAAGGCAGCTGCTGCTATCAATCAGTACTACAAAACAGTGGTTTGGTCACCTCGTGTTAAGTTTCAGATACAGGCCCTAGCTGAAATAAAAGTGATGTAGCACACACACATACACACACAGACATCTGCAAATCATCCAGAGTTAATACCATAAGCATATACAGTAGATACATTTATTATTAAAGAAACATGATAACAGCTTAAGACACAATGTTTAAGCAGCTCATGTTTTCTGGATTACGTATAAACCCTTAAACAATTCTGCTTTATGCTGTTCTCATTGTTTTACTATCGTTTAATACTTAAAGAATTTCGTTAAACTTAATTTGGCCCAGTACACAAATTTGCATTGCTTTTTGGAGAAAAAATGAAAGTGAATTTTTAAATGCTTCTGAAGCTGTGATTTATCTGGACAAGCGAGCAAATTTCAGCAAAAGCTTAAATATCCCTGCATGGATGGAGACCACTCCAACTTAATATATTTCAGCGAGCCACATCAATCTACTTTTTAATTTATTTTTTTTCCATTCTCTAGAGTCATATCAAATACAAAATACACCTCGGCACATTTTCTTTTTCTCATATCTGTATCTATTATTGTTGAGGAAAGCTAAGAATAACACTCAGGTATCAGTTTTTTTTTTTCCTGAGCGCTAAATCAACAAGTCCTAACTGTTAGCACTACTGTATACATCCAGGGGCCTGCTCTGCACATTTGTTAAAGGAAGTCGGGGTGAGGAGGGGCGTGTGTCGTGAATATGTGTCAGCAGGGCAGGAAATACCACACTTCACTGGCAACGAGTGCTGCTGATGGCTTGTTTGCCTATTGTGAGTGTGCACTCGACGTTCACGTATGTGAATATTAAATTGGCCCGTCTGCGTGCCCCTTTCCTATGCACATGTGAATGACTGCACATCTGTTGTGTTTGTGTGTTCTCCTAAGACAGCTGGCTGATCCTGGTTGTCAAGATCACGCGCGCACACACACAAACATGCACACACACACACACGCACCCACTGTTCCCATGTAAATAATGGTTTGAAGATGATTGATTATGGCGGCCTATTTCTCATGAATCTGGTTTTGTTTGTGTGTGGTACACAAGGAAGCGAGCAGCACGACACTCCCATATTCTCAGCCACATATGGTGAAACCCCATGACACATTACAACTATTCACATCCCATAAAAATCACTGCTGGGCAGTAACACTCAAATTAAAATTCTTTTTTTTTCTTTTTTTTGTTTCTCACACTTTTGACAATTTGCCTGAAAAAGCACCAGTGTATTGTGTTGTTATTGTGTGTGATTTTCTGTCACATAATGTAAGGAAATAATCATCCTCCTCTAAACAAAACAAACAACAAAACGTTTTTTTTATTAGTTTTTTACTTATGTGATGCTCCTGAGACCATGTTCATGGTGTGATGTCTGTTGGTGCTTTGTTCCAATTGAAAGGCAAAAAAAAAAAAAATGGAAAACATTTTAATAATTAGAAAAAGGCTTTGAACTTTCAACAGTGTATATCACAGTCTTGATAGAAACATGTAATTCAAATTTACACTATTTCAGACTTCGCAACAACTTGATGTTGTTTTGTTTTGTTTTTTACATCCATTTCCTTACAAGCCTCAAATTGTTCTGTAGCTTGATAATCCCATAAGATAAATTAGCATTCATTTCAGCAATTGTAAAAACTTTTACTTCATGAGCAGGTAAGTGCTATGAGGACTTGCACCACCATAACTTGATTTTGTTCCTATCCAGAATTTATCACCAGGTTTATCAATTCTGTTATGGCAATATGTTGAATCTGTGAACATCTAGGCCCTAGGGCTTTTGAGAAATTGTGTTTTTAAAGATAGCATAAAGCACACAGAACAAAACAAAAACAAAACTAACGAACTAACTATTATACTATTATATATTTCTGCCCCATTTGATATTTTGTACCAGGCTTACTAAGTGGTCATTTTTGCTATTAACCCACCATTCATGTATAATCATGTCAGTTGAATGAAATAAACGCACCTCCACTCCGTCAGCAGCAGACGTTTTCCTGTTTAGGAAGTATGTGAAAGCTTTACTAAGTGTAGAGCATAATGTTTTGGTCAGAGTTGCAAAATGCACAGACTGTCAGTTGTGTTTACACTGTTGTCTCCCCGGAGATTTCCGATCGAAATCGACTCCTGTTACGGGGTACGTACGCACCAAGGTGACTTCAGAGGACTCCTGCTCACAAAGTCAGACTGGGACATCACCTCACCCGTGTCTGGACAAAAAGAGTTGTACTTGAACACACCACAAAGACTATAGCGTACAGCTAGCATGCACGTACGTTGTGTGCATGAAAGGAGGTTATTCTCCAAACCATCAGGTACTAGTCTGTTTTTAACATTCAAGAGAGTAAATCGGAAGAGCTCCTTTTAGCTGATAAGCCAGGAAGCTGGGATGAACTACAAATTGTTTTTCGTCAGAATCATGCTCATCAGTTGACCTACATTTGGACTTTATTCATTCGACTTGATCATGTTGATGCGAAAATAATTACTGTGCATGTGAATGTTGACTTTTCTCTTCTCGTGTACTGGTTCTCTAAGCTGAATAACCAGTCAGAGAAAGGTGAAAGGTAGGAGGCAGTGGTTTGACTAGTTGCAACGGTGCAGACACTCACCAACAGCCCGAAACCAGAAAACAGCGGATTGTTGCCTTGGCGTGGCACAGCCCCGGGAGACACATCCGTCTTTTTTAAGAATCCTTTCCTCAGTCTTGTCAGAAACTTATAAAAACATTCAGCCACTGTCAGTTGCAAAAACAAGCAATTTTAGTGGACTGTGGACAAATTCCCTGTTTGATTAATTACAGCCATTTCATCACTGATGCCGGCCATAATAACATTCTTGCTCAAGATTGGACAGATTCCAAACATAATTTTTCCCCATTAATCATTCAAATCCAAAGATTTCCAGCATTGGAAAATATGACAAAGTTTTAAAAATACATGATTTATTTTTTACGCCGATACTTATCTACAATGCTAACACTGTGGTATACAGCCACAGCACTAGTGTTTTTATTTAGCATAACATAGCATCCCTCTGCTAACTCACCATCAGTGCCACCACATCAACTACTGGTGTTGGTCTGCTTTAAGTTATACATATTACCAGATTTGTTTACCCACATTTAATAGTATGTCTAATGCTTACAACTATTAAATGTCTAGTTTAGCGTTTTCTTAATCAGTCGCACACTTCTCTCATTTTCATTACATGTATAGCCTTTAAAACCTACCCCTTACTAAGACGGTATGCTTTGTCAAGTCAGATATCTCCCAATTGTCGTCCTTCCTTTTATGTTTAAAATTGTTTTGTTTTTTTCTGCCAGCATCACACACCTCCATCAGTCTCCCTTGTCTCCTTTCATCTGCTCTACTCTCAGTCTGTGTTTGTCCTTCCATCTCACTGACAGCATCACTCCATAACTTCCTGGCTGAACCTTGACCTCCATCCACTTTGTTGCTGACAGAAGCCAGGCTTTGCTGTCATCTCCGTCAGTCAGCCTGCACGCAAGCACACAAGCAAAATGTGCATTTAAAAAATATGTTGGCAGTCTTTTCCTGTTAGTGTTAAGTCCGCATAGAATCGGAAAAGACAGAATTATCACCTCAAATGAGGTGAAAGAAACGTTCCCCTTACTTGAATGTATGTAAAGGTGCAGGTTATGCAAACTAGTCAGCGTCTAATGTTGTAAAATCCTCCCACGGATACTGTTGGATTTCATCAGCTGCTTTCTGATGGATTGTTGAAAGACGAAACATGTATTTTCGGTGTATTTACTTTTTCTCCAACAAGACCTTTCCTGCTTTCTTTCAAACCCCAGAGAGAGTAATCGGGTAGGGCAAAGGAGCAAGTTGTTGCAGTCGAAGGAAAGCAAAATCATTCTCCTTACTTAAAATGCAACATGTCTTGTAGTGTTGAAATGTGTGATGCAGTACTCTCTGACAGTGGCTTTCTCCCTCTGAGGTTGCTGAACCTCTGTTTAAAATGGCATCTCTACAAGGAGGCCTTTATTTCTTAACTCGGAGGCCGTGGCAGTGATCGATAGCTGAAAACTAAAATGTTCTTAACCTTTATTACACCTAACAATCCAGATATCCAGTTTTAATTTATAATTGTCATTGTTTGTTTGAACTAAGCCCACATGAATAGGTAAAGTGGCAGCAGAGCACATCCAAATATGCAGTTAACTGTCAATAGCCTTTTTGTCTGTGCTACATGGGTGGCTTGCAGAGCGCTGCCTGCCTTTACAGATTAGTGGAGATTAACAGAAACTCTCTCTACTCACGTATCAAAATCCTCAAACTAACTTGATGTTCTGTTTCAAGAAATGGACAGCTTAATTCTACAAGTGAACATTCTCATACATCAAGTGAGCAAAGAGTGGTCTACTTTGCGGTGCTTTGTTCATGATCCAGTGTGTACATTTTTATTGAGAAGTAAAAGGTTTTGAACGTGGAGACTAATAACAACATAACGTTCATGAAGAGGTGGCAGTTTGGTTTGAAGTCCACAGTGACACGAGGCATAACACATTTATTTCAACCAATATCTACCAAACCTTTCCTCAGATACTTTGAGGTCTGGTTACGAAACCCAAGTCAAGGGTTATGTGTGCCCGTCATCCACCCCAACCACCTCCTACTCTGATTAGCTTTATGTATGTATTTATGTTGTGCCTTAAGTCAGACCTCCAAAAGCAATTCAGGCAGTGATGAATGTCGTCAACCTAACCCCATCTAAGACAAGTTATGCTCATAGTGTGGACGTTTAAATGGAGCAGTTTCCTTTCTCACACTGTCCTTCGTCTTTCACCTATTAGCAACAAGATTGACAACAAACCTTGCAAGCTTTTGTTAAAATGACAGTTCCCTCTCTTAAAAGGTCTCCAGCTTAGAAAGGCCAAACCTGTTATATGAGTGGGTACAGAAAATAAACCAATCCCTCTATTATAGTTATGTCCCCAGAGTCCACTACAATAGATTACTCATACTTTTTTGGAACAAAGGTACTTACAGTGTAAGGATTATGTTCAATGGTAATCTTTTTTATTCTAGTTTGACACCAGAAAAAAGGGTGCATTAGGTTCAGGTTGTCGATTGATAAGCAGCATTAAAGCAGCAAAAAATCTGGTCTTGGCTGACGCTAATCACAAATTAAATTCATTTCTCTGACATTGGGCAGAAATGGTGCAATAGGTTTTCAGAGGATTTTAATACAAAATTACTGTTAAGTAGGTCGGCTACTCACCATTGCTTTGTCAGTACTCTGTGACAGTAAAATAGTAAAAAGTAGAGAGTTGCAGATACGAAAAAATTGATCTGTTGCAACATCTGTTATCACAGCAAATGTTATTATGAGTGCTATTTTCCTACTGTGAGCAAACCTGTACCACTAAATTAACTTAACTTATCTCTCTATTACTTATCTCTATACCAGGATCCTTAGAAAATGAGTATGTGCTTTTGACTGTGGTAGTCCCACAGGGTCAAAATGTTGATGTGTCTTTTAATGTTTTCAATCTTCACTTCGTCCGAAAATAAAAAAAAAAAAAAATATATAAGATGCCTTAGCTGACAAGACTATATAGATTTGCTATACATACTTGAAACAGACCCTGGTGCTTTGAAGAAGTTATCCTGTAAAAGAAAAGAATGTCCACTGACCGACTTGTCTGCTTTATTACTCATATTTTCCGCTTACAACCCATTGTTAGCCACCTTTCTCTAGAACAAATCTCCAAGGTAGTTAATCTTTGCACCAGTTGTTTGGACAGGCCTCGGCCTTCACACCGCATGTTCCTTTGTTGCCTGCCTACTGGACACCAGACTGCATTAATGAGAGACATGAGCGGTTACAAAAACTATGTAGGAAATGTCAAGATCAGTTCAGACAATAGTTCTGTGGGAAGCTTAGTATGTCTGTAATAGTGTGTGTGTATATATATATATATATATAGACGTTAATGGCCAGGAACTGACGGCCAAAAGCTCAGTACCATTAAGCTGGAGTAAAAGTTGATGTAAAGGCCAAAATAATACAGTTCGTCATGTAAGTGTGTTCAGTTGTTAATGATTGGATCAGGAAATATGCCATCTCCCAGAATCAAGCCTTCTTGATTGCGCAGAGGAAGGTACAATCAAAGCCAGACAATGCGCCCCCCTGTCACCAGCAGCAGCATGCATCCTGTGGCACTCCGTCATGTCTCAGTAAGCGCAGACTGGCAGAGGAAAACCAAGAGCGCTCGCTCTCCAAGTACAGTCGGATAATAATCTGAATTGGCAACCGAGTGGCATGAGGAATAAGCCAATGATCTGGAGTCAAGTGTTCCAGTTTGGAAAGACATAAAGTGACTGCTCTGTGCACCGGGCTTCTCTGTACTCTCGTTTTCCTTTTACGCTCACGTTGAACTTGACACGTATGTACACACATAAGCGGGTTCATGCGCAGTGACACATGCAAATAGGAACATTCTCACATTCTACCTAATGGCGGAGATAGGGAGTGTATGAAAAGAGTCGACAAGATTGATCTGCTGCCATGCATGTGTGAGCGAGACCAGGAACTGCCAAGGGCTCCAATTTGGAGAGACATAAAGTATAAACTCCTCCATACAAGACTCCCAAATACTCCCCCCATCTCCTGCTCGCTCCACTGCCATCTGATTCACATCACGTAGTAACACAACCAGCTTTTTGATACAAAATTGTAACTGGTTGAAATGACAACCCCTTCACCCGTACAGCAATACGCTGCGAAGACCCATGTTGGTGTGTATATCTGACATGTATTGCTGTAAAACCTGCTTATGTCCTTTAAATAGAGTGTTTTATGTTCCACTGTGTCAGGGTAATGGCACACAGAATTATGGGCTGTCACTACAACGTGTCATCTGTGCGTACGGGGAAACCGATACAGATTGCATTTGTATTAGCCACAGAGATGTTGCCATTTATAACGGATTGTAGAGACGAGCTGAGGGAAAGTCTGGCAAGTAGCATGGATCTAAAGAAAAAAAATAGATGGAGAGAAGAGAGAGGAGCTTGCATAATTGGACTCAGGAACATCTCCTGTCTGCACCTCACTGTCTGTTCATCCATCTGTCGACGCAGTGTCCAATCAGCAGCATCCCAGGCTCGGCTTTACGTCCAACCAAAGGGCCGGTCATCAACCCCGTCTGGACGTTCAGTCATTACCCTCGGTGCAAAAAAGAAAAGACCGGGCCAGGCTGTAATCATATAGGTGTTTTACGGGTTGGCCTGCAGTCACACCGACTCTCTATCTTTCTCTCTCTCATACACACACACACACACACACACACACACCGTGATACACACACTCTTAACGCTGACGAGTGAGCAGAGCCTGGAAGAGCTGCCCGTGATTGCCCATCAGGAAATGGTAGCGGAGTCTTAAAGTTTCAGACTGAGCTCTTTCTTCTCTGGTTTCCTCTCTCAGACCCTTGCAGGGTTTTATGGCAAAATTACCCCGCGTCATTGGGAAGCTTTTGTTGTGGGACACTGCTTTACACAGTCATAACAGGCAAGATGAATAGAATCTGTTTCATCTGCGCGTCTGTTTTCAAGTTTTGAAGAGTTGTTTTATTGATGAAACAATACAGTAAATACTTTATGTTCTTGTCATCATTTTTAAAAGCTCCGTTGGAAGGCTTCTCTTTAGCTAAAGGCCAAACTCAAATTGTCGCACCACATGGATGAACTGAGAGCATATACTTCACTTCTCTGTATTTAAGTGTCAGCAAATGGGCCCGAGTTTCATTTAAATAACTATTACAGTGTGTTTCTGAATTAGCAACCAAACATGCTGGTAGTGCATTCTTGCATCATTTATTTTTAGTTTGGTAAAATAATCTAATTAAAATTGAAACATAAAACTTGGCGTACAAAATGATTCACAGTTGAGAAGCAAAGAACAAATGAAAGAAACTAAAGAATTGTCAAAAAAAAGTATTGGGGGATGCATGCATGATTAACTGAAATAAAAAGAGGATTAGCACAAGGACAAAATGTGCTTTTAGAAAATGCCTGACTCCATAATCGGTTCGGAGTAATTTTCCTGACTTATTAAAACTTAAATACTATGTTCCTGTCTGTTTCCATCAGTAGTTGTAATGTTGTTTTCTTCAGTACATCCAGTGGCCCTCTATGCAGTAGTAACCAACAGGAGTTCTCACAGTTCGTACCCTCTCCTTTAAATTTATAACAGTGCTTTTAATACATTACCCAGAGAGCACTAGGTAGGTTGTAATTCTCTTTCTGTTCTCAATCACATCACGCACATTACTTTTGTGTTCAATAAAGTGTAACGTCATGTGCTAACCGATGAAGTACTTATTAATACCAAGTACGCATACTCTGGACGTGTGTTATTGGTAGTTCAGACATGAAAACTTGGATTGTGATGTACTGACTCTGGAGGATGGAGGATGGTAGTCTGCGGCTTTGGACAGCAATATAGAGGGTATGCACGTGACGCCCCAGCTAGTGAAGCCTCCATGGTTACTCCATGCCATTGAGTGACAGTTGCTCGTGGAGTTTAGCTGCATTAGCTTGAATCATACGCTTTAATAGCGTCTAAATTGTAAAATTAATTTTTTAAAAAAAGGCTAACAGCTGTTGTGCGATTGACTGTACCAACAACATTTTAAGAGCAGTCGCATATATATTTATTAATATTATATCTCTGACTGCCAAAGAAAAGAGAAGTAAATAGATCACTGCATTATGAAGAAACAACTGGAATCCAGGCACCGAAACCTGGTGTTGTGGTTCACATTTAGTATCAGGAAATATTCATTTATGCTGTATTTTGTGATGAAGTTGTACCTTAAGTTAGTTCTTAAGTTACGTTCTGGAGCGCTGTCAGATAAGTTTGTCGATGTTGTGGCGTAGTTATGACCGACAGTAACTATTTCAGATCCACTAATAACTAAAATCTCATCTCATCTTCTACTACCACTTATCCTCACTAGGGTCGCGGGGGTTGCTGGAGCCTATCCCCGCTGTCATTGGGTGAGAGGCGGGGTACACCCTGGACAGGTTGCCAGTCTGAGACAACACAGAGACAAACAACCATTCACACTCACACCTAGGGTCAATTTTTGGTCACCAATTAGCCTAACGAACATATCTTTTGAGGTGAGAGGAAACCGGAGTACCCAGAGAAAACCCACGCAGACACAGGGAGAACATGCGAACTCCGCCTAGGAAGGGCAGACTGGGCTCTGGGAGGCATCAGTACTAACCACTGTGTATTTAATGTGAAATGACTGGAATTACCCAAATCTAGCCCTCATAATAGGGGATTTTTATCATCTATTATTTGGGTTTCAGGTTTACACATTGACACTCACCACTCAAACATCCTTGAAAAGCTTTTGCTATTGTCAAGCATTTAGCAGTAAACAGTCAAACTTTGGAATTTGAGTTTGGGGTTAGAGGCAAGTAACACAGAGGAACCCAGCATATTTTTAATGCAAATGTGTCCACTAATTGATTAGTTACAGCCTGCACTCAGCCTGTAGCAAACCACTTGTCTCACATTACCTGAATGTTATTTCCCTCTGTCTTCTTCTCCCATGATTCTCATGCCCTTCCTCTGAAAAGGGAATTAAAAATGTGTTCAAACATTGAAATCAAATACGGCAACAAAGTGAGTCAGAGTAAAAAGAAAAAAAAAATGAACAAAGGAAAAAAAAAATACACTGCAGAGGAAGCATGATGACAGCCCAGAGAAGGAAGAGGGAGGTAATGGATTAATAATATGGCTGGTGGCCCTCAGGCTGAGACACATTGAGGAGACTGAGACAAACACAGACGGTTAAAAAAAAAAAAAAAAAAAGGGCAGGGAGAGAAGCGATGAGAAAGAAGAGGACGTGCAAAATGCAAGCCAATGGAGGAAGAGAAAGAGAGAGAGAGAGAGAGAGAGGAGACATGAATAGTGTTTCCATCATTTCCCTCTCGTTCACGCTCCAGCGCAGGCCCAGGCCTCTGACAGGGTGACTCAACGGCGGTGGTGAAAACACCCACTCCCACAATCAGCGGCAAAGGAAAACAGCCCTGCCAATTTGTTACCTGACTCGCCGCGGCAACTCGTAGCCCTGCTTTACTGCGTGCTGCAAACTGCCTTTTAACAAGCCCGCAGGGTGATGAAGTGAGAAGTGTGAGTGTGTGCGGCTGCGTTGGCGACAAGTGTGTGTGCGGTGGTTAGTGCATGTGCGCTGTCGAGATTTAGGCAGCGCAGTGTGTGTCTGCTTTTTTCTTTCCTGCTTTTTTAACTTTTTTTTTTTTTATCGGAGTATCAGTGTGTAATGCACACACTGTATTAGTCAGTTGCTCATGCATGTGTGTGCGCATGCTTGTGTTTAAATGTGTGTACGTGTCTTGTTTCTCTTTAATTGCCCAGGCTTGTCTTAAGGGAATCTGATAGTTGACCTGTTGGCCATTTAATGTCGCTGATCCCTTTACACTTCCTGGAGCTGCTACAATAACCCATTTGAACTGCATCACACACACATGAACACACACCCACACATCAGAATCCCACTCATTCCTGATATAAAGAAAAAAAAAAAAAACTCAGCAGCAGTTGTAAGATCTTTATCCTCTCTTGGAATAAAAGCGTTCCGTAGGAGGGCAACTTGAGGGATGAACAGATAAACGAGGGGTGGAACAAAGAAGCGAAGGAGGACGTTGAGGAGGAGGAAAGTAAGGAGGAGGGCAAAATCTCTATCTTCCACATTACTCACGAGTGAAATATGCGTCATCTGGCGCAAGAGACGTAGGGACCTAACGAGGCGAATCACTGACCAGTGCCAACGCTCTGCCTTTTAGTGCAGATGAAATTAAATTACTCCCCTGTCTCTTTTCTTTGTCTCCGCTCTCTGTTTCTTCTGTCTTTAATACCTCTCATATTATAGCCAGTGTATAAACTTTGGCGGCGCCGCAACACACTCGGCCAGTATCTTGTATTTCAATCCCTCTCGCTCCGAGGCAGTAAACCTGAGATAATGGCCTGTTCTCCCTTTGCTTTCTTCCCCTTTTGTCCTCTTTCTATACAAGTGTTGCTGCTGGCAGCACTAATTTAAGTTGCACCTGCCAAAACGTAGACATGGTTTTGATGTTTTTTTTGGGGTGGGGACAACTAGCAGTTTTTCCAGGTATGAAATTAATACCCCATCCCTAACCCTGCCACTAACAGCCATGTCTGGGAAAGATTTCTGTGTGAAACATGCCCGCTTTTCGAAACCAGAAAAGAAAACGAAAGAACGAAAAGGAAAATCTATACTGACGTTTTCAATCACCAAGTACATTTAGAAAGATTTTTGTCCATCCCTACCCTTAACCCTAACACCCACCCCTACGCTCTGTCAAACTCCTAACCCTAGCCCTACCCCTACTCCAGACACCTACCCATACTCCTTACACCTGAACCTAGCCCTAATTCTACCCTTACTTCTACCCCTTGCCCAACTCCTAACATCTAGCCCTAATCCTAACCCTACTCCTAACACCGAGCCCTACCCCTAACCCCGGACATTTTAGCAAACACCCTTATGTGTTTGTACGGAATAGGGCTATCGTGGCTTAGTATCAAAAGGTCGAAGGAATGGAGATGGCAAGCCCATCCAATATGTATACCAAAGACCACCTCTAAGGTTCACTTAATTATACCTCCACTTCTTTTCACTATGATGGTCAGCAGCCACTTCGCTTAGTCCAGCATTGACTGAAAAAACAGGGGAGACATGGTTAACCAGGCTAAAAAAATAAATGGACATACATTTATTTAAGGTGCCTCCTACCTTTTTTTACATATTTGGACCACTAGGTAAGCTAAGATAACCTTCTGCTGACAAATAAAAAAGTGACGGCAATCTTCTCGTCTAACTTTTGGCAAGAAATGAAACAAGTGTATTTAGCTAAAGCTTTATTGATTGCATTTGTTGGCAAAGCTGGGACTCTCGTGACAGCTGAGACGTGTTGACTGTAGTTTCATGGCCAGACACATGCCCGCCAATTTACATTCCCTCATCCCTTCAGGCTCTACAGTATAATTACAAATGTCCGCCATTGTTCCAACCAGATGCTGATAACCACAACAGCACTTATTTCTGGGGAACATTAGGAAACACTTTTGCATTGAGCCCATACATTTCCTGTAGATTGAGCCGCTATTAACACAAAAAACAAACAGTTCCCATTGTGCATTTGGACAGTTTGCATTTGACTGAACACTTCTTTCTTCCTTTGCTTTTTCCCTTTTCACTGAACTATTACAGAGTGCTGTATTGTATGTTTCCTGTCTTTGCGGTCACTTCCTTCAGGCTCAGACATTTAACCAATAACCGACTGAGAGCTTCGAGCCAGCTGAATTGGTGAGGTGAGGGGTCAGCTCCAATAACAGCTGCACGAGGAAAAAATGTATAAAGCACCAGATCGGAAAAGGAAACCCAATGGGCTCTTTTTGGGCTTTGTGGTTTTAGCCGTCCACCATTTTAGTGAGGGGACAATTTCATTTCAAAATGTCGACTTGAAATTCTCTCAACAATTGGCTCGCAAAATCCTGAGAACTCAATGCTGGTAAGTAGACATCTGTTCATCAATGCTGCCAATTCATGTAAACAAGCTAACGTTCTTCTTTCATGTAATGTGTTCAGGCTCAGGGAGAACTCTCAGTATCAGACTTGTTTCTGAGTGGACTTGATTGACACAGGCTGGGCGAGTTGGACTGCTGTGCCGTCCTACAGCTTTTTTTTTTTTTTTCTGCTGGCGTGCTTGTTGCTCAGAATGGCTGGTAAGTAGTGATTACTGGACTTGGCCTGAGCAGCAGCTGTAGTAGAGTGAAATGTGGCAATGTGGCCCTGGAGAACCCACACTTAATGACATCAGGAAACACCGCCCAGGTTCACCCACAGCGCAAAGTCTGGAGCATGTGTGTGGGTGTAGCAGAGAAAGTGAGGAAGAGGAAAGTGTCTGAAAATAGTCCACGAAGAAGCAACCGTGAGCATGTTTGCACATGTCGTGATGATGATGTTGACAGTGACATAGTAAGGTTCAATGCAGGGTGATTTCTTAATTAAGGTGCTTTTATACTATGCACGTTTGCGTTGCAAATGGACCATCTCAATACAGTTTGTGTTTTAAAATGATTGTTCTGGTTATGTACATTAACTTTAGTCTTCTTTTTATAGTGTATTTTATCAGTTAGGATAACAATTTACTCAATATACTAACTTTGCTGAGGTTTGAACTTGTTGCACAGACATAGTGACACAATTCAATAATATAGGTCAAAGTAAACTGTAAAATAAACAGATTTTAAATGTGGCATTATTGCAGACAAACTCACTCACAAAACGTTTTTCTGCAGATGATATCGCAAATGTCTAGGCATTATGGGAAAGGGTGTTAAACAGACATATTGAACTGCCAAGGCACACACTATAGATGTAAATGTCAGTGACATGCCATTTACAACTGATGCAAGCAATATTTTTTGCATTCTCCCTGTTTCTCTCTGAAACATTTGGGGAGGTAAATATACAAAGTGTTACCCGGGTAACCAGAGCCTAGAATGTCCAACCAACTGTCAGCCACAGAGCAATGGGCGAGGAAGGAAAAAAGGATGGAAAATTAGGAAAACAGGACCAGTTTCCAATCATGTTCATAACTATAGTATGATCACACTTGCAAAGAAAAAAAAACCCAAAAACAAAACAAAAACAAAGCTTGGTGCCATGACATTAGCATGAACTATTGAGTGCTAATGAGCATAGTTTTATTGGGTGGAGTAAAATAAACTTTGAAACCAGTGTGTTCTTTCAGAAGTAGGCCATGACTTAGCATGTCTGAGGCTGTCGTTCCCTTTTTACCACTTTGTGCATTTAAGCCTGCCAGGCTTTATAATGAACGGAAAGAAACACTTAAAAAAGCAATGTGTGCAAGCAATTGCCATTAGCAAAATACAATCCTTATGGTTTTTGGCTTCATTAAACCTTGCAGACAAGTCTGCCATGTCACATGTGCTTTATCGTGTAAATGTCTTAACATAGTTTTAACCTCTTAATCTTCTGTCTTTCCACCACTGTTTTTCGTTGGAGCTGATATCTACTTTGCTCGGTTGTTCTGATCATCCAAAGCAACAGAATGTCCTTGGGTAAGCATTATCTGTATTGCTATAAAGCAGATGCACCGCCAGCAAAAAACGAAGAGCCAGCACGAGTGAGGGAAGAGAATAAATGAGAGGTACGGAGCATCCTCCCTCTGTCCCCTCCCCTCCTTGCTCCCCTCTTCTCCACCTGTCTCACAGCATCCAAAGGAGCAGGCCTCTGGGAGCAGCGAGGCGGGAGGAGGAGTGTTTTCTTTTCGGGGAAGGAAAGGGGATCGATACCTCTCGTAATCGTCCTCCCCACGTTGACATTTCTCTGCTTCTCCTCTGAGGCCGTTTAAGCGTCAGATGAATAAAGCTGTCACGGCCCATTCCACCCCTCGTCCTCTAAAGCCCCCGCATCCCTGGCAGCCAGCCCTCACTTCCCTCTATCATACAGCTGCGCCATTGGCTTGGTCTGCCTCAGACGGTGACTGATGGAGCTTTGTGATTGGTCAAGGCCGACATGAGTTCTGATGGATTGCCTTTGTTGATTGGACCCTGCTAATTAGAGACCTTTTGAGACAGGGTGATGGATGGGTTAGCGCCGCCCAGTTCCCTCCCTTCCGCCCTTGGTTTCGAGCTGCTTTGAGTCATTTGTCTCAGGATGGTTTCTGGTTGTGTTTGCCACTAATTAAAAGTACCTAATCAAATGATCAACATTGGCATGTCAAAGGGGGTAGAACCACAGTATCTTTGCCTTTCAGGCTCTTCCCATCACCCATACCACATTAATTGGATTCATTCTGACGCAGTGTTACCGCAGTCTGCTCTCTCTGGGCTTTCCAAGGTTCCATCTTCTACAAACACAACCTTTAATATATGTGACTGGTTAACTGTCACTGCAGTGCTTTACCTTGGTATTCGAAGAGGAGACGATGGGAAATTAAAGATTTCACCTTCTAGATAACAAAACATGCCGTAAAAGGTATCATGTATCAGCAGGCAGTAAGGGAGATATCTTGTTACGTAGCCTAGTATAAAAATCCTGTCACAGTTGACAGAACCATCGAAAACTCACTTTCCAATTGAAATGATGAAGTTCAGCTAGCATTGAAACAGACAATAGCATGAGTGAATGTAAACTCAAGATGTAGCCTAGCAACGTGTTAACTGTTGAACTTTAATGATCTTCTCACCTCCTTTCACCTCACACTACCATTATGAGGGCTGACCACACAGCGATTCTTTTAGCATATCTATGCTATCTATAGCATATCTTCTGAAATGTCTATGGCCATAAATCCATGTGGTCAAGGAGCAGGTAAATGCTTGTCCCTAGCCATAATTTTAGCAATCCTAAGGATTAAATTCAAGCACCTCAGTGTTTTCTGATGTTTTCTCTATTTTCAGACATTTTATGGATAATTTGCCTCAAGTTCCTGTATGATTTTAGAACATTTAACTTTTAAGCATATATTGCTATATCAGGGGTCTCCAACGTTTTTCAGGCCAAGGACCCCCAAACTGATGGAGACTAAGTAGGGATCCCTACCTACTATGTGTGTTCTATATTAAACTCAGCCCACTACTATTTATAAATATACAT
The DNA here is from genome assembly GCF_022458985.1 of Mugil cephalus. Classification (NCBI taxonomy): domain Eukaryota; kingdom Metazoa; phylum Chordata; class Actinopteri; order Mugiliformes; family Mugilidae; genus Mugil; species Mugil cephalus. The sequence goes on along the minus strand of NC_061778.1, from coordinate 19,445,005 downwards.
TATTATTATATTTTGCATTCTGTGTTAAGTTATTCAAATAATACACAGGTTCAACTATTAATCATTTGGATTTCAAACATCTGCAACTGTAAGGTGGCAGTAATGTCTTCTGCCTCTATTTATTTTCCCTTCACTAAATATGTTGGATTCGTGTCAATGTATATTTAAATAAATTTAAATTTGTGGGGGAAAAATTTCAAACAAATCTAAAAAAAAAAATAAATAAATTTCTCACCTGTTATTGTAAACTTTTGTTTTATATGACAGTAAGACTATGGCTTAACTGTTTTCTCGTGCAGCGTAATATATATAATAATATATTATAGGGTTAAAACACGCATAACTACATAAACATGCATAAATACATAACATAAAGAATTATGTGACAGCAGCCAGGATGAACATTTCCAGGACGCCAGATTGTTGTTTACATTTTTATTTTCTTTTTCTTTCTTTCTATACTGTTAAACTAAATATGTTCAAATAAATTTGACAGTTACGTACACTGCTTCCCAAGCACCTTGTAAGGTTGTCCGCTGCTCCAAGTACACTCAATAAAGCTGATTTACAATTACATTTCTGGAGATAGTGTTAGCCTCTCCCTGACATACCTTAGCATTGCCAGATACGGAACCTTTGTCTAAAAGTCAAATAGCTGCATTTGTGGATTCTAATTGAAACCAGAATGTTTTTCTTCAATAGGATTTGGTTATTAGCAGCTCATAGAGGTCTTATGACATAATGTGGTTAGCCTGGTTGGACCCTGGTTTACCAGTCTCTCTCTCTCTCTTTTCCTTTCTCTGCCCCCTGCTCTTTGGTTGGAGCAGCCAGTGGTTGCATTCCTGAGCCGCCCGTTGCAATAACAGCTCAGCGCTTTAAGCAAACTCTCCTTACCGCAAAACTCCCTCCTCCCCCTGCTCTTCACCCTCAAAGTGCCTTCTCCTCCTCCTTCTCCTCCTCCCTCTAAAATGTTCATTCCATCATCTCATCTGATCTGGGGGCAGATTTTATTTTATAGTCCAATAATAAAGAACCGGCGTTGGCCGCAATCCAGACGCTAATGCCTTGTTTCCGACGCACAGATAAGAAAGACAGAGAGAAGTTGGGCGAGTGTAATTTTTTTCTTCTTTCTTTCTTTCTTTCTTTCTTTCTTTCTTTCTTTCTTTCTTTCTTTCTTTCTTTCTTTCTTTCTTTCCATACCACCCTACAGCCCACAAGAAGAGCTCCACCCAAGCCACCTCTCAAGAGAGAAAGAATGAAAGAAAAGAGAAGGGGGAAAATGCTTCATGCCCGCACCATAAAAGAGAGCCTGTGGAGTATTAAGGGAAAAAAAACACTGTGTCAGAAGATGGAGGAGACTGGGTCACACACACACACACACACACACACACACACACACACACACACACACACACACACACACACACACACACACACACATTTGATGTACTAGAAATGAGTGGGCCCCCACCGTCTAGCGTGCAGCGTGGTGGAGAGCTGGGTATCTCTTCAAAGACCCCTGCAGCTTTCCCAGAAGACATCATCCGCGTGTCTAACTCCCTCCAGACCCTACAAATGCTGCTGCTGCCGTGTGTGTGCGCTTCACTATTTGTGTGTGCTCACTTCAATAGTGTGATTAAGCTCCCGAAATTGGGGACAAATTGCTCTCAGGTGCAGATACTTTGGGAAAAAGAAGATTTTTCTTCACCGCTTTCTGCCCTCTCCTCATTTCACCACCCCCCGCCCCCCATTCTCCTGCACCCCTCTCGTCCCAGCTCCCTTTCTCTTCTCATATCCTTTCACGTCCGCGCTCCGTGCCCCTCTTTTCATTCCATCACGCTCTCTGTTTGCCTCCGTCGCTGTTTGGAAAGGCTCTCCGCTGTAGGACGAGTGCGGGGCAGGGAAACGGCTCTGTGTCTTTATATGTATAGAGCAGATTACTTCCAACTGAGCATGGAGGGAACTTCTCTTCGACAATATCAAAGCCTGTTTGCTTCTTTTGTAGGGAGACAGAGTGGAGGAGCCTTTTTCTCCCTCTTTCTCTTTCTGTATCACTGACATAAGAGCCCCTTTATCCACTGAGTGTGTGGAGTGTGTGCGTTCCTCTAAAAGTTTATTGTGTAATTCTTGAAGTGGTGCTCATAAGGCATTAAAAGCCCATTGGGAGCACAGGATAATTATAATGAGAGGTTGGTATAACATAATGTACAAAAACCTGTTGCGCTGTTAAGTGTAAAACAGAGGAGGACTTTTGAGGAGGTTTGGAGCCATCAGTAGTGATTTAGCACAAATGGTAACAAGGGAGAGTTTTAATAATTGCTGCTAAGGGATCCATTTATCATTTCCTAACAGATGTGGTTTCCAATTATGACTACACACATTGAGCAATTTTGTTAAAAAATTGTTCACTTATCAGTCTGTTACATAACAGATATTAACAGTATTATTGTCCATAGCTCCGAGTGTACGCACGACTGAAGGAATGGATGGGTCAAATGTGGAAAAAGAATTTCCCCATGAGGAATCAAGACAGGAATAATATTAATTATTACATCTACTGCGTATCTACTGTGTAGAGTTACGCTGTTGAAAGCATTTGTACCTGTGCGCTGGTGTGTCCGTACTGTTATGCCAAAACACAAAGTGCTGTGTTGAGTTTCACTCTGCACCTCACACAGTGCCGAGTGGAACTGAAAGACTCATGCTGGAGTTGAAGTAAATAAATGTGGATTGACTGTTAGTTTCGCTAAAATCACTGCAGCAAATGAGAACTTTCTGAAACAATCACAGCCATTACTGTCCGAGTCACCGCGTAGTTACATTTCTCGGGAAGGCGCACGCCATAGAATCTGTAGCTACGACATACTATAAATTGTGCACTGACATTGTACAAATAGTTTTGTTTGTAATGGAAGAAAAATCGAATTTTAAATGGAAAAGAAAAAAAATGTAGGCACAGATAAGGCTTTTTACAAATAAATACACCAACATACCGTTCAGCTGCTTTGACTCGTCTTTCTATATATACAGTTTTACTATAGGCTCCATTCATGGCCGCATAACGCAACAGTAGTTACGTGTTTCAGGGGTGTCCAAGCAGAAGTTGCATTTAATCCATTAGCCTCCACAGTGGTTCCACTTACTACTTGTAATATCTTTGTTGGAGAGGCTTCACTTGATAAAGACAGACCAGACTTTGTCCCCTCTGTGTCCTCCTTTGGTCAAATCGTCCATCCAGTGAGTGAGAGTGTAGGAGTTGGTGAATAGAAAGTCAGCGTCAACTTTTTAAAATAATACTTGCGGTCTCGGGTAGTTAGTTTATTAGTATATTCTCTAAAATATGCGCTTCCTCATCCATTCTTACCAAAACAGTCTGAAATATGCTAACGAGCTATAGTGGCTGTAGTGTTTGCATCTAGTTAAGCCCTGCCCCTCAGAAAACGTCAGATTGTTTATAAACCGTCTATATTGTAATATCCTGCATGGTACACCTTAAATAATTTTCAAAAGATAAACCACATATTTTATATTTGCTTGCCTATGTATGCATGTCATTTTACACACCCAAACACTTCTGCTCCACATCTGCTCCTGTTTTTTTTTTTCTTTCTTTGGTCACTGGCTGACCTTTAACCCCTGCTGATGAAACCCTACAGAGAACACGAGGATGGCTATCGACTGACTGAGCTGTGTGGTCTGTTTCCAGGCAGAAGCGAATGTCATCTTCAAAGAGAGACACCCTGTCTCTTTACCTCTAACCCCTCTATCTCCACACCTACCATTTATCTGTGCTTTTATCGGCGTACGCCTGGCTCTCTGCCTACCTAATAGGAGATTTGGAGGCGCCACAATGAGGATTTCTGACAACAAACACGCTGTGCTATATGAGATAGAAATCATTTGCATTTCTGCACACGTCGCTCTCAAGCCTTCAGAGCTTGAATTTTGAGCTTGATGTTTAAGCTCAGGATGATATAAGGTGATGTTTTTGCAGGGCAAACGTTGAGGAGAGGAGAGATTTACTGCTACACATTACGAACTACACGTTACACTTGCGATGAATTTTAACCTTTCTCTGTGCTGATTTTGAACTCCAACTGTGGCGTCATTTTATCTCAGTCCGTGTGCCTTTGTGCATGTTTCAGGTAGCACAGTGAGCCAGGTGCGCTCGGAAATCCCTCACTACGGAGGCCAAAAGTTCAAAGGTCAGATGCCTCCTCTGAATTTCTCCACGGGGCCCAACCTCTTCTAAAGAACCGAGATAAAGGCACCATCTGATACTCTGTGCCACTCAGCATCCGCGCTCTGGCCGTGATGAAAGCGGAGGACCTCACTGAAAATGACTTTCTTGCCGGTGCTTCAACTTTTAATTTCCTTAATTGATTTTCCCTTCCCGCAGAGGTAAGGGTTTGCAGACACAAAACTAATTGATTTCAAATTTTAATCCCTCTTACCGCTGAGCAATCGAGGGGCCTCCCCGCCATCGATCTCCAATCCATCCAAATTCAATTAATGTGCTGGAGACTGATGGGAGGAGGAGGAGGACTCCTCACTTCTTAGGTTTCATTTTCTCTTATTTTTTTCCTCTTCAATGCCTCACAGATGATGCTCATTCCTCTCCTGTATTTGGTAATGCTTTAATGGTGCTCCCGTGATGGATGACGTTGAGCGCACAGCACATTTTCGGCAATGATGCAACTTCATGTGTTTTTTAATTTATTTTCCTGACTGCTTGAAATGTGTGTGGCTGCACTGACAATTCCGGTTGGTGCCAGTTTACAAAAGCTGATGTTTGAAATTCTTAATATTCTGCCAGTACTCTGTCTGCTTAAAAAAAAAAAAAAAAAAAAAAAAAAAAAATTAAGCTTAAAAAAGTTAGATTTCTAAAAGGGTCCTGTCAGTTTTGGTGGGGGGATGTCACCAGTCGTCTTAGCTTGCTGGCTAATAGAGGTTGGTTTGAATTTCTGCATATTTTTCCCTATTTATAGCTGATTCAATTTAAATGGTATTTCATAGAAGCTATCATGCTAAATGGCCAAGGGCAATTGGTGTCATCAGGCAGCATCAAGTAGTCAGTATTCCACCCTTTGAACGATCCCATTTCCAAGTATGGTGCATAACTATAATCACACACATATTTTATAGCAACGCTTACACCTCACTCGTGCAGTTTTGTATCAGTTACTATTATTAGCATTTGAGGGACTGGTGCATATACCTTTCTTGGGTGTCTGACTACATTCAGTATCGATTGTATCCCAGGTTTATTCAGGATACCCTAGCCTGACATTAATTATAATGCAATCAAAGTCATGAAGTGCACGTTTTTGCAAGCTTATACAGACAATACAAATGGTGTAGATAGAAAGTGGCAACCGTGCAAAGACAGTACAATAGAGACGGTGCACTTACAAAAAAGACACTACACACCAACAGAGACCTGCATGGACTGGGGTTAAGTACGTGTGATGATTTGATTGTGAGTGAGTGTGCGTATTGTGTATGTAGATTAGGACTGTGACTGGAAGTGAGTGTGTATATTTCATTTGTGTATGTAAATTGTGATTGCGAGTGAGTGTGTGTGTGTTGTTTTCCAGAGAGTCCAGCCCTAAATCATAAATTTCCTTGTCATTATTTTCATTGTTCATGTCGAGACATTTTATGATCATTTTGGAGGATGTAGTGTGTGATGCTGATAAACGGTGTTAAATGAAACACTAAAGTGACTAAAATGGGGTTGTCAAAATAATAGAAGCATGTGTTGGAACAAAACACAACCCAATTTCATAGTACTACAAACAAAAGCACAGTTGAATCATTTTTTTTCATGCTAAACACGATTTAATGCCTTCATTTTCACTAGTGTTAATAAAGAATTGGTGTGTGTGTACATTGCCTGTGAAGGTTCTCAGTCATGCATGTCATTATATATCATATAAATTGTTCAATCCATTCCATACACATTTTGCCTTCAAGCTAAAAATGTCGCTAAGCTATAATTAGAAGAATTATGTTCTGAGGACAATTTAGTCAGTGGTCAAATTTCATTCTAACAGTATTTTTATTCTTGTGTCTTTCAAATTTCATTGGCATTTAAGTAACAAATGAGGAATTTAAAATAAGCCCTCGCATTCAAATCCAATAAACACTGCTTTGCCAAAGCTGTAAATCTATTTGTATTTTGAAACTAGGCATCGGTAATAGCCTTATAAATCTCTCTGAGCGTTCTGGTGATGGATCAGGCTTTAATAGAAGCAAATTATTTGCTCAGATCCCCATCCAAAGATGCCTCTGTATCCCTCCCTACTTTACTTTCTTTTTTGTTTCTGCATTCATCTCTGTATACATCTGTCTTCCTGTAGATCGTATCCGTTTTTGTTTTTTGTTTTTTTCCCCTACAGACAAAGTAGAAAGCAGAAAGGGTGACTGGACATTGTTTCAAAGCAATTGAAGTGCAAGACATGCCAGAAATTTATATCCCTAAAGTTGAAATCTCCCGTCAGACTGCCCTAAATTGCTCTTCGCGTTGGATCTGTTCTTCATTTCATAAAAGGCACCCCGCTATTGTGTATCCTCCCGGCACAGTAAACGAATAAATGTATCTCCGGCAACAGATTAGATGAATGTTTTGAAATGCTATCCCGACAAGAAGCATTCCCTTTTAACTTCACATGTAAATCACTGATCATTTTTCTCTTTTTTTCTTTTTCTGAAAATCCCACATTTTTTTTCATTATGTTGTGTTTTGAGCAGGGCTTAATTTTATAGCTGTCTGAATGTCCTCGTGGACCTTGACAGGTCCTTTATAGGACAGTGAAATTAAACTAGGGCTCTCTTACACTTGTACTCAAACTTCAAAGGGCCCCAAACTTTGGCACCGAAAAGGCACCGAAATGAATTGTTAAAAATATCCTCTCACTGTAGTTTATGATGAACCCTTAAATATATATATATGTGTGTGTGTGTGTGTGTGTGTGTGTGTGTGTGTGTGTGTGTGTGTGTGTGTGTGTGTGTGTGTGTATGTGTGTGTGTGTATGTGAGTCTGTTTCAGAGAGTAGACATCAGAGCCTGGGGAAAAAGATTTATGAGTGTGTGAATTAGGGTGTGATTATGGCCCGGATTTATTTGTGTGTCTCCATATGCCTGCCAACCACACACATCCCAGACTCAGTTGTTCCCGTAGACATACAGACAGAAAGACATATCATCAACTAGTGTGATAAACCAAGAAAAATGCTTGAAACGATACCACAATAAACTTTTTTATGCCTTTTTTATGTCAGACTTTGAATAACATTGTGTATATGCAGAAAAACATCTCAATTAATGTGTCATTCTCCCATTAATATCTGTATTACTATTTTTATGCAAACTAGAATGACCCACATTGACTTGCTTTCAGTGCCCTTTTGTTTGTCCGCAAAATAAATTTTTGTTTTTGCTTTTCTGCTCCTCTCATTTACCTCTAGAAAAGGAAAAAAAACAACAACACTTGTTTCTTTTGAGGGCATTTTATGCATTTATTAGTGAAGAGATGACAGGATGATAACAGAAGAAAACCCATAACTTACAGTGTACGAGTTCTGTGGGGCCTTCATATAAATAATTTCTGCACTTTTTTTTCCTTAGTCTTTACAATTGAAACAACTCGCACGGCCAGGCTTTTATCGAAACCGCCTTTTCTTGGATGCTGTAATCACTCCGTTTCTGTTTACGGTGGCTGTTAAAGGATTTTTTTTCCTAGCATGCTTCCAATGGAAGTGATCCAGTCCACAGATCTCCCTCTGTTCAAATATACACAGATGAGGCATAACATTACGACCGCTTTCCTAATATTGTGTCTCTCTCGTGCCGTCAAAACAGTTGTGACTCATCAGAGAATGGACATGGGCCTTCTGAGGGTGTCATGTGGTAACAGATTGTTGTTAGTGGGGGGCCTATGGGTCCCACGGGTTGAGGTGGGGGGGGGGGGGCATCTCACAGAGAGATATTTGACTTGGCCTCCAAATTCACTAGATCTCAGTTGATCAACACTTTGTGCTGTTTTCATGTTTGTTTGTTTTTTTTTTAGTTGTTCCTAAACGAGTTTTTGTGTGTGTCCGTGTCAGGCTGCATCCTGCTGGGGATGGCTGCTACCATCAAGGAGTGTCATCGTATGGGGTGGGGTTTGGTTTAGGTGGGCGTTACATGTCTAAGAAACATCCCCATGAATGTCAGGTCCAAAAATTTCACAAGATGGAATTATGTGGCTTTTCAATGCATGGGCCAACCCGTTGCTAAAATAGTTCGAACTCATCAGATCAAGTAGGTGTCTTCTAATGTTACATGGATTGTTTTTCTTAAAAATACATTTCCCCTTACAGTATGTTTCCTCACACATTGCACACACAGAAGGGAATTCATATGAGAAGGATTTTTGTACTTTGAAAGAGATCTATCCGATTTGTCATTTTACATAATTTTACCGCTGTGTGTTATTCACCGGCCAGTATGGGCAGGAAAAACCTTAGTCCAAGTCTCTTAAACAGTTTTTCTTTATAATCTTAAAGTCCGTTGCTTGTTTGTGTAAGACAGAAAAGTTTATATCTTGGTTTCTTTACAATCCACAGTTGACCTTTCTTGGTACAGTTTGCATGGTTTCTGAGTTTATTCATTTCGCTACTGGCTCAACTTAATAGTCCTCCTGTATTCAAACTTCGCTTTCCCACAGTGTATTATTTTTCATTATGCTTCCAATAGCTTCATTCTCCTGGCTTTCTTTCTTCAGCCTCACACCGTAAAGGGGTCTATTTCTGGAAGGGTTTTAGGTCACTGTGACGTTTTCCAATTTTTTCAGGGTGCCTGCCAAGTTGATCATCGTCCTTCCCTCTCGGTTTCTTTCGGTGACGGGAGGGAGGGAGTTGGATGGATCTGAGCTGGCATTGGGAGCGACAAGGCCATTTTACCTCACCATATAAGTGCTGTCTCCACGGCTATCCTTGTCCTGAAGGCTGAAACCACAGCGACAGCGCAACAGTGATACGAGACGAAGAATGACAACAGCCACGGCAGCACAGTGCGTGCGCTCCGTGTGAGAATATTGCCTTAAAGTGTGCAGGGATGCTTGTCTTCCCGGGCTTTCATTGTGTGTCTGCGCATGCCAGCGCCTGCAAGCGTTTGCTCCAGCGTGCCTTATGGCAGAATGTCAGCCACCGTTCACACACTGATCCTGATTGCAGTTCCCATTATAATATAAGAGGATACCCACTCACATGGAAGCCATCAAATCACAGCCAGGCAGAACAATTGGCTCAAACTAGGAGGCCAACGTTGATGGATCTATTACGATCCAAGCTGGAAGGGAATCGGGAGAAGAAGAAAAAAAACTATGCCTTGGATTCCAAACTTAAAAAAAAGGGATGTCATTTGTTTTTCCTGGCTGTATTTTGGAGAGAGGAGTGTAACTCAAGCTCTGGCTGCAGGAGTCAGACACGGGCACACGGGGAATGTATGTTCTCTCCGGCTAGGCCGCCCTGTTGACAGAACTCCTGGGAAGTCAGAAAACAAGTCTGCGGATCTCCAGGCGGGAACAAACACTCGCCCTACAATGATGATGGATCCAGGCCGAGCACAACGCAACTCTCCACTGACAAGGCTGCTGGGCGTTCGTAGTCATATTTATTGGAGGAGAAGGAAAATGGACAACAAAACTGCTACACTAGACTCCTTTACGCATTAGGTTTCACAGTTTATTTGGTGTTCTTGGAAACGGCGTTATGGCTTGTTTATGTGGGCTGCCTGATACTTGGCATGGCAGCAGTTTTTAATAAAAGTCAATAAAGAGAAGGCATGTTATGCAGTTTAACAGTGAGATAAAATAACTTATTGTGTGCATGACTCGGGTGTTCTTGGCGCTGGTCTGTATGGACGTTTCCTTCACCTCGTGCAGATGCAGCAGTGAGTATTAAGTACACAACAGAGACGCCAAGTAATTTAATTAGACCGATATATTAAATTTTTAATTTAGTTCGGTGTTGTCTGTTGTTCTAGTTTATCATCTTTATACATCACAGCTTTTTGGGAGAAATTCTTATAAACATGACAACCAGCTGATAGCGCTGTATCAGAATAGAGCACAAACACATATTGTCTTATGTCGAACTATCTCTTTATCTGTGTCAATAAACACAAAGTCTAAATCCTAAATATTTCCACATCACATGAAATTCCCAGTGCTAGATCTGCAACAGCCACAAAAGTTTTGAAATAAACATCCGTGCATATTAAGTGTCATGAGTTAAACACTTCAATCTGTTCAATTCAAATCACAATAGCAATATCACAATCACACTATCTTATAACATACACATCTTGTTTTAATGCTCTGATAAAATAACCAGAAGTTTTTGGCTAATTCGGGGAATTAAATATCCCACAAATGAATCACAGGAAGCTGTCATAAAGCTGTCATGTTTAATGATCGCTGCTCGCAATCAGTACCACCCACGCTCACTAAATTAAATGGATGGCTACGTTAAAGGAGTCATTTCTGCGTCCTCGTGGCATATATTGTCGAGCCCTGTTCCCAAACAATCAGTGGTATTGTGAGAGTGAAGTGTGTCACCCCTGACCAACCTGAAAATGGCCCTAGATAATGGCAGCACCGTGGTGACAGCGTTTGGGGTCTAAAATGAGGGGAAGGGGGCAGAAAAAATGGCAATGTGCTGTGTCCTCGTAAAAAAAAAAAAAAAAAAAAAAAAAAAAAATGTGTTGTCTGATTTAGACCAGGCTTGAGGAACAGGGGGATGTGTGGGGGGAGGATGAGAAAGGAAGAGAAAAGAAGAGAAGAGGGAGAAAATATGGGAGCTATCAACACTCACCTCAGCCCAAAACCAGAGCCACGATGAAAGTGAAAAGCAGAGAGGAGGGGAAAGACTGACAGGCACAGACAGACAAAGAGTGAAGGTTAAAATGACGGAGAGACAAGCAGGCGGGCGTGCAGAGAGAGAGAGAGAGCGAGGGGGCGAAAAGTGGACAGCTGCAATGAAACGGGAGACTAAAAGGAGACGGAGGGAGAGACAGACACAGAGACATCTCCAACTATCTAACGCTTCCACCCTGGGGACCACCGGCTTACACAGCAACAGATAAGAGAAGAGGCATCAGGTATGAGCAGAAGGAGGTGCAGGGGGAAAAATAGCAAAGCAAATGAGCTGATATCCGCGGCTCCCACAGCTGGCTGTCACACGGTGGGCTCAGCAGTCCGTGCTCGCCTCTTAAAAATGGAGGATCAGAACACAAGGGCCACTTCACTGTCCAAACATTGCTGTCCAAACATTGCCGTCCAAATTAATAGCGCGGAGACAAACACGAAAAGGATCTTATTTAATATGAATACATTATTAGGATATAGAATTACTGTACCACACACTCTGGCCATATATGAACAGCCTGGTTGCTGTTACATTATTCATTGCACTTCTTGTCAAAGTCGTAACACAGAGACGCTGCGAACTACGTTCCACGATGTGTATATGCCCGTTACAGTCAGCAGAGACTGAACATCCATAGGTCTGTTTGTTTTGTCTTTGTAAAAACCTGCTCTGATGTTGAGATATCGCTCACAGACATCCAGTTCAGACCTGACGTGTCTTGAGACAGTATGGGAGCTCAGTCTGTTTAGGTTGTGTAGGGTATCGCTTCTGTGCTGCAGGTATAAAGTCTGTGCGTCAATATGTACCTGAATGGATCTGAGCTCCACCAGTTGACACAGAAAACATTGTGCTTCGAGTGAAAATAAGACTTTCAGTTCCTTTGTCTTTGGACCATGTGAATAAATTATTTTGGTTTCTTCTTCTTTCTTTTGCTACTGTTTCCTTCCAGGATCAAATTAACTTATGTCTGCCATCAGTGTTTGTGCTCTGTCTTTGTTTGGGTCTCTTTTGGTTGACATTAGTTTGGATAGTGTCTGTTCAGTAGGAGTTTTTCTCTGATGGGGTCTTTCTTTGTCACGTCTCAATGCTGGGTTCAGGTATATTATCCACAGGACTCATTTTGGATCCATAAAAAGTATGGACAGGTTAACACAGTTATAATTTCTTCCTTAGCTGGCTAAACCTTGACAGAAGGTGCACAGATTCTGGGACCCTTGATAGTAGCAGCAGAAAGGCGAGCTTGGAGCCAGAGTGCTCTCATAGACTTCTAATTCCTTCCAGACAAAAAGCAAGTTTGCGTTTTCCCAAAATCATTTGATCTGTTTCCACCTTCAACTCCTTAATGCTCGCAAAGCTCTGAGTGCGGGTTGAGTCAAAATTCTGCCATTGTATTTTGAATGGCCCATTCTTCAAACTAGACATTGTGTGAAAGCACCAAGCCTCACAATGATGCTGGTGTAAACCATTTCAAGATATCAATGTCACATCAGCAGTGGTTCCTGCCTCTGAAATATGAGTGTTTACGTTTTCCTTCTTTCTTTCTGTCATCTGTGTAAACACATGCTCGCTGAATCGGCATGGTTTGTACACTGTCCAACAAATAAGTGCTTTCAGCTTTTATTCTGATTTAATATAAAAGTATATTGAGTTGTTTAGAATTTTTAAAGTGAATCTCAAATGCATTCGGTCCAATCAAATATACGCTGAGGCTTTGATTATTGCAGGTGTAAAATATATTGGCTGAACTAATCAGTGTGTGTCTGCCTTGCACATGTCCTATATTAGCTCTGCAAACAGGCACAGATGATGGTTTTGTGTTGGCAACTTAAACCCACACAGTCATGCACGGACACAAGTGATGAGGCGCTGTACTTTCGACCCGTAGTGTCTGTTAAGTGCTGGGAAAGGAACTACAGACCAGAGGAGAAACATTAAGATGGAGGGTTGTTTGGGTTGCATTTGTGTTGCTTTGGTCTGCATGAATGTGTCCTGACTCAGAATGCTTTTATTGTCTTGTCACTGCATGTCCACATAAATAAAATTACAATGTCTCTCCTTAGAAAAGACTACAAACAGTAATATAAATTACACCCCACCCTCCTTCCCTGAACCCTTATATAAATTCCACATATGCGTATGTGCGTGTTTGTGCACGACTCTCTCAGAGATCTGTTTACACAGGGGACATACAGGACAGCGTTTGTATGTGTGTGTGTGTGTGTGTGTGTGTATTCATATGAGTGTGTGTGGTCGCCCCTTTAATGATTATTATGGTTTAACTCCCATTTCATGGATAGAGTCATCACAGCCGAGATGTTTCCATTCTCCTGGCAGTGGAAAGCAAAACATATTCCCTTCTGTCGCTTATGGCTGAGACCTCATCTTTTGCTCTCGCGCTCTCAAAACATCGAAATCGTGCGCTCACACCGAGCGGCGGAAACCGCAAACGCCTGCGCACACACTGGCAACTTCTGACGATCCGATATTTGGGTTCGCATGGCACTTTCTCGGGGTGAAAGGGTTGCAGGGCGAGGCCCGTGTATATGAAAACGACTTATCTTAATAAAGACCACAGACATGTACACAAACATTCACATGGCTTCCTGCGAGTTACCGCGGAAACTGACTGCTGATCGGGCCCTCACGTATTTAGGGACAATCAATCATGATGACAGCCGGCTCCTAGCACCTTGCGGGATAGCTGGCCGGGCGGGGTTGAAGAGAAATATCGGTCCTGATGGGGGCATGTGCTAAATCACTGTGACCTTTGACCGTTTAGAGGAAGGCCACTTTACGAAAACTGTTCAACGGCATTGATCACAGCGTATTGCACACATCATAAAATGCCTTGAAATGAGAGCCGGGGGGTCAGAGTGCACGGTCGGGACATGTTAAGGCCCAACTCCACCTGTGTTCTGTCTGATGTCTGATTCAGAAGACATGGAGGGCTAAACGGCAGTTCAGATTCCCCTGATGACCCCAGGTCAGGCATGGATGGCAGGGATGTGATTAAAAAAGAAATCGTACAAGGCTGCTCAGCTACTTAGCTCCCACATATCTTCTTGAGTTTATCCTGGCTAGTTTTGTGTTTGACGCATTACACGGTATAAGAATCAGAACTGTCGCCCTTAAAGAGGATAACAAGATACAGGAGAATGGCCTGCATCTAAATAAATAAATAAAACTTTAGCTAAACCAGCCCAGGTTACATATAACCAGAATAATATAAATCCACCTACTGCTCGGTCATTAAAGTCTTTTTTCTTTCCACTTTTTTTCCACATTTTGTTTATCATTTATTATTATCAGTGAAACTCAGCACTTTACGCCAATAATGTATAAGGTGGAATGAGTTTGTTGTGAAGATCTACTGGAGGTGTCTATTGGTATGAAACTGAGATATGACTGGAATTAATTTGTGTATTTTTGTCAGAGAAGCAATTAAGTGAAACCCTATTCATGCAGCTTCAACAACAATCCGTTTTGTCTCAGAAAACTTTACAGCAGCTACAGCCCAAGACCCCCAGAACAAGAAAAAACTTGTAACAGAAAGAAAGCTGAAGAAAAAAGATATGAGCAAAACCCAGCTTATATCTGGGGACAGAGGAGAGGGGAAGAGAGCACCTTTGTGTTTTACTGAATTAAAATGTACATAATGCTGCATTCATCAAGAGAAGTGGTAAACATGGTAAACGTTCAGTTTGCATTACGTGGGAAGCAGATATAATTAGGAACAGAGGTTATTTATTGTATAAGCTTGCCACAAATGAGGGCCTGCCCTTTCTTTTTCAATATGAAGTACTATTGGTAGAATAAGTTGTTCTCGGTATTCTGACAAGTTAATATGTTACTATGTTCTGTGCAGCAGGGAAGCAATGTAGATATTCTGATATGTGTTGATAGCCTTACGTTGACTGGATTAAATTCGGAATAAGAGTCTGGTGACAGTCTGGTGGATTTTATCATGGTGTGTTTTTCAACTGACACAGATCCAAAATACCTCTGAGCTCCTACAACCAATCAAAGCCGTTTCGTAACATTGTGATGTGTATCCTAGTGTCTGTCGGAGAATAAGCTGAGCTATCTATATACAGTATTCTGATGTGTGTTCAGTGTGTAATGAGACAGCAAATGTATCGATGCAGGAGGATCACATATCCCGAGATGTGTTAATACAAATGGTTTATTATTATTTCTGACTCTAACAGTATTGAAGATTCAAATATTTGTCACCAATCTTCAAAAATCTGACTGACAATTCAGTCTGGCTACAACATTCTCTCTCATATCATAACTGTGGTCCGGAACACCAATTTATTGTTCATAATTCGGACATAATTCATTATATGACCGTTCAAGTATTTTATGAATGCCAATAAAATGCACCCGTAAGATTTATGTACACGAACGGTCATAAAACACTAAAATTTCTGTCTGATAACCCTCATGATGCAATATAGATCCGGTATGTATGGTATTATGTGAAGCTCAGTCTGTGGCATGTCAGCCAACATCGCTGCAGCTAATTGGCTGTCTTAACTGCTCCACATCACCCCGCCCCTCCTCTCTCGGTACGATCCGGGGGAAATGGTATTACAGAGCAGAGGCCGTGTTGACAGAGCCCGAGACAGCACCCAGCACAAGGCCGACCTTTCACCTTTCACCCCTCTCCAACCTCCCCCAAACCTAGAAACACAGGAAGAAAGCAAGGTCGCCCAGATGAGAGTGTCTGTCAACACACAGGGGGAATTGAAAGCAGGTTCATAGTGAGGGGAAGAAAAAAAAAAAAAGTCGAGGGGGGGAAAAAAATCAGCAAAAGGAGGAACAGCAATAGTGCTGACATCCGCGCGGAGATATAAAAAGGAGGAAGTTTCTCAGTTGAGAAGCATGCTGAATGAATCAGGCTCGTCAACCGGCTGGCCTACAGCTTAACAGGTCCCCAGGAGAATCGGACGGAGTGCTCTCGTTTTTGTTCGAGATTTAACAGAAGGACGGCCATAATAGAGACAGCCAGTCGACTTCATTCACATTGATCTTGCCATTACACAGATGACTGCAAAAATGAGGCGGGGAACGAGAGATCTGGGTTTGATATACTAGCCGCCACTCTCTCTCTCTCTCTCTCTGTTCTCTCTCTCTCTCTCTCTCTCTCTCTCTGTCTGTCTCGCTCTATCTCTCTCTCTCTCTGTCTCGCTCTCTCTTGTTCGCTCTCTGATTTCTGGTTCATATCAAAGTCTGAAACGATAATGGGGGAAACAACACTGTCTGTTTTCTTTCGGGTGGTTCTGTCTGTCTGTGACTCAGCTACTGGTCCTTTTTTTTTCTTCTTTCTTTCCATCATTTTCCTCCAAACTTTGAATTTAACATATTTATGATCTTGGAAAAAAAATAAAGGAAGAAGAAAAAAAAGACGACTGTGATGTCATAGAATTTCACATGCAGGGAGACGTATGTTCGGAGAGAGTGACATGCTTTACACAACATTAGCTGCAGCCGCTATTCTAAAAGCATTTGGCTCTCAAACAGCGGATAGCGTTGCTTGTTCTGTATTTGATGTACTGCTTTATAAAGTATCTCGTGTTAAATCATTTGGCGTGCTGCTAAGTCTTACCTCATGCCAACTGGAATTTAGTACTGAATGCCCTCAGCCTGTGTAGTATTTATACATAGCTTGATTAACTACCTTAACTGCGTTCGTTTGTATAGTTCACCTTGTATATTTCACTGCATATGCAAGGTCATCACGGTCACAAATGGTCGTAGTCTTCCATGCTAAGAGTCGTGCACGTATTGTATAGAATAGACTTACATCAAGCGCATCTGTTTCTACTAGTCTGTGTGATGCTGTGCAGACCTCAGTGAGCAGGAATGCTTTAGTGTCTTGGGGAGGCCAATATATAGTGGCCACTTTCCCTTATCCCCATATATGCCCCCGCTGTATACACACTGGAAGCTTATGTGTGTTTACAGTAATGGAGTTTGCATTGCTTTGGTGCTGTGATTAGATTTCCTGTTTATGCTATGCATTATGGTAAAAAAAAAGCACACAGCTTCAATTTCATGCCTCCAATGTAGTGGGGGGCACCGGCGAGGCTTAAGCGGGAAAACAAACACCGAACACAGTGGACGAGGGTGCAGGCATCAGCGTGGGTACACACGTAGCCCAGTCACTGAAAGGACAATAGCAAGGAATGGCCTCATCGGTCGCCCTGTATTTGTTTTCGATCTTGTTTTTGTTCCGCGATATCCCGTCCTCTTCTTCGGCGATATCATTGTAAATTTATAACCTCATTTAGCCAAGGCTTCGGTGAACGCCCTTGCCTCCTAATGCCTGACCTCCGTTTCTCTGTCTGTCAACTCTGTCCCCAACTATGCACATTCCAACACACCCCTGCGTCCAAAACTTAGAGATAATGACAGTATAATCCTGTCACAGCAGCAGAAATGTATTTCACTCAGCGTCCACAGCAATCTGTGCCATCGGCTTTGCGGTTTCCCTGCGGTTTCAACCTCCTCCCCCACTCCTCCGACGAAACACAACACAGAATGATCAGCCTGAAGAGGGAGGCGGGGGTGGCGCGGGGGTAAATCCCCTCGTTGACAGCTGCCCTCTACTGTAGGTGTGGATGTGGGACGTAGCCTCTTTGACCTCACGGGAGGCTGCTCGAGGGAGATGCTCAGTCAAGAGTTGAGGCTAATTGTCCTGTTTGTCTGCAATCTCTGCTTTCCTCCCCGCTCAACTTAGGAAGAAACGACAAGCGCCATGACCCCTAACCCCGCAGAGGTGAGGTCCCGGGGGGGGAGGGGATGAAGGCGCAGTGGAGGGGAGGTCGTGCTGCAACATGTGGTCGGCTCGTTTGGGGCAAGCCAAACGGTTTTTCTTTAATTGGCCGTGCAATCTGCCACAGCTGGGATGGATTACGGAGAAGAATTCTTCCCTTGAAAGGGAATAGGGAGACTGGCACACAGCGCACTCTGGACAGGGAGGATGATTCAAAGACGAGCCAGAAGTAGATAAATCAGCACCAGGACTTTGTTACATTTGAATTGTACTTACTTGTCTCTTCCAAACATGAAAAAGGAAAACCTTCTGACCCCAAAGCAGCTGGACAGTTGAGCATTATGGCCTGATAATGCTCTCCTTCTTGCCAACGTGCAAATACGGCACAGTTGTGCTTTCAAAATTTGATAGAAGTCATAATAAATCAGATTTCTCGTCGGATGCTGAACGTTTGGAGAAAATATAACACAATTGACTGTTGGATGGGTAAAACTTCCATCCGAATACAAGTCGTTTTATTTGACGTCCAAAATCTCCGCTGGTTTATTTGAATTTCCATGTGCAGCCATTGGCGCCCGGTGAAGTCATTGCTCAAGAAAGTACACTTTATGAGATTTTGACACAACACCTAACAAATGTGTAACTTTTGAAGAATCTACCACAACAAGGAAACCAAGGAAACAAGGAATCCAGATATCTTCGCTCAGAATAGTTTCAAAGGTGTGTGCTGCAGAGTGAATCCATACACTCAACCTGTCCTATGTTTCAGAATCTTTTCTTGGGGAATAGATGTTTGGTATTCAAGTAAAAAAATGCAACATGTCACAAAGCAAAGATTCTCTCCAACTGGTTTAATTAACATGGCGGCTATGATGTAAATGGACCTAAATCCCCTGATGTGATTGAAAGCATGATCTCAGAGGATTTTTTTTTTTAACATCTTGCGAATCCATGACATCCATCTTTTTTAGAGAGCCAAACGCCACAACCCATAATAAATTCGAAACTTTTGAGCATTGTCTGCGAAAATCCTTTCCTAATCCTACAGCAGGACCTCACGCAAGATGAAGTCTCCAACCAGCCACGACGCCTGTGCTGCCTACAACAGTTTTCTTGGCCGTGCGTGTGCTTGAGACGTAAGTAAATGCAAATGAGTTGCAGCAACATCTTGAGGCCATTTGGACGGGGTCAGCGGGTGAGAACGCTGATGGAGAGATGAGGCGAGAAAGGAAGAGAGAGAAAGATGATTGTGTAAAGACGGGGAGGGAGGGAAAAAAAACTGGAAGAGACATGAGTTGGCACAGGGAGCGGGGCCGCGAACGCAGACAGACAGAGGAAAGGAGAGTGGGATTTAGGGAATATATTGAGGAAAGGGGGCAGATGTGGCCGGATATCTACAGTGAGGCTGGAATGTGGTGATAGAACATGTCTGGGAAACGTCTTCATTTGACGCACTGGACACACAGTGAACGGTTCCGCCCACAGCTGTGTTTCTTGCCATGATATTGATGAGCAGCTGGCTACTTTTTGCCCCCCTCCTGCTTTGTCAGGAGTGCACCAGCCACCGCTTTCCTCTGACTGACATGTCCGAAATTTTTTAAAAGAGGCAAGTGTTTACGCAAAGCATACCGCAGCTTATCAAGGTATTCGCCCTCGCTATGTCCTCTTCTTTATTGGATCGCCTGTTGAGTGTGCATGCGTGACATTCCCAGCTGTCTGCCTATATCCTTCTGACAGTGAAATGTGTGTGTGCGTGTCTTCCAGACTATAGGCACTTGACAATTTCCTGTGTGTGCTTGTGAGTTCATGCGCCACTGTGCTAATCTATCCTTGATGTGCTTCTTTAGCTGTGCAGGTGTATCAATAGCTGAGTGTCAAATCTGTTTACTTCCTTTGTCACGGTGTATGTGAGAGAGTTCTATGCCTCGATGAATCGAGGGGAGGGGGATGACTAAGGATGAGAGCTGACAGCTCTTTGAGTGTGTGTGTGTGTGTGGGACTTGCGAGCTCCTCTCTATTACCCAGATTGATTAAGGAAGTACTCAAGCTCCCACTTAGCCATCACCACTGACACGGAGGTGACCGTCTCATAACGGACTGAGAGGGAGAAGGAGTGAGTGAGCATGGAAAAAAAGGATGGAGTAGGGTGGAATGGGAGATATTTCAGCTAATCAGTATGTCTAAGAGGCCTGCCGTACTTTGTCTGAGAGCCATTTTAGCAAGACACAAGTTTGATAGATGTGCTTTTCGAAGCGTGTGCTAGTGCCTATCTTCCCATTTTCACTTTCTCCTCCATCATGTCATGCCGTTCGGCCCTGAATCTCATCAGAGGCCTCGTCACTAAATCCCTTGAAGGAATTTTTACCTCCGATTTGGTGATGTAGGAACATAATAGGGACCTGGTTTTTATCCTGTCCCCATCCTTACTCTAGCACCAGCTTCAGTGGACTTTAGAATTCATAATCCTGACAACTTTCATTAAAACTCGAGGGATAATCCACAGATTTCCGAGGGAAATTCCCAGGGATGTGCTCTTTTTCTTTTTTCTTTTTTTCTTCCCACTCTTGTCGCTTTATTCCCGATTCCTAGCTCCACTCTTTTGGGGTCTAACGTTTCGCTTGATTCTGCAGGAGCAGTGTCATTTACATAGTTTTCCCTAATCTTCCATAAATCCCTGGTTGGAAAGAAAGTTTGGGGTCTGACGGGATGCTTCCCTGGGAGTGAAAACAGCAAGCAGAAAGGTACAGGCTGCAAAGAAAATATTTCAGTTGGGGTTTGATTACTCCCGGGCACTTATGGATGAAAATAAGCAAGGATCCCGCTGTGAAACTATCCAAATAAAGTGAAGGGAGCATCAATGTTTTGAGAGCACACATATAGGGAAGATTCTTGCCTCAGTGCTCCGTGCCTGTGTATATTTTAAAGTCTCTGCTGCGGCTTTTGGAAGCGTATTGAAGAGGATTGCGGTAAAGCCAATTGAAACCTGTTAGTACAAGAGATCCTTTGACCTCCATTAGGCTTGTCAATATTATTGTGGTCAAGTTCAGGTGTTAAATATCATGAGCGTCTCAGTACTGTGAAGCTGTGGGGTCGTGGTTCATAGTTTTGGAAATGATGGTCACAAATGTGTCTTCTTCACAGAAACTCCAAGCTAAGTGGAGGTCAAGATGGCTGGAAAGCCATTCTCCGCAAAGCCTCAACAAGGGTAGAATATAAACCACCCAACAGGTCGGGTCCTGAAATTTCTTAAATGCAAATGAGCAGTGTACTAAAGTTGTTACAAAAAGACTTTTCCAAACGCCATGTTATGGAATTTGCTGAAACCACTGATGTTGTTATTGATTAACTGAGAATCTCTCTTTGTCTTTTAAAGATGTTACATATAAGTTTGTACTGGTACTTTACAGCGATCTGCCACAACATTCGAAAAACTGTCAGGAGAAGTAAATGACATCTTGTGACAAGACAATGTTCTGCTGGGAAACCTTTGGACCTGGCATTCATATGGATGTTATTTAGACATTTACCACCTACCTAGACCAGACCAGGCAATGACACTCCAAAAAAACAGCACAAGGTGTTGACATGGCCTCCAATTTCACTAGATCACAAACTGACCAAGTATCCGTGGGATGAACTGGAACAAGCCTGATCCACAGAGGTCCCCCTCCTCAATCCATAGGACCCAAAGGCCCCCACTAACAACATTCTGTTACTCCCTCAGAAGGCCCATGTCCATTCTCTGATGGGTCACAACTGTTTTGAAGATATGATACACACAATATTACAAAGGTGGTCATAATGTTATGCTTCATCTGTGTATCCTAGAGTGGTCCTAAATTTCTGTTCCAACAACCATACAGGCTAGTTTCGTGTTCCGATGCTGCTTTCTAGGTTCTGACAATAGAAATGGCGCCCATACTGTATGTACCATGGCATGGAATAAATTGTGGAGTACTGATTCTCTCCAGCTGATGACCCCACTGCAAATGCAAGGGCACTAATGGATGTGCACCAGCTAGAGATGCCCCGCATGCACTCCACCCACCTGCACGCTAAAACGGTGAGAATGTTGAGAGAGGACAGAACCAGATCGGTGTGTAGCTCCTTGGGAAAAGGCTCTGTAGTGTATTCAGGAGAATGACCCACCCTGAGTGGGAGAAACAAGTCTGACATATCATAAAATGATAGGGATGAGTAGAAGTATCAAAACTTGTTTCTTACCTTGGCTTCCTCTCAAGTATTAGCTGTCAACATGTCGAAAAAAACTGCATGACCCCTAAAGTGTCACTGCTTTTGTTTTAATCTCAAGCATATTTCTTACATTAACATGATATGGTAGACATGCATTTTATGTGTGATTGGAAACTTTTCTTAAACTAAGCTTCCTGTCTGGTCCTGCTTTCTGTACCTCATTTTAACATTACTGACACACATTCATCTCAACTTCTGTCTTTTTTTAACTGCATATTGGTAATTTTTGAGTATCAGAAAACTCATTTTTATTCCTCTCTCTTATTCTTAAACCAATCCCATGCCACACTAAAATGTCCAAGGGTCCTCATAAATAATGAAACCATCTGATGTTTAAGTGTAAACACTCTTCAGTGGTAGCCAAGTAGCCAAGTATGTGTCTGTGTATGTGGCCACTTCTTGATGCAAACTCATTTCCATAGTTTAGTGGGAAAGATTTTTGGCAATGCTTCCTCCTTTAATTTCTTTCAATAATATATTACCACTCTTGAGTTCAAGAGATTGAACCAAAAACGTGTGATCATCCACCTGGTAGGTTTCTTTCAGCAACGGCATCTAGACTCTGACTAGATCATCATATCTTCAAGAGTGAAAATCACTCATCTCATAATCAGTGTTTACATTCACGCTCAATTCATCTTCTTACTTGTGTAGTGTCATTTTGAGATGGAAGGGCAGTACACATCCACGTTAGTTTTCCGAATGTGTGTAGTGTAGTGTTTGAATATGAATGCACAGCATGCTCATTTGGATTGTCCTGCATTATTACATTGTGCTCACAACACTGAGCTTTACTGTAAATGCTGCAGTTCTATGCAGCATGTGAGCATTTTTTAGATTTTTCTTCACCTTCCACCTTTCTTCCACCTTTCATGCTGGGCCCAGGCTACAGGTGTCTTGGTCCAGTTTATCCCTGTATTCATCTGAACTGACAGCTGCTGGAGAAATTATGTCTCACCTCACTCGGTGGCGCAATTCAGACCAGACCAACATATTTGCAGTGCACAGTATTGATAGGCTCATCTGCATATGTTCAATTCTGTCATGTTAGTTGACATCGTTACTGTGGTTGCAGAGCGTGCTTTTTTCCTTGATGTCAGTTAATGCACCATGTGAGAGATGGAAGTTAGGCATATCAGAAATGTCAGACTGACTGTGTTTATGGTGTTGGCTTCAAGCTTCAGTTACCTTGCAGAAAAGCCTCCATAGTTTCTTTTGTGTGAAACACTACAATATGTGTTCAGGTCATTCCATTATTATATTATAATAATATAATATAATATAATATAATATAATATAATATAATATAATATAATATAATATAATATTCCATTGTTGCAAAGCATTACTATGTAATGTGTGACATGATCAATTAGACAACGTTGACGGTTGCGCTGGGTTCTGCTCAAGGTTTCTTCCTGTTAAAGGGGAGATTTTCCTCACCACCATCACCTTCCTGATTGCCCAGGAGGTTTCAGACCAGGTTTGTAAAGCATCTTGAGACAATGTGTATTGTTATTGATGCTATATAAATAAAATAGAACTGCACTGAATTGAATGTCAGACAGACTTCACGATCAATGTGCATTCAGCCATGAAAGAGATATCAGAGACTGTACAAATCTTCTGGATACATACCGTATATGTGAGCAAAGGTTCAGGTTTTGTGCAGTGCAGACTGATGTGGCAGCATGGTGGTATGAGCCTGCCCGTGATGCACACATTATGCATGAGAGTACGATGAATGAGGAGGGATGGTGACAGTTCATCTGCTCAATGTAAAGTTTAATCATGTTTCTTATTTCACAACCAGAGCCATTCATGTTTCTTTCTACAGCTCAGCAGTCATTTATAACCCATTTATTGACGCAAGTGTAGGTTAACATAAGGAAAGTAACCATAGTCGCCCACTTAGTTGTGTATAGTTGTAGTTTCCAATCTATAAATATTGTCCCAAGGCTGGACTTAACTAAACCTAATATACGGCTTACACCCAACATTTTTATGTCCAACTGGTACAACTAGCCCCAGATGACTAATTTCCCAAATTCTGATGAAGTTGCATCATAGACATTTATACTAAACGTTAATAATAGTGGTGAAAGTTTCTTCTTTCCAGGAAATCTTATGTCTACGTGGCGTTGTAACACACGAGACAATTTGTTGGCTCCAACTTGTCAGGCCAGAAACGCAGCGCTTGAACAAACGCCTGGATTGTAAACAGAGCTCTCTAGGTTTTAAACATGTCATAACTACAGTACGTACATTTATCATCCTCATCCAGCACCGTGTAAGCCCCTGGAACACAACACAGTGTAAATCACATATCATGACCATTAGTGGTACAAGTATCTAAACACAGACATCATACATGAAAGACAGATGAGCACAGCAGAGGGGACAGGAGAGGTTTATGGGCTCTAATGGCATCTGTTAAAGACTAAATGAGGTGCATCTTTTGCACCAGAGGGCTTGTGACTCAATTTCTTTCTGTTTTTTTTTCTTGTGTTTACTTATACTTTGAAACTTTGTCTGCGGAACTTGCTCGGAGCCCCTGCGTGGCCCCCATCCTGCTTCCTCCGCGCTTGTAGTGCCTGTAAGTAGGGCCAAAAAACACGGAGGGGTCAAGCAGCATCATACGCGTGGATGACCCCCAATGTAAATACAGTGGCTCAAGCGGAACATCTGATATGAAAAATTAAGTGGGTTTCATGTTGATCTTTGCAAAGACACGGACGAAAATGGTTGAATGGCGTGTAGAAGCAGCAAGAAAAAACACACGTGAAATAAAAAAATAAATAAATGGAGGAGCTGTTTGTTGTAAATTTACTATTACAGATGTTGGTGTTGGCACAGAGTTCACCTCCAGTATTTACTGTACATATAAATATACATGGTAGATCCAAACACATCATCAAGTAGTATAAGCCTTTCAGCAGTAGTTACTAAAATCCACATAAATTACTTTTAAACTATAGAATTAAACTGAAAATATCTTATAAATAACAGCAGGTTAAAGTCATATTAATATAATCTGTTTTCTTTTCCTTTCTTGTTGCTGTTACACAAAACTGAAATATAACCTGCACCTGATAAGGCAGAAGTTTGAGCTGTCATCGATACAGATACAGAGTTATATCCATTCAGAATTTCATGTCTGTCCACCCGATGAATGTTTAATATTCACTCTTCTTACAGCTTTGTTTTGGTCCCTACCTACCAACCCCTAAGGGAAATAAATGGTGCTTTTGCTCTTAAATCCTTTGTTATTTTCAAGAACTTGTCACCCCGGTCTGCTGCTCTCCAGAACCAAACAAAGGCTTTTGCACCAAACCAAAACAGTGAAGATGAAAGATCTGCAAAACTAAAGGTAAAAGATATAGGTGAATTATTTAATATTACTGTCGGTCATTTGACCAGTCCACAACTATGCTAGAGACTGAAAAAGCCCACACAATGGTGCCTTGAGATAAACGCAAATGCGAATATATGGTGTTTAGTAGATGTAATGTTCACCATGCCAGCATTTTCCAATTAGCATTAAAGTGCAGCTGAGGTCGATGGACTATTCTTTGGTCAATCACTAAACCACTTGACATTTTTGATATTATAATGTTGCTAGAAGAAAAGAATGGAAATAATGATTATAATTCAACATGAGGGTATAATATGTGCATCAAATTTCGTGGACATCCATCAAATATGTTCAGATATTTTACAGAACAGCCAAAAAAAACGTGCTGATGAGGCAAGGAGAAAATCAAGTTAGCTTTGCAAAACATTTCGATATCTTCAAGTGAACTGACAGTAGTGGAAGTGCAGCTAAGTCTGGTATTGATCAGTGTCTGAAGTTGGACTGCGTCAAGCTCGAGCTACTTGAGCCAACGGCCTCGCTCGAAACAAGCAGCTTTATTGGCTCCCACTAAAGAAAAGTGCTATCGCCCACAAAGCTGTCATTTTTATAAAGGTGAATGAAGCGAAGCATTCATGAATCAATTCCTTACTGTTAGACACACAAAGAAAGAAAGAACGAAAGAAACAAACAAATAAACAAAGGAAAAAATCTATTTGAAGAGTTGTTCTCTGTTGTGGAGATATAGGCTGGTGTTTTTGAGCTGGCTCGGCTGACAGAATGGTGCTGCAGTGGTTATTGCGTATTGTGGTTATTGAGGCTCATGCTCACCACGGAGATGGTGCTTTCACATGCTCAAGATTTTGACTCTTGGCTCAGTCCTGCCCATATATTTGGACTGCATTTCTTGCAACAAGTGATATATAGGGTGTTCCATATGAAACACAGAGTGGCAGTGTGCTGTGGTAATACTTCTCCCTTCCCATCCTTCCTTCTCATCCCTCCCTCATTCTCACATTCTTCTCTTGACAGCAGGTTGGTGTTCTGCTGACAGAGCCCATTTTGGGCTCCCATAGAGATAATGTTAATGGGAGGCAGACTGCCCCCCTCCCCTTTTTTCCTCTCCGTCCCCCTCTCCCTCTCTCCTCATGGATCCCACAGGGAAAAAAAAAAAAAAAAATGAGTGAGGGGAAAGAGGGAGGAGGTGCCATGGACTCTCTTTCACCATTATCAGAGGTGGTCTGTGCACCGTAATGGCAGCTTCAGTGCCGACATTATGCCCGAATGCAGCCGCACAAGGGCGCATCATGTGCACGCACTTCAATATACTCCAACACGCTGCCTTCAAGAGCACCTTGTGAACTCCTACATCTGAGTTTAGAAGCCGTTAATGCGCCTTTACTGTCTTGCACTAAGTGCTTTTGGAAATACTAACAAATAGATCCTGGAAGAGTTTTTTCCCTTGGTTGCTTTTTTTTATTTATTTTTTTTTTATTGCAGAAACTACACAGCTCCAAGCTCCTCTGGTCTTAAAATGAAAATCAGAAAAGGGCATCAATGTGACATTTGAAATGCTTTTTACGAAATGGTTAGAGGATACACTAATAATGCCAATTACATAATATTGTAAACGATGGAGACATTCTAACCACAGTTTGTACTGTATTTTTATTGCTATATGTAGGGGCACTGTGGACACGGTTGCTGCACATATTTTTCTTTAAATATTGAGAGCACCATTAGCTTTGGACTAGAGTCCAGCATCTTTTCAGAATCATTGGTAGACAGTAGGACACAGCACCCATGCACTCCTTACTGAAAACAGTAATGTTATACAGTGTTTTGGCAACTTGGCAAGCACAAACAAATGTTCCCATTCACTGTGGAAAGACTACAGAGGCTTAGATTGCAGGGTGTCCGTACTGCTTCCTGCACAAGGCTGTGTCCATCTGAAATGACCTGTGTTTATAGCAAATTTTCTAGTCATGCAAATGACCGCTGACCACCGAGAAGCAAGGTTAGGTGTCGAATCACCTAACAGAACCTCAAAAGGTAGCGACACTCTCCAGCATGCTGCAGGTACTGTAAACAATCATACGAAGATATTGAACAGATACAAAGGTATTTGCAGGGCTGTATGTTTTCTACATGGTTTTGGATGCATTGCACGCACATTTCGCATCACGCCTGACCAAAGGTTGGTGTCGGTTTCTTTTAACCGAATGTTTTGACCTTTTCCTAACCTTGGCCTAGGAGTTTTAGTTTACTAAACTGAGCCAAACCATAACCGCAGAGGTGGAGGATGACAAAGAAAGTGTTCTGGAATGCGCTGACCTACCTTTATTTAGTCATAACTGGGTATGTCAACCTGCAGTTTGTGGCTTTCAGGTCGGAAGGTGCTCATAAAAGTGGTTTTGGATGGCAATGACAGTCTTTTTGTTGTTTAGGCAAGATGACTTCTCGTCCTCCGCACAGGAGATATATGCATACATGTTTATATTCGTCATACACATTGGGAGGATGATCTTCCTTTTTTGCCTATTATGTATGACTTAGTCCTCGTGTTTGATCTATAATCACTTAAGTGAAAGGCCAAAGCTGTAATTCTACAATGAAAATATCTTTGATTGTGTTGCTCTACTATGTTTTCCCCCCAGTGACAGTCTAATTGGTTTCAGAGCAACACCCAAAAACAGCTCGCAAAAAGAAAAATAACAACTCCTCACACTCTTAGACCGTCTCCATCTTCAAAGGGGATTTGCTTGTCCCTCCCATTGAATTATAGTCGCTGCATCACCACTTCCAGATCCTTCCAAAAGCCATTCCACACCAGAGTGGGAAATTCCAACCAAAGCCAACACAGCAGGGAAGGGGCGTTGTGCCTTTGCAGCACGAAGGTGTGTGTGTGTGTGTGTGCGCGCGTGCACACAGTGAAATCAAAACTAACTTTAGCACACCCTGTTTCCACTGCCTCCACCTCATAATCCTTTAAAAGCTTTCATAAAAATTAAAAACAAAGTGAGTTAAATGACATTCCTAATGAGAAAAACATCAACCAAAGAAAACTGTGAGTGCAGGGGGAGGAGAGGGGGGAAGTGGGGGGTACTGCTGATGAGTAGATGTGTGTGAGTGGGCGAACTCAAGAGAAAAACTCAAAAAAAAAAAAAAGCGTGAAAAAACAAAACAATAACAGTTATTTTCGGGTCCTTTTTTTCTTGCCAGATCCTTTTAGCAAAGCTTTTGCACCCTAAGTATTTTATAGCTCGTTGGCTGCCAAGAGTTCTTGGCCTGCTTTACAATGAAACTGAACAGAACCGGGCTCAACAGGCGTTCTGGGAGCAGAACAACACATCAGGTCCAATTAAGATCAGTAGGTGGAACTTATTGTAACCTGCGACACACTAAAACCCCCCCCCCCCCCCCCCACCACCACCACCACCACACACAGCCCCCCGGTACCACGGACAACAGAAAGAGGCGCTTTGTGAAACACTTGGCCCTGCATGCTAACGGAAAGCGATCCTTGTGAAATGAAACAGAGGGGGAAAAGAAAACCTGCAGTCTGTGCGGAATCCTGCGAGGGGGGGTCGTAAAATGTGATTGGTGGGCGTAAAGGAAAGGTAGACGGGGAGGGAGTCGCAAACGCTATCTGTCTGTTGATGTTTATGGGCGAGCGTGTC
The DNA here is from genome assembly GCF_022458985.1 of Mugil cephalus. NCBI lineage: Eukaryota > Metazoa > Chordata > Actinopteri > Mugiliformes > Mugilidae > Mugil > Mugil cephalus. The sequence goes on along the minus strand of NC_061778.1, from coordinate 19,416,025 downwards.
TGTATTTGAGCAGATTGGCGCTCCGGTTGGAGGACGCAACTGACCTCTCTGTCTATAGGCCCGTAAACTCAGAGCCCAGTCAAGCCAGGTCGTCGACTACGAGACCCGTGGGAGTTGGAGTTGGAACCGCAGCATAAAGAAGACATGAATGCAAAGTTACAAAATCAACTGTTCTGCTCTGTCGTTTCTGCTCCCTATCGTCTAATAAAAGGGTAATCTTCACTGTAAATGATATCCACACTGTGGGTTAGATTTATGAAAATGTTCCCCATTAATGTTTTGGATACCATTTGGATGGATGAAGCTGCTGGGAGTTGCAGTCAGCTCTTATACCTGAATTGAATGCCCTTGTAAAACACCTCTACAACACTTTCACCACACCCAATTTTCAGTAGGATGTGTAATAGTGGGGTTTTCATATGGTCAAAGAGAGGAGGTTGGGGTGGATGGAGGATGCACAAAGCACAGAGTTGATATTCTTTTTTTTTTGTCCTCTGTGTTATTATTCTAAAAACACCTATGCTAGGGGTGTCTGGCATGCGTCAAAATCATGCACCAGTTGAGTCTTCACATGAGTCATTACGGGTTGGCGCAAACTATCAGCTTGTCATATTGCGTCACTGTCCCAGTATCCAGCCCTGGAATGTTTCCACTCTACTACTAAAACACTTGGTTCAGGTTTGGGAAATACTGAGGTTTAAGTTACAGCTTTTGAAGGAGTCATTTCTTTGTGCCAGTATTTTCATGAACATTAAAAGTACTCCGGTTGCACTGAGGTGCACAACCATAATATAATCACACTTGAGACTTCCATTTTTTTGTTGTTTTTTGGGGGGGATTTTTATTTTGCTAATTTGCAAATGGTAAATGTGCTTTTGGAAAGGTAGTTTTGAACACTGGTCCAGAATAAACATTTAAAGCTCACGGTAGAAAAAGCTAAACAAAAAAAAAAAAACACATCTACTTTACAGATTGGTCACAGAAGATGTTCCAGAGAATAGTGCCCGGAGGTTGTAGGTTTGGCAGTTAGATCATTTCTTACAATGGTTTTATCAGTTGCGTATGTGACTATGTGCAAGAAGTGACTGATTATAATGTGTTGCATATGTTATTTGTGATGATTAGTAATAATGTATGCTAAGGAAATTTGAATAGTATCAGACATCCCACTGATTGTGCCAGAGTTATGCACAAGAGCTGAGTGATTTGATTTTGGTCCTGGTTCTTTAGTTGCCAAGAGCATATTGTACAGAAAACATATGACATACCGTATGTAGCAAGTGATCCTCACCGGTACCATATACTGTATATCTAATGTACTGTAAACAGTCCCTTATCACCCAAATAATCTGGGTGGCATTACATTGTCGACGTATTTGCATCGACAATGTATTGAGTATGAGACAGAGATACCTGCGATCGCATTGCATCTGCATATGCATTTATTTCCACTCCTCTATTCCTCACAGACACTTCAGCGGGAGCGCACACTCGCATGCTTGCCTGTATTGCCTTCCCTGTATTAAAAGAGTGATGTCTTTATCATGGCGAGAGAGGTGGAGCAAATGGAATGAGAACAGAGAAAATATGACAATGCTCACATGAAAGAGAGGCCTTTCAAACTCGGGGGAGACATGAAAGACTCTCTCTCCCTCTCCTCCTCCTCCTCCTCCTCCTCTCTCTCTTTTGCTTCCTTTTGTTCTCTCTCCATCTCTCATGTTCCCTCTCTTCCCCCATCCTTCCACTCTGTCTCGTAATTGTACATTCAGACTCAAACTGTGAATGCTAACAAGGCTTTTAGCCACACTGAATTAATGTATCCAGTGCATTTCACTAATGTGCTACCTTTCAAATGTCACCTTTTATGTTGTTGCTGTGAATACATCTTAGAAACCGTGCATTAATTTTTTGGGTTACTCCGCACATATTGCCTTTGGCTACTTTGCAAAGTTCATACAGTGGCAGGCATCTTGAAGGAATCAATCCTGCTGATAGCAGCTACTGCAGATGGTTTCTTATAAAACTGACGTGTATCAACATCAAAAAACTTGATGATGCAAGTTTCAAAATGATCAGAGTGCGTTTGCTTGTTGTCACGCTTTCAATCCCATCATGCAGGTTTCAGCAGCAAAGTTGGGTTTTCAAACTTTTCATTATTCTTAGAAGATGCTGAGAAAAACTGCAGCTGCTGATGAAGACTGTGTGACTATCAAACATTGACTCAGAGTTGGAGTGGATAAATGAAGCGTGAGGCCAAACCTGCCCAAAAGTTCAGCTTCCAACCTGTGTGTAGACATGAAAGAGTAAAGACTGGACTGAAGTCATGCAGGCGCACCTGTCTGTCACCTGAGTTCACCTCCTGAGGAAACTTTGACCCCCTCTGGGCTTCATGTGATGGGTTCAAAGGTCTGAATGAGCTAATGAGGGAGTAGAAGGTCATAGGTGGGGAAAGGCCCCTCAGGAAGGTTCTTCGTCCCTGAGATGGACTTTTGTGGGAACAGGCACAGGTACGGCACCGTCAAGGTGGAGATTTAATCCGGAATTAAAACGAGCCAGGGAGAAAATGAGACAGAGACAGCGGCTGTTTCTCTCGACATTTTTCACATGTGGAAGAGGGCTGGGAAAAGATGAAGGGAAGTTGAAGGAGGTAGAAAAAAAAGCTGTTTTAATCTTTTGATCCTTTCACCTCCCATCAGCTCTTGTATCAAACAAATTACCCAGAACGCACCTCTGCACACATCAGTCTCATTACCCGTCTCCCTCTACACGCCCTCTACACGGAGACACTGGGTAAATAGCACTGTCTGTAGGGAGACGAAGAATCAACAACATAATGAGACTGCTGATGATGAGCTTGGTGTTTGTGTGTGTGTGTGTGTGTGTGTGCATGTGTACATGTGGTTTAAGTGCTTTGCTTGGAATTTACTTGCTCAAATCAGGGTTTGAATTAGCTCCGACTCGGGAGGGAGCTGGTATAGGCTTAGGGCTGCATGAGAAACACTGCAAAAAAAAAAAAAAAAAAAAAAAAAATATTCTGAAGTCAAGTCAAACCTCTAATTTATTCCGAACTTGTTTATCGGTTGCAATGGAAGCCATGTGGAAGAGTTGCGTAAGACATCCGGGCGGATTGAGATCTTGTGTTTGATGGGAAACATGATCCCTGCAGTCTAAGCCTGGATTTAACTGGGGGATTCTTCTGTTACAGTGCATCATATTTTTTGTCAAAGGAAATCACAAGTTATCTTTCTGATGCGACAGAAATGCGAACCAGGCAGATTTTGAAAATGTCTCAAAAAAAAAATTAAAAATGCATATCCTTCTTCCATGCCGTGGTAAGTAAATATCTTCTTGCATTTTATGGCTCCAAAATTCTCAGAAAGCCCTCTTTCCATTACTCTAGGTTGGTCTCTCCACCCACTCCCGTCCGCTCCATCCATCTTTTTAATGTTTCGAGTCACAACCCCTCACAATCTCCACCATTCTCCATTGTCCACCCATACAAGCCAGTCATTGTCCGTGTGACACGGTGACAAGGGACCCGCGATGTCAACACCAACAGTATGGCAAGCAGATCATTATGTCTGGCCGAGGGGTTGGTCAAAGGTGAAAGGCCAGAGGTTAGGGAACAGTCGCCATTAAAGGAGTCTCCTCTGTCAACACATTTGTATATAGCAGGAAGAGACAGAGCAATTCCCATTGGTGCTCACATCACTTTGTCATGTCCTGTGATGAATGGCTCACATGTTAATCGTACGGCGAGAAATTAATGGGAATGGAATGATGATGATGGAAATGAAACACAGCGGGCTGCAGTTACTGTTTCCTTGTCATTTCTCTTCATGTCATTCAGTACTTCATACATCTATGCTTTAAATAACGTATCACATTAAGTGTGCGCGGTTGGAAGGGGGCTGTTGATTTTCAGACATTCTCCTTGGACCTTGCGTTGGCTCAAAGAGTAGTTCTTGGTCCGTGCGCTCATTTCTATAAGAGGTTTCTGACCATATCCCACGGTCATCAGGAAATGGAAGCTGTCACGAGACTGAAGAAGAAGGAGAAGCAGAATTGGAGGTTGTTCATTTATCTGGGAGGAATAGAGGGTTTATGTTACAGCTTACATATTTTATAAGCAAGTTATAAATAGCATTCAGTCAAACTGTGCTGGAAAAAAGAACGAAGGGTTAACGGGGCCCATCGCCTCATTTTAATGTAGTTAATGATTTGGTTTCCTTACTTACAGTGCTGCTTGTAAGCCGTTTAGACCTTCAGATTTTTCTTCATAAAGGTGACTCAGTGTAACAAAGGGAACCTGATAAAACAAACGAAACCAAAGTATTATACTCGTGTATTTGTTTATTCAGGAAAATGAGCCAATATTACATGTCTGTGAGTTTCAAAAGTAAGTGCTCTCCTCTCTCCTCTAGGACTACAAGCTCTCTTCAGACTCCTGCTTGTGCTACTGTGAAAATTATGTTTTGATGAGGTTTTGAGTTATTTCTATGCAGAAATGTAGAAAATTCTGAAGGAACTGAAAACGTTTTTAGTGGCACCGTATATCTCGTTGTTTTACGCTGCTATATATATAACAGAATTTCATTTCACAGAGAAAGATAAAGCTATAAATCGGTCAGCCGCAACATTAAGACCACTCACGGGAGAATTAAATAACATTGACCATCTTATGACAACAATATTCTGCTGAGAATCAATGCAACAGTGCAGTTCCAGATGGTTTAACATATTTTTCAGCTCTCTCCTTAAAGATTTTTCTGACAATTTAGAAACCTGGCCGCAGGGGTTTGCTCCAACTCGGCTTCAAGAGCTTAAGTACTACTTCATCCCGCTAGACTTGGATGGGGTTAAGGTCGGTTAAGGTTAGGGCTCTGCAAAGGCAAGTCAAGTTTTTACACACTTACTTACCTCAGAAGTCCATTTCTTTATAGACTGGATTTGTGCACAGAAGTGCTATTAGGTTACATGGAAGGGCCTTCACCAATCTGGAGCCACACTATTAATCAAAAACATCATAATACTGTATTGTAAAATTTCCCTTAACTTGTACTTTGGACTCCAGTTCATGCCAGGAAAAAATAATTACGCATAAAGAGGTATCCACATACTTTTGACCATTATATTCATTGCTTATTCATGACTCAGTCTCTTAATATTTAACATTTTCTATATTACTTAGGAATACTGTTTTATCATGGGCAGCCGTATCCATCAAGTGATAGAGTGAAAGTAAGTGATGTCACAAAACCTTCTCTAGAGTACATGATTGAAATGTGTCTGACATCACTCAGAAATGAAGGCCTTTCTCCCCCCAGACCCGGAGTGGAGCAACAGAGAGGCGTTGATGGTAAAGTGAGGACGGGCCGCTGAGATTCATACTGAGGGTGGTAGACGGAGAGGGAGGGGGAGGTGGAGTGAAAGTGATAACCTTGTCTCTCGTTCATTGCTGTCTGCTCGGTGATTTAATTTGGTTGCGCCGTCACACCTGAGCTAAAGCTCATCCATCACAGGTACCTGCAAGATCCCTCCGTCGCTTGCGCTCTTCTCCCCATCTATCCATACATTCCTATTATTCTTTATACCTCTTTTCCATTCTTGCCTTTCCTTTCTTTCGAGACTCCCAAAGTCTCTCACCATCTATCTGTCCAAATATTTCACAAATATGCTCTCCGTGTCATTATTTGAGTCGCTGACTCTCCATCCCGCTCTACTGTGAACCTCTACTCAGAAATGATTACTACTCCTAGGATCTGTCTTCAACGTGTTGGTTGAAACATATAAGATCTCCGTGTTTTCAATATTGAAAGTGGTTAATAATACTTAATATATGCCCTTGTCTAGTGTTTAGTCTTCTAATTAAACCTACATTTATTTCTTTATATACAAAAGATAGGGTTCATGTTTTGAGTTAAAATCTTCCAAAGGGATGCTAACATGCTAACAAAAGAAGAGTTAACATGTTGATGCTGTGAGCCATATTTACCAGCTCAGTTGAATGCATTAGCATGTTAAAATGCGCCAGACACCAAGTCCAGGCCTACGTGTAAAGTGAAATGTGCACAGACTGTCATTTCATTGAATCCTTCCACCAGGCAAAGTTAGCACGGAGCTTCTGAAACAGTGGAGCCTTTAGCAAATACAGAGATATATTTTTAGTGGTGCTGGTGGAGACCAAAATAGAGCTAAAACTGAGAGAATATTGTGTTTACATTAGTGGTTAGGTAATAATATGCCATGGCTCTGCAAACAGCTTGTTGCACTGACCACAAGTGACTACAACATTAGTTAATGTGTTTTTAGATGAAGTACAGCTTTCTTTAATTACTGCAGAATAATAGGCTCCTAATACAAGGCAGCCTGTTTTCTTCCAGAGTCTGTGTTTGTGTATTTGTTAGGAACTGACTAATCTGCTCTAACTCAGCCGTCCTCCACTAAGCATGCCAGTTGGAGCAGCAGCTCATTAGTAGTGGGGAAAAAATGCTCAAACCGGCCTGGTATTTTGCGTTATATTTAGACACCAGTATGCAGAGATGTGAAGAAAAACAATGTTAGTAATGTCTTTGTTCTCATTGACATTTCTGGATGACAGCTATTCTAAAGTTTCAAAGAGGAAAATGTCTTAACATCCCAGGACAGCCTTTGTTGTTTGGATTCATCGTATTACCTGTAATGTTGGCCTATTTCTTCACTGTGTTTTTGCTGGTGCAGCATGTTTAGTTTGCCAAGCTCTATACACAAAGCCAAAAAACTTACTACTCACTCCAAGTGTAGCCCCTCGGGTTATGTCCTTGTGCTGCTTCGCCACAGGTCCCCATGTTGTGCTAACGCAGGTTCACCCCCACGTCATTTTTGGTACAGTCGACAGATCGCTCGGCAGGTGTCCTGGCTCAGCCTGGGCCAAACTAATCAACGCATCCTGCAGGGGACACAGGACCCCCCCGCTGACAGACCACAGGAGGACCCTGCACACCTGAGCTCAGCCAAGTGAGCACGAGGTACACACTACACGGACATATTGAAGTGCCTTCAAACAGATTTATTGCTGTGCAAAGTACCCGATATCCTTAGATTCATGGGAGAAATTGTGAAGTCGATGGCCAGCTATCTAGCTGGCCATGGCTTTTAAAAGGGGTTTCAGGGAATGGCAGTAGCTCATGAAATGTCCTTATGTCCACACGTATGTGTCTGGTGGCTTATTGTGTCGTTCAGTAGTAACATCAGTCTCTCAGGGACCGATTACTATGGTAATGGCCTATACACACTCAAGTGGCTGTGTATGAGGTTCAACAAAATTGACCCCTCAGAAAAAGATAGTAAACATATTTATCTTGCTTGCCATCACACATACGCACTCAAGAAAATTGTTTCTTTCACTTCAGAATTTACCTCACTGACGCTCATTGTAATAGTAACTTAAAACTGAAATGTTTGATTTCTACATTTGTCAAGGCAGCCCTTGACAAATGTATTGTGTCAAAACAGACTACTCTCTGCATAGAGCTTTTTAAAAAAAATAAATAAAAATAAATACATATTAATATATAGTAATAAAAAATGCAGGTAAAACATTATTATTCCAGAAATTATTTCAGAAAAATTAGTGTTTAACTTCATGACTGGGTGCACACAGGTACTGCATGGGGGTCGCAAAATCTTTGGTTGATTAGACATTTTTCCATATATTTTTAAATTTTCCCCCACGAATGTAACTGTCTTTAAATACGCATGAATCCAACATATTTTTATTAAAGGGATTAATGGAGGCAGAATACACTATCTTTCAGTCACTCATTCAGCGATACAGGAGCTGTCTCAACAGCGCACTGATTCAATGTTTGGCAGTTGCACGGCCACCCTACTGTTATGCGTTTGAAATAAAAAAAATAATAATATTGGCACCTGTGTAGGGGGTCCCTGCTTACTCTCTCATCAGTTTGGGGGGTCCTTGGCCTGTAAAGCTTTTAAGACCCCCGCCGTAGAGGACAGTATCACCAAGATTTGTCCAGAGGAGCATGTATAATGTCTGTGGTTGCTGAAAAGTAATTACATAAACTATTTGCTCCCTGTTTTACAGTTCTATTCTGAGCCTAAATCACGACTGAATACAAAACTAAATATGCCATGTTACTTATCTAAGTGCGTATTAATTACATTATGGACGTTACAAGTGAGAAATGGGATTAGTATTGATCAGAAGCCTGTAAGCTGCTGATCAATTCATTAACCAGTCAGCTTTCAGGCCTCAGCAACACCCTGATGCCCTACGCAGCGCTAAGTGATTCTTAATTAGCTAATACTCTCTAGGCGGACAGCACAACACAGGAACTGTAAGTGTGTGCCTGGGAGATACTGTATGTGCGTATTTATGTGAAGGCGGCAGCATGTGTGTAGGTGACTGTGTTCGTATAAACGTGTGTTTAAATAGAGCTGACAGGATACATGGTGGGCTGGCTGGCAGGATCGTGACCTGGTGGCCCCGAAGGGGAGAAAACTGGCAGAGAAAACTGTCTGCCTCCTCCCATGTGCTCTCGTGTGCCTTAAAAAAAAAAACAAAAAAAAAGCTTAACGAACAAAAAAGCCTAAAATGTTTACTTTGCTATTCACTCCGCCAGATTAAGAAGCCGTTAATTAATTCAGTTTATCTTTAATTTAAAAGGGATTTATCTGTTGAAAAATAAAAACTGCGAAGAATTTTCCACCAAGGGGGATGTGACAGCTTTGCCAGTGTAAAGGCACGTGGGAATTTGCAAATAATACGCTTCATGAGTTTGCTAAAGAGACACAGCGCAAAAAAAAAAAAAAAAAAAAAGAAACATCTCAAAAAAGAAGACATCTTCTGTACTGCGTGCTGACTGAGGTTGTGCTGATTTTCTGCCACGGTTTCCCTCTTGCTAAAGCCGTGGCAATGGGATTTTCAGGCCGAAATTAGACTCCAGTTTTCATCCGGAGGGGACAGTGGGATGTTACATTAATAATAAAAAAAAAAAGAAATAAAATAAAGCACAGGCGTGTGTTTGCATTCATTCATTTTTTCAAAAGTGAAGGTGAAGAGTGAGTTGAAAGAGACGTTACAGAAAAGGGTGGGGGTAGACAGGGGTGGTGGTGGTGTGTGTGTGTGGGGGGGGGGGTCCTCACCATCCCCACAGCTCCTCCTCCTCCTCTACTCTTTTCTCTTTCTACCTCCTTTTCCACCCCTCTCCATCTCCCTCACCCCCTGCCTTTCCCCCCCTTAGACGAGGACCCTAGATAACCCTGCATCACCACATCAAAGGGCAGATGAGAGGAAGATGGATAGAGGGGCGAGGGGGGAGGTGGAGCTGGGGGGAACTCAGATCAACAAAGGTAGAGGTCAGAGGAAGCGAGGGAGAGGGTGATGAGGAGGTGGAACAGAAGTGGAGAAGAAGTGCCGAACACCTGAATGGCACTGAGATCTGACTGAGATTTCTATCTGCATCACTGTGTGTCTCCCTTAATCTCTCACTCGGTCTGCCTTTCTCCGTCGGTAGCACACACTGACACACGCGGCTTGTGCGTCCACCCTTCCTTTCCGTGTGATGCGATATGACGACGAAGCGAACAGTTCAATTAGCCGAAGCTGTCAGGACCCTTCATTTCTGCTCTGTTCGTGCGCAGTGATAGAAGGGAAGGGGATAAAGCTGTCCGCGGAAAAGCAGGAACATCAAAGCTCTTGTATTCGGCGAGTGTTGCACTTTACTGTGATGTACGCACACGTGCGTTCAGTCGCAAGATCAGTCGTTACGCTACGCTGACCCGTGTTCCAGCACGCAAGGCGAAAGATAATCAGGCAAAAGACATGCGTTACATGTTCACGCGCTGCTGTGGAGGATTCTCACTCCCGTGGGCTCACCCGCATGTACGTATGTGTCGTATGCACTAACTGTCCGCGGTTACACAATTTGACCTACACGGTTTAGGACGTGTTGTTTAAGACATGCCGTTTTATTTTTACTGCCTCCGCCGCACTTGGGAGCATGTGGCGGGTGCAGGTGTGTGGAACACAATCAGAGGACGGAGATCAGAGAGCGGGAGAGGGTGGAAAAGAGATGAGAGGGAGGGCGATGAGGCCGCCAATGTTGCTCTTGTGTCAGAGCAGAAGAATACATTAAGTGAAAGGTGGGCGACCCTGGTAAGATGACCCTCGCTGGGTGTGAAGGACTGGAATGAAAGACAGGCCACTGGTGGAGGAGAAGGAGGCGGAGGAAAGAAAAAACAGATATGAGAAAGGAACACGTGTAAAGACGATAGCCGCCACAGCCATGTGCTATGGAGAGCAGAACAAATGTCTAAAACATGGAGCATTTTTTAGGTTAAGTTAGGTTAGGTTAGGTTTTAGGCAAACTTTTCGTCTACTCCCATAAGAGGCCGATATCTGAAGGGCAGAGATTTTTATCCGTTTTTTTCAATCAAACAAATCAAATGTGTTGTTACACGATCGTTAATGTAAACGTATAGGTGAATTAGCCCTACATCATATTTGGGAAATCGCACCGGGTTATCTATATGCGACTGTGTTTATATACAGCTTGTATAGTGATATGGCACACAGTCTTTTTAACGATCATGGATCATCAGCGCACAGGCAGGACCACGAGATCCACGATCTGCTCTGCATCCATTGAGAAGAGATTCAGCACACTTAAATGTGTAATGATGACTCTGTGGACCTAGTGGCGTATGAGAGGGAGGAAAAAACAGGCATGAAGCTCTCACGGGGGAGGTCTGAATCCCATGTCGACACAGTATTTTTGATGTGAAAGGGGTATTTGCCTTTGAACATGCTAAATTTGCAAACTACTGTACATTTTGTAAAAACTGTAAAAACAACTTGTGTGCTGCAGACACAGAAGCCCATCTCTTTAAAAGGAAAAAAAATATTTGCATGCCTGTATGTTTATGTTAATTATGAAACAAAAAATCTAAATTTAGTTAAAGAATCTCCAACTTGTGTTTGTTTTTATTTTTAAAGTTTTTAAGGAAATGCTCAAAAGTGCTCAAAACAGCTAGTCCACCTGCAGTATATAATCTATGAACTTTAACACATATACTGTAGGTGGTTTAATAGTGCTTTGGTCTTTCTCCCTCTTGTTCAATACGCTCTCTTCTTTGCATTTATTAAAAAGGGAACAGCTCATTTTGACCTTGGCCATTTTTATGTTGCTAAACTTCAAGGTAAAATGATCCTGCACGTGTCCTAAACTTTTGCCAATAACCCACTGAAGGTGAACTCGATGTATAAACATTTATTCACAAGCGCTCATCTGTTCCAGCCCCGCCTGGTTACGCATTATAATACGTCTCACATTCTGTCTCAGTTACACGATACCAAGTGGACCAACAGGACATTTAACCTCACACATGGCAGAAAAACGCTCCCTGTTCAGACAGAGTGGAAAGACACTGAAGATAAATAACTATAAAACCCTTAAAGTGGTAATAAAATATATAAAATATTTAATAATAAAAAAAGCCCTACCTTTTGTAATATATATAAAAATCTAATAATGTCAAATTGTGTAAAGTGCTTCAGAGACATCTGGTCACATGAGCTCCAGCTAACAGATAAACACAAAAATAACCAATCTATATAGTATTTTAATATAGTAGCAATAATTGTGTCTTATTCCATGCAAGGTAAAACAAATCAAGTTTGATTAATTACTGATTTGATGAGGATAAGAATTTCAATTTAAGTTAAGATATGAGAGACTAATGCACAAAAGAAATCAAACAGTGGAAACATTATTATTATTAATAATAATAATGATAATAGATGCATAAATGGATTATAATTTGAAATGAGGTAAAAACAATGATAAATACAATAAGTAAGGGAGATAAAACAACAAACTCAAAGGTGTCAGAGGACCTGAGAGACTTTTTCTCCCGGTGCAAGCACTAGAAACATTAACATGTAGGTTTTCGCAAGACCAAAAGATCATCTCCGGACTACCCGGAGAAAACCAACCCAGACTCAGGGAGAACATGCAAACTCCACCCAGAAAAGCCAGAGCTGGACTCGAACCTGGACCTTCTCACTCGGACGCGTTAAAAGATAAATATGGATGTAATATGACAGGTCACCAATAAAAGTGCTTTAAAATAAGTGTAAAGTGTTTTCGCTTTCTGGTTGTAGTCAGCATTCGGGCACTAAAGTTCTGAGTCAACTGTGAATGATTTATAACTTTCACGATTCATAACTTCATTGCAGCGAACTATGCTGAATGCATTCCTCTGTTTGCGGTGAGTATATTGTTAAAGTGTATAGTATACCCCACATCAAGAATGACTGGGGGGGTGGAGGTTGGCGGCTGACTTCAGTTAAATTTGGAGCCAATTTCTGAGCCTTTTAACCACTGACTAACATTTGAGTTTACAGTGCTATAACTCAAAGACACCTCTGACATTTACATTTAAATTGTAAATCTAATCCAATTGAGCCCGGTAGAAGTGAGATTTAAACAACACGTCTTATTTTGAGAAAGATTTCTCCTCTCCCCCAAAAAACTCCCACAAGACTGGAACCAAAACTCAAGTGCGCTGGCATCCACGCTCCTTCCACCAGTCCGTCCAAGATTCCTCTCTTTCTCCTTTTCTTCCAAAACATCAAGTGAGTAACCAAGTTTGTGTAGGATTCGGTCATGGGAAGGACCACGGCCAGAGCAACAAAAACCCACACACATAGGGATGGATAATATGCGCAGCTATTGTCATCTTGAGTCCAAGTCATGCACTTGTTTTTTTTTTATCTGATCTGGAGGTGGGGAGAAGCCTTGGCAATGTGTGTGTGTGTGTGTGTGTGTGTGTGTGTGTGTGTGTGTCTGTGTAGACAGTGTGTGTGTGTGTGTGTGCAGCACAGAGTAGGTGCTGATGTGGGTGAAACAATGACAGGTTTGTTGCTTTTACACCCTCTCCCCCCTCCTCATGGCCTTGTGGTAGCAAAAAAAAAGAAAAACAAAAAAAGAAAAAGATTGCAAGTTCTCACAGCTCCCGCGTGCTAACACCGACACAGCATCCACCCTCTCATGCAAACACACACGAGTTGCATATACAAACAAGCGCACACCGATCCTCTGATCCTCGTAGACGGTGTAAACACCTGAGAGGAAGATGTCATTATATTCCCTGAAGGAGCTCACGCGGTGTTATTTAAAAAGATAAGAGAACGAATTAGCTGAGAATTCATTATGTGTTCGTGTTCAGTGAGCGGTTTAAGAATCTCTACTTCAAAGGAGGAACGGAGGCAAACCAAAAATGTATTCCATCCTGCATTATTTTAACGGATAATTTAATCCAAATGGCATTTGTAGGAACATAACCCAGTTGTTAACATATTTAGCACATGTACATGTCGTTCCTGTCGTGTTCAAGGGAATTTGTTGTGACTTGTCGTCTCTGGGAGAGGCGAGTGGTTGAACCCGATCCGCCGTGGAAAATCAGCGGCGCAGGCGGAAAAAGGTTCAGACACCAAACAATCCATGTTTAGATCCACGTTTGCCCCATTCACTTCCTCCCTGTTTGCTTTCCCCGCTGGCCCGGGTAGAAGTGTTGGAGGGGGGTTTGCAGTTGGCGGTGGGATATATGTAGGCAGAGAGGACTGGGAGGTTGGGGGTAGAACAGGCAGATGTTGGGATTAAATGGATGGAGTGGATTTGGAGCTTAAGCTACAGGACATTCTTTTAAATGACTTTTTGAGGGTCAGGGTGGTGGTTCTGCATTAAATTAAAATAAACCTGATTATCGGCGAAACAAATTTTCAAAATATGATCATAGTCACTCTTAATATTTTCGATTTTGAGTTTAAATATTACACACATAAACCTTCATGAACCATTTTTCTTTCTGGGAGGAGCAGTTTGCAAACATATTGGAAAACATAAGAGAAGATTTTTATTACTTACACATGCTGCACACACGGAACATCCTTCGCATTCATTCAGAGTTATATTTCAGTCCAATGACAGATGAAGTCCAATATGCATTCTCATTTTAGATTCCTGTTGCCGAAGGAAATGTCTGTAATCAGATTTTAAACAAAGCTAAAACAATGGCAAATGGATTTATTTGAGTTTTCTTGAAGGCGGCCACATCCAGTTGGCTTTATTTTAGCTTTGCTTTAGATATACCATGACCCGGGTGACTGAGAACCTTCACAGACGTGGTCGGTAATAAAAAACATATTTGAGGAGAAACGGCTGAGAGCTGTGAGAGCGGGACATTAAAGCTGCACCCATAAATCAAAACGGGTTAAAAGATACTGAACTGCTCCGTAGGTAGGTACAGAAACTTCAATTTTCACCCATTATTGTGATTTTAATGCTACAATTCATCATTTTCACGTGACGTATAGGTGTTTTATATAATTGTAATGTAATAACAATATTGATTATAGAAATATAGCAGCATTAAAGAGACCCTTCTACTAAAACACACACTGATCAGCCACAACATTAAAACCACTGACAGGAGAAGCAAATAACATCGACTACGTTGTGACTATTCAATGTTCTCACCATGACCTCTCACTTCAAGCCACAAGCTGCCAAATATCCTGCTAAATACTCTGGATGGGTGAAACCACAGCCATGAGCCTGTACCCATCCACTACATCCGTATATATATATATTATATATATATATATATATATAATATATATGTATATATATATATATATATATATTATATATATATATATATATTATATATATATATATATATATATATATATATATATATATATATATAAAATACTATACTGCATTTTTGTCTGGATGCATTCCTTTCCAAAATGTGTCTGTTCTGAATCAACTGTATTTTGTTGCAGCCACCACTTGAATTTATTGCACTAGGTCGTTTAGTTTCCTTTTTACCCTTCAGCATAAAATACCTCCACACATCTGACAGAGCCACTGACAGGTCCCACTCATATTCTAGCTGCTAACTGCTCACATTCTGCTGATTACTTGAGATGCATGTCTCATCATGTGTGTTTTTTTTTTTTTTTAAATTCCAGACCTATACTCACTATTAAATGAGCACATGGTCTGTAGATACATTTAGAAAAGCACGTTGACTGCAGTGTGTATTTAAAGCTGCACATTACATGCTGGCAACAAAAAAACAATTGCACAAAAAAAATACACATTTTACCAACATATCCTACAGTATGTGATATAAAAACAACAACATTTCCAGTGTAATACAAAAGTATGAAATTAATCATATATGTTTATGTAGCTTATATAGTTATAGTAAGAAAAAGTGCAGTTTCTGAAAATGTATGGAACCACTTCCCAAAGAGTATGGGGGACTGATTGGGGTGTTATTGTGTGTGCGTTAGACACACAATCCAAAGACGACAAGGGGGAACGTGAGACTGGAATGCTAGGTTTCACTTAATCATCTCCTGATGCTAGTGTAAACAATGAATCTGATTTGAACTAATTTGGTTTGTAGTCAGGGTAAATAGTGTAAAAGGAAACCGCTCGCACATTCAACAGGTTCTCTGCCCCACTCACGACGCCTCCTCCGTCCGCCCCCTTGTTGCGCTTATCTGGAACGGAACAAAATTTTAAATAACAATGCCAGGGACACCGATGCCTCAATTCTACTAACAAGAGCTTTGTTTTACCTCAGAATCATTGGTAATTTCCATAATGTTGTTTGGTTGGACTGTAAGTTTTTCCTGCTCCAGTATATGGGTAATTTAATTTTTGAGAAAATAAGGGCGCAGGAAAGGGAGAGAGGAAAGAGATGATATATACATTTAAAGAACCTTTCAATCGATTTCCTGGCTTTGGTTTCTGAGATATTTGCGGTTATGGCACTCCCCCCACCCCCCTTCCTCTCCCCCCTCCACCCCCTTTTGGCATTCGAAGCGCAGTCTTGAAAAGTTTGTGCCGTCCAACATCTTGTCACTCACATTTCGCCTCTCCGTCTCTCTCATCGTACTCGGTAATGTAGTCACACTGATTGCATTCTTCCACTAATCTAATTTTTCCCCCTTTCAGCCCCCCTGAGACCTCGAGATCCGCATCACATCCATTTCAGTGACCCCTCCTCCCCTCTGTCCTCATGACAGCACATACTAACTTTGGATTGAAAAGGCCCATAAGCTTCGCCTGGCTTAACCACTCCGATCACATTACCGCCTTCACAAAAAATTAAAAAAAAAAAAAAAAAAAAAAAAAAAAAAAACTGCTTAGATCTCATTATACAGCCACAAAAACAGCAGTGGATTTCAGTGATCCACATCAAAATGAAACCCAAAGGAGATCCTATCCATCAATTAAGATAACGATTATTCCCAAACAGCAGATTCCCTTTATCATATTGTTAATTTTACCACAGCAAATGTAATTAGAGCAGCCTTCGAAAGAAGTGACTTTCACTACGTGACAGTAATTTGTACTAGATTAGCTTTCCTACTCCCACTAGATCCATATGGCCAGATAATATGCCTACAGAGAGACGGGCCTTCGAGGAAATCAAAAAGATCTTTGCTCAGGGACTTCAAATCCCATCGTGCATTGCTAACCCATGTGTTACAATGATCAATGGCTCCCCGGGTCAGTGAGGTCAAAGGTCGCTAACTGGACTTGATAGGGATCAGTGCTCCTTTGAGCTAAAGAGACAGGCGAGACAAAACAAGCATTTCTCCCCACATTTGAAGGAAAAAGGAGGTTTGACTGCTTCGGCGTCTCCAACACACAACAAATCAATCTTTCTCCTTCCAGCAAAAGATCGAGATTGATCATCTCGATGCACACAAGCCTTTATGTTTATCCAAGTCTGAAATGGAAGGATAAACAAAACATAAAATTCAATAGTTTGCAAAAAAAAAAAAAAAAAAAACACACAGGAGAAGAGCACTTTTTCCTCAAAGAATGTCAGATTTACTTGCTGTATTGTGTTGTCCTTGCCGCTGTTTACTGCCTTTGGTTCAGAGTCAACATCCACTGCGCATATCCCTGCTGTTGAAATGAAGTCAAGAAATGGTTGCTTCCGGCGAGGTCCTCTGCCCCTTCCTTCTACGGTATTTCCAGTTGTTATTCCATCTCCCACATCAAACTATTGGGCTTCATTTTACGAAGGTAGAGTCAAAACCATCCACACAGAGAACAATAAACACAGTAACAAAGGCTCCATTTATCCTATGATATATTATTAACACTTATCCTGGGCAATCAGATCATAAGTGTAAAGCTTAAGGTATGAACACACCCAGGACAGATCGAGGACACATTTGAGTGATACACCCTCAGACCAGATTTGGTAGTGTGAGCACACAATAAGTCTTGGGTCACATTAAAGACCTCCTACCCAGCAGGGATGCTCCTGCGTAAATGGAGTTTTGCTTCATTCATTCAGAAGAAAACACACAAGCACTGTTATAAATGATTACCCGGAAAAGACGTAATGGAATTTACCAATGAAATAGTTTAATATGAGCAGACTGTGTGTTATTCTTTCATTAAAAAACATATCAGCATCACTGATCATGTTGATGTGAGTGACCTGGAGTTAAATGTATCTCCTCCATACTGATCGACATCTTTATTTACCTTTATTATCCGAGATTCTTTACCTGATTCTGTCACTGCTTCAGGCAGCACGAAGGTGAAATTTTTGGGCATCAGGTTACCCGGGACAGATGTTAATAAAAGGTGCCATAGTAATCTCATTCCTTCCACTCATTCTTTCTGGAATGATTGAATGTAAATGCTAATGATCTTACCTCACAGCCAGGGTAGTAATGATGCTTGCAACAGACTACAACTGAGTTGGTTAATAGGTAAAGGCCTCTGGAGCGAGAATCTCCACATGAGCAGTGTTTCCGTTGCGATTGTTGAAACCACTTGAAACCACTCTCTGCATCTGCATGCTTTGAGAAGCAGCAAATGAAGCTTTCTAACCAGACCTGCAATTGCACAGCAGATGGAACACAAGTGGAATGTGTTGGTTATTTCTACCTGTGTATATGCTTACATGCGTTCATCTGGGCGTGTCCCTAACAAGCCTATGTTCATCTCAGTGTGGAAGTTTGCTTAAGTGTGCCAGCCTTAGAGTGCTCCAAGGTACTGCGCGTTCATCCTGTGTTATATTTGTTTTCCTGTTTGTCAAAGTACGTTTGAGAGGAACCTGCTTAGTTCCTGTGTGTGTTCTCGAATGCCAGGTAAGTCCGTAATCGAGTGTGTGTTTTTATGTTTGTGTGTGTGTGCATTCGATCATAGTTGGGAAAGTGCCCGATTGATGCCACAGGTAGCTGTGTGCTCAGTGGAGTGTGCGTCGCTACACCTGTTCTCCCCTCGGGGAGGCGCTCTCCTTGTCCAGCTGGCAAAGCAGAGCCAGGACAGAGGATTGGACAGATTGGATAAACGGTGGGACATCGGGACGAGCAGAAGACGTGGTTGAAGGTGAAGGCAAAAATAGAGGGAATTGGAAAAGTACACAAAGAACTCATCTGATGACAGATTATACAATAGGATGCCGCGAAGGGCAAGTACCGGACAATTACGTAGTCTAATGAAATATAGTCTGTAGTATAGTAGAAGCATAGCCCTGTCTTGCAGTCGTCTAAGCGTACAAGTAATGTGCACATGTGCTTTAGGTATTTTACATACATCGGATACACTAAGGTCCAAAGAGCACACAACTGCAAACGAAATACTTAGTAGCTAAGTGTCCAAACACATTTGAACTCTCTGAACTTGCACTTCGGATACTAAAAGGTTAAAAGGCTGTGAGTCCCTCACAGTTTAACTTAAGTGTAAATTTCAGCCTTTAAAGTAGCCTCCAACAATACATTTATTGCTCTTCTCAAGAGGCATTTTAGGTTCCGTCTTTTTGAATGACTTGACGGAATATACTGCTGAATATTCTACACTGGAATACCTTCTAGACAATATATACCAGCGTTTATCTTGATTAAGCTGCATAACTTTCCACTGTAAAAAAGCAACTCGTGAAAAACGTTCACTCATGAGTTTTACTTAATCTTATAATAGCATCTTGTGCTGTTTGTCAGTCGATATAAGCCTGTTCCTAAACCCATGCTTACTCCAAGGATAACAATGAACTCTCACTCTCCGCTCTAGAGCTGGTGCGTGACTGATTGTTGATTGATGATGATAGGAGGATTTGGCCGACCTGACATGACCCCTTACCACTCGACAACAAACATGTCATTGTACCTGTGGAATCCACTGTCATTTCACCGTGACTGCGCATTAACATTACAACCAAAATCAAGCCAAAATTATTAAGGACTGTTAAATACATACATTTGTTTCAGTGATGATTAGATGTACATGTCTGCTACTCACTTTGACTCACATGGAACTGAATTATGGCTTATATGCCATTGTTTAATCCGTCTTTTCTCACAGTATATCTAAAACAGTTTTGTCCTTTTCCTTCTCTTACTCTATGTTAGTCTGATTTCACTGTCTGCTGCCTCATCCTTCTGCTTCTTGTTAGGATACGTGTGTGTGTGTGTGTGCGCGTGCTTCCCTCTGTCCTACCTCCAGGCTGAAGTGCCAGACAGTCGAGTGTAATGTCTTTTTCTCCGTCCATGTGCAGTTTTGAGTTACATTACTGCGACACCACTGTAAACAGCCGACGGGCTCGGTCGCTGTGTGTTTCGGAAACATACAGACAAATGCATAAATATACAGTATTTGTACAGTGCAAGCAATAAACGGTATGAAAACTGCAGACACAAGAACCTATGACAACACACACTTTTCATATCTCATTAGTTGGACGCTGCCTCGTCGGTCGCCGTGTGTTCACATACGGGACTTATCGGGCTGAAAAAATACACACAACCGCACAAAGCATCACATGAGCATAATCTAAATAATGTAGCCAGTGTGTTTGGTTGCTGACTCGCGAATGCACAGACAAATATACACATGGAGATCATTTATACGATGTGGCCTACTCATCCTCCCACTCTATATACACCTACACACACACACACACACGCTCACACACACCCACATGCATCCCTCTAGCTCTATCGTATCTTCCTCATTAGGAGAGCAGCCTTTCAGCCTCGGTCTCTGGAGTGTCCTTCTATATCGTCGCAGCCTTGAGGGATTCTCTTTCTCGCTCCCCTTTTCTTTTTCACTTTTCCCCTTCTTTCAGACTTTCACACACGTATCTGCACACACAACACACTTGCCATCCATAGGCCCCGTCCGCTGGGAATAGAGCGCAACGGAGGACGGAAGGTGAGACAGGAAACGGAGCGAGAGCTGAAAGTGATAGCGGGTAAAAAAAAAAAAAAAAAGAGAGATGCGGGCTGAGCGATACTGAAAGAGGAGACGAGCGGGTGAGAGGGAAGAAAGGTAGGGAAATAGGTAAGTGAGAAGAGTAAGAATGAGACAGTGAAAGTGGTGAAAGGGGGGAGGAATTTGAGTAAGAGAGGCCAAGAGGGTACAGATCAGAAAAAGCAAAGTCTGAGAGGTATGGGAGTCGGTTGGAAAGAACAAAATAAAAAAATATGCCAAGAAATGAGCTGGGCACAAAAACTATCCACAGACTCTTTACACACACTCTCTCCCAAGCATTTGAAACTGATCTGAACCCAACCAGGCCTTTAAACTACCAGCTACGCCCAATGTAGGCCATTCCCAAAGACTTTTAAATAGGTCCTGGTCTCCTCTCCCCGGAAAGGAGAAGCATGAAATTGACCAGTGAAAGCTGCAGCCTGAGCAAAGCTGATTTCCTGTAATTGTACCAGAGGCGGCATCAACCCAATGTGATTCTGCTGTTGTGGTGTGAGACCCGAGAGTTTGTCTTTCACCCTTGAAATTCTCTGTGAGGCTCGCGTTACATTTGAGATTGAGCATTTTGGGGTTTAAAGACGTGTGTGGAAAGAAAAGCGTCCTGTACATCTCAATATGCAGTTTGTTGGCCAAAAAAAAATCAGTTGTGGATTGGTTGTGGATTACAATACAAAACTTTAAATTGTTTTAGTTTGATCATTGATATAAACATAAAATGTGAAGAGCTTATTTTCTCCCACTGGTTAAACCGTGTCCTTAAAATGATATCAATACTGACTGACTCCTAGCCACACACTTTAAAATGCCGTAGATTAGCAGCACAGCACAGAGTGGTTTTGCTTTTATTACAAAGCAATCATTTAATTTGGACTGTGTCCATCACTAAAACAGGAGGGAGAGGAGGTCAGGGTGGCTGTCGGTCAGGTAACGTGTCAGTACGTCATGTACGTAGTCATAGACACAGTTTCACAGGCTTACAACTATTATATTTATTTATTTTTGCCTATTTATTATCTGGCACCACACTTTTTTCCTTACCTTAACAATACCATCCAGACATATTAATACGTGACAAAAATGGTCATGCAACAGTCAAACGTCTATGTACTCTTGGAATACGAAATATAATACATATATATATTAATTAAATATAATATGTAGAAAACAATCTATGAGCAAGAGCGATTCCCTCATGCTCTGGCTTTACTCCACTATGGCTAAATATGTACCGTCATTGATATTTTCTGCCTCCACTTCAGCTTTCCCACGCTCTCCAACTCCCTACATTCATGCAGTAGACATTCTGCGATTCAGACCCATTATTCACATCATTCTCTCAACTCACATTACAAGTGACGTCCACACTCTGTTGAACATGCATCATTCTGTACAGTGGAGCTCGAGAAATCCAAAGCTCTGTGGCCTTAAAACCCCACCTTTTGATCCCTGCACTGACACAGAGAGAGAAGAAGAAGCAGGAAAAGAGATGCAACTCGAACTAATGGGAGAGAAACAAGAGATAAACTAACACAAACATGTCTATAGGTGGCGACATAAATTAAAGAGGACTAAAATTCAAAAATGACTTTTGACACTGCATATGATCTGTTTCTTCTCTCTGGTCCACAGCAGTTCCCATGTGCATTTACACCATACGCATACGTGGCTTAATTTAATACACCCGTCCCGTCACATGACATCTAGCTCTTAAACACCATAATTCTGTGCATCACTACTCTGTCATATCCAGTCTGGTTCTGGTTTGGTTTGGACTCGATGAAAGGAAACTCGGCCTCACCTATGGCACAATAGTGACGGAGTCTCTGAAATGTGGCAGTGGTTGTGGACCCACAGGAAGGCTGAATGGACGCGAAGCAGAACCAGACATGCTCATGAAAGGAACCAGGACGAACTGGGGAAAGAAGTGGATTTCGTTCTCTGAGATCTGTGCTCGTTTCTGAAAGAAAAAAAAAGAAGAGAAGAATCAGCTCTGTTTTGCTTTTGCTGCATTAAGAGTGCTCCACTTTGGCACGGCGCAGGCACACTCACGCAGACACACATGCTCCGACTTATGCGCCCTGGTGTGTCTGCGCTGCGTATGGTTTGCATTGGTTCTGCTGCTGAGTTTTGTAAACAGAGTTAACTGGTTGTGTATGTCTGAGTCCTACGGGTTTCTCAGACCTCTGAATGAAAGCCTTGCTCTATATCTCTGTCCCCGTTTCTCCATCTGTCTCTATATAGCGTTCCGTCTCTCTGTTGCTCTTTGACCTGCTTCGCCGTATGGGCTGTCGCAGGCGTGTGCTCTTGTCATGCGTGTTTAGGTAAGTCGAGGACATGTGATCCCTTCGGGGCAAGGGTTATACACATTTGCTGTCCTCTACTACTGTTGGCTGTTTGTCTGATGAGGACAAAGAATGAGTATGTGCGCCCATTAAACTCGGCCTTGCACATTTCCTCCGCTCTCTGTGTGCATTGTGGGCTTGTGGAAATTTGTGACCAAAAACAAAGACTCCACTAAATGACACACATTGCACATGGGTTCATAACAGTATTGACTGTCACCCCTATGTATTGTGTTTGTTAACCTGGACCTCATTCTCATGTTTTGCCAATTTATTGCAGTCACAGGTGCTATTTATGAAACACAAAGTTAAGTAGTGGAAGCTCTGCAAAGATTTCTCCAAAAACTTAAATTCAGTGGTAATCCTCAACCATCAGGTAACATTAGAGCCATTGAAACGCACTTTTGAAAATTTATTAGAATAGTGCTGCTGGCATCTAAAGGAAGTAAAATCCATAAGATTCTGTCCTCCTATTTAGCAACTGTAGCTATGGTACACCTCACACCGTATAACTTATTTATATAGGCATTGGAAACCAATTGAAAACATAACATTGACTTTTATGTTCATATAAGCAATTACGTGGCAATATATCCAGCACTTACAGAGGAAAATTATCTATCAAATATACTTTCTGTCCAGTGTACCAGCCCAATGTTCCCACTGTTTTTGCTTTTGGTGCCTATCATATATCAGACCATCTGCTAAATACAACACTATGTTCATTAGCTAGACTCTGACTGTGTCTCTGTTCTTTGGAGCTGAGTTGCAAAAAGTGACGTTTCACAGCTTTTTCTAGAACAACAGCTGGATATTGCATCCAAAAATGATATGATGAGAGCAACGCACAACGGTAAACTTTAGATCAGTAAAGCTAAACAATGAGGTGAATTTATTAGTTGCTTAACTCCATAGAGCTGCAGGGAGCTGTAGATTAGCTGTTTCAGCTTGTCTGAAGGGTGTTACTATGAGTGAGCCATTCCACGTTTTGAGATAGGGGTAACCATAGGGTTAGTGTGAAACACGTGGTGAAAATGTGTGAATGGATGGAGAGATGTGTCATTGTGAATGCGAGGCGCCTTTTGTACCAATGCGTACAAAGGTACCTATTGATACGAGAAAAGGTAATTACTATAACCATGCCATTTCCCTTATCTTCTACTCTGGGAACATAAAAAAGAAATTATCTCGCTTATTTCGCTTCATGCTGAATTTGGAACTGAATCTGAGGTTTTGCGATCTGGTCGTGGGGTTTAGTGGCTCAGTTTTAGTTTAGTCAGTATATATTTTGATTTAGCTTATTACCATGACAAAAGTGAGATTGCTTGTCTCCATTGTCTCCATTTTGAAATGTGCTAAATAACGAACGAATGTCTTATGTGACCATGTTCCTTCAGAAAAGTACAGAGAAAATTATTTACTGTTATTAAATTATGATGAATTAATCCAGTTTGACAAACACTTATTCTTCCCTTCAGTGTTTGCCTGTAAATAAGAGACAGAAAAAAATCTTAAAAATTTTGTGTGTCTCTTAAAGACACTAAACGAATCCAGGCTGAATTTTAATGCTCCATGTCTGTTTTGTGTTGGTAGGGGAGGCAGAATATGAACTTTAGGGGGTTTTAGATGTTTTTTCTTTACTTCTTTTCTCCGTGTAACTTTAGTTCTTTTTCCCCCTTTTTAAATTTTGATCAATGTAGCTGGTTTCCCTCTCAGGGACAATAACGTCAGAATAACTGGGAGGTGATGTGACTATGCAAAGTCAACAGAAATACACGCATGCACACAAAGAAGAAAAGGGAAAAACAAAACCATAAAATGCTGATAATTTGCACCATACCCCAGTGCTGGTCTTAATTATGAAATTAATCGGGTTTCTAAACCAACATTGACATGCAGATATACAAGCACACACATCTTGTCCACATTAGGACAGAAACCCCTCTTTCCTCAGTCACAGGAAGTGAAGTCGATAGACAGGCAGTGTGTGTGTGTGTGTGTGTGTTTAGATATGGTGTCTCCTTTCTCTGGGAGATTAGGTTTCAGCCATCACTGAGACCTGCTAATTAATGTCACAACCTGCTACCCGTGTCAGCACCAATTTACTGCACATAATACACATACACTGGCCTGTGTGCACCTTTGCACCCACCCACCCACACACACACCCACGTGCGCACACACACACACACACACAGAGTCAGAGTTGTGACTCAAACACAGAACACTAGCACACACACTTCCTCTCCTCACCTGTCACAATTAATGTCATACTTTTGCTTCTGACTTTCGGGTTTTCCCTTCTTTCTCTCCCTTTGTGTCACTCTATCCACACAGACCATTTCCTCTCCTCCAGCGTCTCACCATCTTTCTTGCTTCACTTTCTCCGGCCCTGTCCTTTTTCACCTCGCTGTCACAACCAATTCTCCACCTCTTTCTTTCCCTCCCGAGTCCTGATCCCTTCTCTGGTTGTGTCACCTCGACAGTGACCTTTCTCCCTTTGCTCCCGCTAGCTCCCTCTTTTCTTCAGACGTCTTCCTTCATATCCAGTTGTAAAAAAAACACATTCCGTGTCGCTTCTGTTCCTCTTTTCTTCATCATCACAACAGTTTACTCACGTACTCATCGCCACCACGTGTAGATACACTCTTGAGAGCGATGCAGTAGCCTTCAACACGTCTGATCGGGAACTCTGCAGAATTCATTCTTCAAATTTAACTAAAAGGAAATACAACTCAACTGTTGAAGAAAGTCAGACGACTTGGGTTTCAAGGAAGGTTGAGAAAACTTCATGAAGGTTACCTTGGGCTGGGAAAGTCTAAAGAATGCTGCTATCAAGTTGGATTATGGAATTATAGGAAAACCATGGCCTACTGTGGATGCTTCACTCACAGGAAGACCAACAAGGCGGTAGTAGTCAAGTTTCAGTCCCACTTTAGATTAAATTAAACAGAATACCCATTGAAAACATAAGAAATGCTTCTCAATGCATATTTTGTACGTTTTGTCTGTTTTTACCCAAATATTAGTAGTTCTGTCTCATTGAGATTAAAATGCAGATGTCGTTCAACTTTGGAGATGTGTATAGATGATGCAGCTATAGTAATGATGCCGTTGTCGATGCGATGATGTATGAGAGGGAGGAAAAAACAGGCACACAGCTGTCACAGCGGGAGGTCAGACCCGGGACTGCTGGCAGTGTGAAATCACACCAAAGGCTGGTCGGCCCAGGTCTGAAAATCCCGGTATTTTCGATGTGAAAGGGGTTTTAGCGAAGAGGCTGCTTAGTGCAACTTGACTACAATGGATGTAGCATTTAGATTCACTGTTGGATCAAATTTGGTGGAGTGCAGTCGAGACTTTTGTTTAACCTCAGCGTTAAGTGACTAATCGCTGGGAGGCCATTAGTCTAGATTAGGTGGATGTAAAAACAAATTGCTGGTGAAATTTAAATCTCACTCTGGTACATATCTAAAAGCAAAGATATGTCAAAGTTCACAAGTGTCTCTTACCCATAGTGCCCATGATTGGGCTCTTAATTTGTTTTTTAAAAATTTGGGGCAGCTGTGTTTCAGTTGTCCACTAATGCGCTCGATGCCTGGTACATGGACAAAACGCCAAATTGTCATTGAGGAAAACACTGAACCCAGAAAACACAGTGCCAAGCACAGGAGGGACTCTGTGTGTGCTTGTGTGGGCGTATGGGTAGAAGTGTCATTGTAACTATAAAGTCCTTTGAGCGAGGTAGAAAAGAACTTTATAAATACCATTCACTTTTGTTCTTAAACTTGAAGAGCTGTTAGAAATTGATTTTGGGGATGTTTTTTTTCCAAGTGGAAGTTTAAAACATATTGTAAGGCTTAAAAGAGCCAGACCAACTTCCCCCGGCCACAATTGGAACCAATCTGCCGGGTCAATCAAGGAGTTTGGGTGGGCTTCATGCAGCGATGGAAAGAAGAATAACAGGAATGTAGTCATACACATCGTCTGAGCATGACGTGGAGTTGAATTTGTTTACAATAAAACGGCTCTGATTGGTTGCAGAACTATCCAATTGTGTGCGGAGGTCTTTTGTTCTTTGCATCAGCTGAAACACGCCCTACAATGAGATCCAAATGGTGTGTTACCACTTATTCTGATAAGAATTAGCCGTGACAGTCTAAACAAATTGTTTCACGTTGTGGAGTTAAAGCTATTGTGAATGTTAAACAACATGCTTCATGTACGTCATGATTAGACTTAAGTCTCTTACAACTGATCTAATTTTGCTTTTGTTGGTTCTGTTATACGTACAAAATGCCAGTGATAATATGAATTCCAGATTGTGATAACTTAATATGCAATACTGTCTGAATGAGTAGGTATCAATTAAGAAAGAAAATCCTGACATAAAAATGGAAAAGTTAAAACTGAATGAGTAATGTACACCGATCAATCATAACATTATGACCAACTTCCTAATGTTGTTTAGGTCTCCTTTCTTTTTCCAAAACCATATTGACTCACCAGAGAATAGACAAGGGCCTTTTGTGGTGTCTGGTAACAGGATGTTGTTAGTGGGGGCTTTTGGGTCCTGTGGGTTGAGGGGAGGGGCCTCTGTGGATCATCCCACAGATACTTGATCAGCTTGGGATCTAGTGAATTTTGCTGTTTTTTTGTTTTGTTTTTTTGTTTGTTTTTTTAGTTGTTCTTAAACCATTTTTGTGTGTGTGTGTCAGGCTGCATCCTGCTAGGGATGCCATCAAAGAGTGTCATTGCTATGGGGTGGGGTGAGTCTGGTCTGGTCTAGGTGGGTGGTACATGTCTAAGTAACATCTACATAAATACCAGGTCCAAAAGATTCCCAGCAGAACATTGTATAGTCACAAGAGGTTCAATGTTATTCGCTTCTCCTGTCAGTGGTTTTAATCTTGTGGCTGATTGATGTGTGGCGGAGGTGTGTTCCCAAATGGTATTTGCAGCTGTAGAGCGATACAACACATGATTAATGCAAAACGTTCTTGACATGTCTCATTTTTCACATATAAAGCTTACTTCAGATTGTCCCAGTGGATTGATAATTCCCTCTTAAAGAAACATTGTTCATTATAGGACCCCCCCCACCACCACCCCTACCACCTCAGGATGTGTGCTGTGTAGCTTTCCCGTACGGTCATGTTTCGACGTGACCTCGTGTTTAACTACATCACTCCCTCCTGCCGGCGATCAATACATCCTCATTTGTCCAGCCAGTCGGACAGCCTCGCTCAACCTCTGATTTTGCCTCTGTTTTCATGTCATGCAGTGTAAGTATGTTAATGTGTCCATGCCTCTGTGTGCGCATGTGCTTGCCCCTATCATTAGCCCTAATGATTGACAATGTCCTCCCATTTCCAACCCCCCCCCCCTCCCCATTCTTTCCCTTCCTTCCATTATTGACCCTCCTGTCGGCGGCCTGTCACCGTGACTTCCTCATGTCATCAGTAGCAGGGCTTTATCTTGATGGGCAGTCATCCACCTCCCATGTTCCTCATGGTTTATCTGGGATACTGTATCTGGCAGGGAAGTAGCCTGAATGTGTGCCCGTGTATGTGCTCTTATATTTCTGTCTTTAAAGGGCAAAATGTCCTCACACGGTAGAAAGGTGAGAAGAGGCTATTTCTGCTGCTCACATCAAGGGGTTGGATTTCAGGCAGCCTTTGACTTTAGGTTTTCGGAGAGAGGTTTTCCAGTAAATCGTCCTCTGCTCACAGTCATCCATCATAGCATCGTTGGCACGCGCGTCAACGCAGCACACACCAAATTACACGTTAGCACAGAAACAGCCGAATTACCATGAAAAATTGCAATGTACTCAAACGTTTAAATATTTGCCGCGTTTGCCAGCGCCATCTGAGGAGCTGGATCCTGCTCAGCCGCCTAAAACGTCTTTAAATTAAACACTGAGGAGGAAAAATAACCAGCAACTGGTGTTTTCAGAAAGCCATTAGCTATAATGAGACATTGTGACTGCATCTTTTTAAGCCCCAACAATGCAAAAAGGTTATTTAACAGCAAGTATTAATAGGAAATACATACTAATAGCAAAGTCTCCAGAGACACCTTTGATCTGGAGCGACCATACAGAATGAGGGAGGAGCGCTAATGCATTAATAAGCCGATTTAAGATGTTTTGTATATGGCATAAATTAGAGTCTGGTGGTTTAAACCCGGGGAAATATTCTTCTGTTTTCTTTTTTTATTGCAGACATATGAATCTGTAAATACTTAAATACATAAAAGAATTTGTACCCACCTCTGGTGAAATAGTGAATAATGGATGACTCTGATTATAAAACAAATGCACCTTCAAAGCAGGCGGATAGGATTTTCTCTCAAACACTGCGTCTGTGGCATCAGTGATTCTTTGCCCTGCTAGACTTTGGGATCCTCTATGAACTTGCTTACAGTCATTAAGATTTAATTTTCCTCCTCTGCCAGCAATATGTCTTACGTAAACCTTTTTCAGGGAGCAGGACATTAATAAGTCTGACCAATAAACACACAATATCAGATATCAAGAGAGCATAATTAGTCATTATATTGTTTTATTTGGATCAATGCAGTAAAAGCACTTTAATTGAACCCCTTCGACGTGGCATTCAGAAGTATATAAACATGTATTAAATAGCTTCTAATGCAATATAAGTAAGCAGTGTTTATAATGCTGAAACCCATTAGTGGTCAAATGATAATATATTAAAACCCAACAGCAATAAATGTCTTGGTGTAGTTATAATGAATCACAAATGCCCATCCATAAAAATGTCTCTATAATCTGCTTACTTCTAGATTTTATTTCAAAGTACACACTTTATGTCTCACTTAATTATATTCAAATATTGAAAAAGTATCTCTTTCTGTCTATTTTAATTACAATTATACGTATAACTCATGTATGTAGATGCGGTATAATCGCTCAGTGTTTAAATTAACACTTAATGACTGTTTTCTGAGGAAAAATCTTCTGCGGTTAATGATGTCACTTTGCAGTTGGGCTGGAAGAAATGCAGGAGGCCCTGCATTGCCAGTCTGAGCAGCGAGCCGCCATTGCTAAAGAGAGTAAAGACACAAAGTAAAACACCTTCAGAAACTGTTTCATCATCAAAAAGTCTGAGGGGAAAAAAGAAAAAGAAAAAGAAACCTCGGCGTGCTGGCCATACTTTAATGACAACGTATGACAAGCGGCCGAAATCAAAGGGAGGATCGCGGTGCTATAGGGCACGATGCAGTTAGATCCCCGTACAGCCTCCGTACACGCAGTATTCCCAATGTGTGTGCATGAGAGCGCCTGTGCGTCTGATGTCAGGAGTGTCAGATTTTGGGGTTCTTTCCGACAGTAGCTCTAAATCTCGGTGTTTGACACGAGCCCTGAGACTCTCTATCGCTCCCTCCTTCTCTCCCCTCGCGTCCCTTTCATCTGGGGTTTTAGATTCCTGCTTCAGTGGAAAAGGCAGCGAGAACAGAGACGATGACAGAGAGAGGGAGAGCAACAGAGGGAGGAACGCGAGGATGGTTAAGAGGTATAACAAGGAGAAAGGAGAGCAAAGGAGGGAGGGAAAGAAAGAATGAAGGAGAGATAGGGGAGAATGACAGATGGGCCCAAAGAAGAGAGGGCTGCTGGGTTCAGCACTGCGGCAGAGCTGAGCATATGACAGCTTTACAGTGGGCTTTGTGTGTGTGTGCTTGCATGTGTATTCTTCCTCCCCTACAAAAGGGTGTTTGTTTGCGTTGGACTGCGTGTGCAGGACGGTGTGTGTCCTGGCTAAACCTCGGATGTGTGTGTGTGCGTTCATGCACATGCTCATGTTCGTGCCGTGGCACGCTGCCAGTGTTTACCTAGGGCCCTTACTGTCTGTTCAAAGTAGCTGGAGGGACAGTTCCTCCACCTGTTATCCTTCCATTCTCCTCTCGTGCCATCCATCTCCATGTTGACTCAACTAGTGATAAATCAGAGCTGCCGTGTGCCCATGCGTGCGTGTGTGAGCGTTTGTGTGGGAGTTGCGTGTTTGCTTTTCTCCTTACACGTGTTGACTTAGTGCTCAGGAAGGATTTTTCAACGCTCTTAAAAGCACTGACATTTGTTTACACATGTTGCTGTACTCGTTTGCTCATTGCTGCTCATTTTCAAAACCATCACCTCTCCTGGAATGTCAAGGTTTCCAGAAATAGATTACAGCAGGACAAACAATGCAGTAATGCAGTATGTGTGGATGCGGATTTGGTCGACATAGTTTGGACTACTTTTTTTTTTTTTTTTGCTCCAGATGGAACCACTGTTCTGCAGTTCCCTCCTGCACAGCATGCTGCTGTTCGGGCTCTTTCTAATGGCCCTCCTCATCCTCCTCCTCCTCCTCCTCCTCCTCCTCCTCCTCCTGCCAGTCGTAACTTTTGCACTTCCTGTTTCCCTGGCTCTGGCTGTGATGTCTGGAGCTGAGGCGAGAGGTCGCGAGGACCAGGTGTGCCGGAGTTGGCGTCGACTGGTCCGGCTGCTCCGCTACCTTTGTCTCTCCTGCTGTTAATCTGGCACTGTGTGAGCACATTTTGTTCTATTGTTCCCTCCGTGAATCAGGTGTTATGCTAAGCTGCTTTGTCCGGCTGCCACGGTTATATGAAATGATTTGGAGTAGGCTTTGCTGGCAATTAGTGGTGCTTTGTGTATCACAGACAGCACTAACTGTGCAGAAGTAGTTTCGGTTATAAAGGAAAGTTGGTATTGCTATCCATGTAGTCATCCACTTTCAAAGACTTCAAAAGCAGTAATTACTGGACATTCAGAGTTAACACCATTGCGTAATTATGACTTGACTTAATGACACACCTAATGGTGTAATTCTAGGTTGCAATATTGTGAAATGTTTGGATTTTTTTCTATGAGTTATACGTTTATACATAATCACTGATAATTTATAATAAAATTAATAAAAGTTAATGTGTGTAGAGGATTTATTATTAATGTAATAAAACCGTTACAAGGTAATATTTTCAGCTTTTACTTATCAGCTCTTTCCTTTAAGGTCAAACTGTTTATCAGTAAGGCCTTCCTGTTTTGATGAAAATACAAAAAGAAAAAGAAGATTTTTTTTTTTTTATGAGCATTAACACGAGCTGGAGAGATTTTCCACAATCCAGCAACCCAAACAGCACTCTTATAAGGGGCTTAAAATATTCCAATTGATATAAAGAACAAACCTGAGGTCAGTGTGTTAGAGACCTGTTTGGCGCTGGCAAACAGCTACTTAATGCTTTTTTTTACAAAAACATTTTGTCTCTATGGGGTTTTTGATCTTGGGATTGTATAACATTTAATGTCTCAAAAACTTAGGTGGAGAATTGGACTACATGAACCTTCTCATTAGCTAGGTCGCTAGTCACACAATAAATTCACACAAGATACGTATTTATACCATAAGATCCTGTCTCCTAACTGTGTGCAGAGAGTTTACACACTCAAATTAAATCCTGTTCATTATTACCACGACCAAGACTGGTCTAGTTTGAATGTTGACTTTCCTGGTCCAGTGTTAAACATACTTTGCCAAGGTTTTTATTCTGCGGGATGTTCCTGTTTTAGAACAACCTCTTCGTTTCAGAAGCCTTTATGTGACTGGCCTGTACTACATATTTTATGGATGATTTCTCCTTGAATACAAGATAAAAGATGATAGCAGATCAACATCTGTGATTATTTCCTCAATAAAAGAGCAGAAGTCATTTGAAGACTCCATTGAGAGATGTTATATATCCATGTGCACGCTTCTTCAGTCCTGACAATGTGCTTTTGTACCTGAACCCTGCCGTGTAAAACTTCCGTATCAGAATCATGGGTTCTCTGAAACAGATGTTAGCAACGATTTTGGTGGCGGTTAAGTCAGATCTACGTTGAGATGAGCCAGGAAGGGGAGACACAGGCCAGCAGATGTGCGCTGTATCTAAAAACGGTTGATGTGCGATTGTGACTGCCGCACGTCGTGACTTTCACTTTTAAAAGCATGTGCCGCGCAGTGGGAGTAACTCAAACTGATGTAGGGCAGACACATTCATAAATACATGCTTCCTTCACTTGCAATCTTGTTTCCAGGGCAATAATCTAACCATATGCCATTAATCCAGAGCTGTTTTGTCTATGAATAAGGAGCAGTGTGTTAAGAGCCTCTGTCTTGTCTTTAAACTGCTGAGGTGGATAACAATAGGGCACAGGGTGTAATGCGAGGCCAAGCAGAAAGACCCCGTAAAGCCAGCCAGGGGTTTTACTAGAGCTGAGGGAACACTGGGGGAAACATTGGATCAATGTCGGAAGGAAGTTGATTTAACGTTGCATGTGAGCACGGGACGTGTTGTTGATGCACGAAAGGTTTTACAGGGTTTAGGGAGGGTCTGCTAGGAAGAGGGGGAGGAGGAAGATCAGGGAGGAAAGAGGAGGAGACAGACAAAAAGAAAACCAGAAATGGATGACATTAAGTTGAAAGAAATGAAAAGCAAGAAGCACAGAGGAAGCCTGTGAGACATTTGGGACTGGAAAGGGAAGTCTTTATGGGCTTGTGGCCTGTGACATACTATGTGTCATGAGTCAAGAATGACAGAGGAGCAACAGTGGAAACCACAATGTGATCTCTTTTCTCCTATCATTCACTCTGGGCTCTCGTCCTGTCTTTCTAACCTCTGGTTTTAGTTTGTCTGTTTTGACTTTGTGAATCATCGCCCTGGATGTATCTGTTGTGCTGTTAACATGCCTGCAAGTACAGAGTTGCGGAAGATCAGTGAAATCTGCATTCAAAATGCTACGGCGAGCTTGCATGGACGTGTGTGTGCTTACGAGTGAGTGTGTGCGTTTCTGCATGTAGTCCTGTGCCCCAGAGCACGTGCTGAACAGTATGCAAATGCCAGGCCACGCTGAGCCTAAGGACAAACCGCCCACATAGGGGTGAGGAGACTTCTGAATTGACTTTTCTGCACGCTATTTCAAAAACACAGCTCCCCACACTGCTGTTGCTTAGGCTGACTCTCTGTGAGCGCGCACACACACCCAAACACACACAAACACACAAAGAAGTCAGTCTTCTCCTACATATAGCATAGCCTAACCTCTTTATACACACACACAAACGCGTCATTTGACATATTTTATGTGGCACATCTCTAATTATAGAAAAACCTTTGAAGAGTTTACCACATTGGAATTCCACTGACCGTTGTTGATTTATTGTTGAAATCCAGCAACCCACATTTAAAGGGTGTTCTATATTTTGTCATTCTCGTCACATCACATGAATAGTGGTCCGTGTGTATGTATAGCCTGATGTAGCATATTCCTCCATGCCATAGGGCTTAGCTGTTGTCCACCACGAACATGGTTACTGGATTTTATTTAGCACCGTGCAAATCACAACTGGTGCTGTTGTAAGGAGTCCAGTGAGTCCTGTGTGAATTCCCAACAAGTGCAATTAAATGTGTTTACTAAAAACTAAAGCTGTTTAAGGAAGTGCACTTAAATACTGTATGTAATCTCCAAGTATATACACATTTTATTTAAACACCATTTTGAAAGAAAAGTAAACTATTCCTTGTCCTGAAATTCTCTTGGAGATCTGCTGACACTTCTTTGCCTCTACGGGAAGTATTTGTTCCTATGTCAGCACCATCCTCTAACTCTCCGCTCTCCTGTCCCACTTAACCTGTCTCAATTAATTCAGGAAGTCCCACTGAGATAAAGGATCTGCCCCATTTCAGCAGCCAATTGTCACTCTCCCGACGAATCCACTCACCTGGTTGGGTAGATTGCAATCAGTGGAATTTGATTGAAAGGCAAGGACACAAAAGGACAAAGACAAAATCACTTAGGAAGCCTATTAGGCCCGGAATGGGTTGCCCATTTGCAACAATACAGTAGGCACTGATAATCTGCCGCTGATAAGGAGGAGGAGAGAAGTTTGCGGGCCTCAGGGGGGCTATCAGGAGGCGTTGGTGAGTGTGCTGATGAGCCGTCCTGTTCTACAGATAATGTGCATTTATGTGGTAGAAAATTCCCGTTGTAGACTTTTGAATCCTCACAAATGAGTGCCGTAATATAAAACTGAATTAAAACTGTATTCAACAGCAGAACTTTAAAATGTCAAAGTTGACAGATAATGAATAATCAGTCAGGAAATGTCAATAAAATGATCCTCAGTTTCAAGCTGTAACATTTTTTAAAACATGAGCTGTTTTAAAACATGATATTGGTCAAATACAGTTCCTGTAAAATTCTAAATAATAAAATTCAGACTCGTCCGCTGATCTTTGTTATCCTGCATGTTCTGAATTGATTCTTTCCTTAGCAAAATACGATTTGGGATAGATATATATCACAATTTGTAGTATATATATCTATTACAATTCATCTGTTGATCACAGTTGGTTAACTTTGAAGACCACAACCCTATAGTCTTATTGGTAGTTTCTGCGATTGCACACTTTCAAACTTATGTGTGCTAAAATATGTGGGAAAACCAATGAATTGAGAAAATAGTAAAATATTTCCGCTTGACTTCTTGTGTTTCTTAATATATTGATATTGGCTCAATACAATAGAATTCACCTGAAGTGTTTT
Organism: Mugil cephalus; assembly: GCF_022458985.1. Classification (NCBI taxonomy): domain Eukaryota; kingdom Metazoa; phylum Chordata; class Actinopteri; order Mugiliformes; family Mugilidae; genus Mugil; species Mugil cephalus. The sequence continues at coordinate 19,380,752 of NC_061778.1, read as the reverse complement.
GGCCACTTTAGCTTCCTAATGTTCAAGTTCTTCTTGATAACAACCGGCCTCCATCTTCATGAGAAAACAAACATGTGTGGCAATGAATGTCCACTATCTGGACTCAGTGGTATGGGTGGAGTCTCAATTTTACACCAACTTTCCCTTTCCTCTTTGAAGGAAGTGGACTAAACCTTCAGGAAGCAGCTTTTTCAGTTTTAGCCCTGCTTCAACCAGATAAAATGACCTGCAATGCTAGCAGTCAATACATGCTTGCATTTGTAGAAGCTAAAGAAAAATGGGGTAATATTCAGAATTCAGTAGCTATTAAATTTCACAGTATTCCATAGCAGTAATGTTAAAGTATTGCCCACGCTCTTCTGACTCTAATTGTGGTCTTTGGCCTTGTTTTGCAATCAGTAAGGCCCTTGGATTACCATAATACACTTGCCTCTGGCGGATTCAAATACAGTAACATACAGTCAGTTTAGCCAGTGAGCTTAAAGCTTAGAAGGCCTGAGTAGAAGCCCTATAGAGGATTATAGTCCAGCCCTAAGGTCGCTTATTTTAGAAGAGAGACCAGGAATGTTCTACATCAATAACACCCTGTTAATCCTACATGGTACCGATACACTGTACTGTATGTGAGCACATGTGTGTGTGTGCATGTGTGTGACAGAGGGCACAGTCAGTGGTTTGAGAGTCTCTGAGCTTGTGTATGTGTCAACAGTCAGGTAGAGGTCAAATGGGTTTGTTAACAGATGGATTGACGCAGGTGTCAAAGGGTCAGTGCAAATATGTGTGTGTTTCATGTGAGGACGGGCAGCTTCAGCAGCCTTTGTTAAATTTTTCTCAACTAATTTGTGGCTAAATGTTAGAAAGATGCAAACTATAAAGGATCTGTTCCAGCAGCATCCTGTTTGTTTGTTTGTTTTTTCACTAATATGCACCAACAGTGCGATTTGTGTCTGAGCTGCGGCGCCAAATTAAATTTTAACACATCCGATTTTACACAATTTCCCATGTGTACTGTTGATGTTCCAGGTTGACAGGCGGAGGCATCTTTTTCATTTCCAAATGCACAATGCTGCGTGGGATTCACATCTGCTGGCATTGATTTGTGTTTGTGGACATGCCTTTTGTGAGAGGTTAAATCCACCGCTGTCTAATGATGCTTTCATGTTGTCGGTCTCTTCATCTCCCTCCCCGTCTCTGCCTTCATCCCTCGCTTCTCTAATAAAGAGAACAGGGCAATGAGCGTCAGACATCAAACGACATCAAAGTGCACATACTGTTTACCTTCGATGCTTTCTCTCCTTCACGCTCCCGCTCTGCTTTTTAGTGCTTCTTTGCCCGCACATTACCTGTCTGTAGACGCTGTTTGATGTGGAGCATCAGCAAACTATGCATCTATACGCTATGGCTTTGTTCATGTCTGATGGGTAAATCCATCTCCAAGACACCGTTGTCAATGGATTTTCCACACTTGTGCCACACCCAGATACTGTAACTGTGTCTTTGTATATGTTTCATAATCATGGGTGTCTTTTTTGAGTATCTTCAGAGGACTACAAATCAGAGAAAAACACACTTCACTTATTTGCTATTTCATTGTCTCTGTGTATATGTCCTTTCAAAGAGGGGTTTTCTTCTGGAGTAGTCTGCGGGAGTGTTACATCAGATTTAAAAGATCTTATGGTGTTTGATCCTGCTACGTATTGGCAAACCATCTCCAAATGCGTGTGGCAGGCAGTGTTATAAATTTCTCATCTGTAACAACAACTATTCTGGGACAGTTTTAACAAAGCACACAGCATTATAATCACTGTAGGTTAAATAAAGCCTTAAGGTGTACCTCAGGGGAAATACATGGATTAAAGGTTAAACACACATCATTCATACTAAAATCCCAAATAATACTTGTCAAAGTATATTAAATGAAAGGTTTGGTTAAGTTTAGGTACTTGTGTGATCCCATATTGTTAGGAAAATTGCAAAGTAACAACAAGACATCTAAACTGTGCTTAGGCAAGAGAAATAAATTACACCAAAGCCCTTGAGGTGTTTCAAGCTCGTTGCTAAGCAAAGGATGCTAATATGGTTTTAATGGTAATGGTAGAATGGTGATGGTTGGCATGTACACTGTGGGAATTTAGAACCAGAACAACAATAAACACAACGTACGGCTGTGGGAATGTAATTGGTTTTACAGGTGTTTTTCATCAATCAAAATACTGGAGTACATGAAACTGTGAAATTGCAAAAAATTGTGTAAGATGAATTACCAAGGGATTACGGAAGTTCGTCGACATGAACACATGTGCGAAATTTATTTCCACCACAAAAATCAACCATCAACCTCGTGGATGGAAAGGAAAAGTAGCGAGACTATCAAAGTCTGTGGGATTCGTGTTCTTGTGACTGTCAATGCCTGAAGGATCAACAGAGAGAGTGCATGAGAATATTTATCGATGTTGATTTCGCAGAATAAAACAGACAAACCTTCAATGTTCTGTTCTTCGATGTATGTGTAGGCTAGTGAATAGTGGAAATAAGATGAATTTAGATGCTGGTGTTAGTGGGGTGGACCCAGAAGACAGCTAAGCAGGATAAGGAGATGACGGAGAGGTTTTGAACTGCTGCAATCACAGCATGATGACTTTCTTGAGCCTGCCAAGGGTCCTAGGCTGGGTTCCTGCCAGAGTCCTGCTGAGGCTCTAGGCCCTCCCTGGGTTTCAGAACTGCTCTTCTTGACAGTTGATTCTTTCCAGGAGTGTTCCCTTTGTTGAAATGCTTTGGTCAAGGCAAGAGAAAGTCCCTAGGCAGTTGATGAAAGCCTGACTAATTCTCTAAAATCTATGGTTTTTATATTGTTCTTACTCTCCCTACATACAGTAAATATATTAGATCATTGACAGTTAACAAATAGGCCAGGTGCAGACACATATGGAACGATAAGGCCCAACTTCCCCAGCTCTGGTGAATTTGTGGGTTATGTGTCCAATGTTCTGGCCAGTTTATGTCCTTTTCCCTCATTCATCCTCCAGTTTCCCCCAGCCAGGGACTTGCTTCCATGTTTCACAATCACATTGGATTAAAATACATGATCAACACTACATTCATCTTGCAAAAGTTTCCATGTCGTCATTCTTTTAAAAGCTTTAGATTTTTCATAACATGGTCATTTATATAATGGTTTCATACTGATTAATAAATATCTATTCAACCTCTTATCTCAGACTATCCTCTTCACTGTGTTTTTCCTCTTGCAGTTTCAGCATTCATTATTTCACAGGATAAGATGTTACAATCCCTTGTGCCAAGATCCAAGGCAAAACACATTTTTGAAGTTTCAAAGCCAACTTTCAGTCTAACTGAAAACCAACCAGCAGTCTAGCAGTCAGCTACCAACTAGCAACCAACAAGGAGACACCAGCTAACTAGCCTAGTCAACAGCAATAGGCAGTATGCGGCACATCACTGGGGTTTTCAAGTGGGCAATTGAAAGCCCAGTCCAACTGAAAAAATAAAATAAAAATGGGCACCTCCCTTCGCTGATGTTTCATTAATTTAGGCCCATGACACCTCAAGAAGGCTCAAGAAGCCACTCACTTGCTCACTCTGCTGCTAGGGACATGTTGTTTACTGCGACCCTCTTCTCTCCCGCAAATTCCCAGCTCAAAGCTCAGATTTCTTTTTGACACAGAGGAGAAATAATCAACAGTGAGTTCCGACTCTGCTTGGTCATCTGGATTTTCTGTGGTACAATGGACTGGCAGTGGTTCTTTTTCCTCTATATGTGTATTCCTCCCTTGGGCTTTTGTTGTCTTGTATTTCCTTCATTGTTTGGCTATGGCATGGCTCTCTAAATCTGACTGAGAGGACTATATGTCCTGGAAGATCTAGTCTGTTTGAGAAACTTATACTATGACCCTCCAGAAGCTTACAAGGTTTGAAAAAAACACAATAAGCATACCTCCACCTTAACTTTACTAACTTAAATAGTCCACTGCCTCATTAGTTAGAGTAATCTTAACGTATAACACTGTTCTGACATTCGATTCAGGGGTTATTGTGGGGTCACTTGGTGGATAGAAACGTACAAGCTTGGATGTCTCTGGTACGCTGTTGACTGATTTTAAGGTGTGTGTGGGATCAAAGAGTGTCAAGGATGTTCTTGAGAGTTTGGCATTGACAAAGACATGTGTGTGCGTGTATGACTGTGATGAAGTGAGGTGTCCTGCCCTCCTCCAAGGGCCTGTAACTCTGCATTTTCATCAATCACTCCCTCCCCTTCCTCCCTTCGCTGTCCTCTCACTCCTTTAATTCTCTCTAACCCTGCTTCTTCAATCAAACCAGCTGTCTGTTGTTTTATTTTGTAGTTGTCTCTTCTCCCTCTGCACCCCTTATAACTGGTATCCTTATAAACTTTTTATGTTTCGGCCTGTCCTCCCTTGTCCTCATCTTCCTTTTATCTCTATTTGCTTTTCTCTCTTTATCTTTTCTCTCTTTATTGTTACCATTCCACCTCTCCGGTTGCACTTGTCCTCATCACACTCCAGGTGAGTCCCATTGTGGCTGTACACGGTGCACAGCGCCACTGCCAAGGCGCCCCCATGTAGCCGTGATTTATGAGAGCTTTTACCGAAGGTATGTTTGCCTAACAATCACCTATCAACGAGAAATCCCTCCTCTCAGCTCTTCATTTCCTTATGGACTTTTTACAGAACCAAACTGTCATCTCCAATGACCCTCTTTCTCAAATAACAGTTCACGTAACAGCCTGTAACACAGCACTCATACATATTCCTTCACTTGTGAGCCAAATATCTTACGAATTAATTTAAGTGACTGATTCAGGACAAGTCAGAAAGAACAAAAAAACTTGTCAGCCTTAAAGTTTGTGTATTTGTTCAGCAGGGTGTCAGCCTCCCATACACAAATGATGATATGATATAGAAGTAAAGCTTGACACAGGCGCCTGTTTTCCCATATTAGCTGAGAGGATGGCTTCCAGCTCTATTCGGGGGCAACCAAACAAACATAAATTCTGACTTTTGTGTGCGTGCAAATAGATGCTATTTTGAAATCAGTCTTCCTGTTGTTTATCGTTGTGTTTCGACCTTTGCTTGAACTGCGCGCAAGCACAGATTTATCCCGCTACACGCTGCTAAATACGAATACGTTTTCCTTAAACCCCCAGCATGAGCTAACTACTGAACATCAGTTGGAAAAGTTGCCCTGCTGAGATCTCTCGCTAGGCTGGAACAAAACGGCAGCAGGGGTTGTTGAAAGGACCCTGGTGTGACGTTAGAACAGGCGTCGGGGCTCGAACTGTTTTTCATTTCCTCCCCTAGTAGTGAAGTACGAGGCGAGAAAGGGGATGGAAAAGGGTGAGGCAGAAGGGAAGGATAGGGATGAAAAGTTGTTTGGAAGGAAAGAGATGTAAGGATGTGGAGATATCCTCCGGAGGGGTGTTTTCTAGCTTTGAGGCATCCTTGGATCTTGGAGCGCTGACAGACATGTGCTTCATAACACATTTAGCAGTATGTGCTTATGAGGCCAGCAGCTTTTACAGACTGCCAAACAGGTGGGGCGAGGCGGCAAAAGTGCTGCATGTAAAAAAAAAAAGAAAAAAATTCCATCAATGTCAGCTTTTCTATTTGCATGTGAAAATGTGTGTTATGTCTAGGTGCATTCTGTCCATGAATACTTCCCATGTGTTTTGAAATGTGCACTAAGGCTGTGTTCACTCCACCGGCCTTCATGTTCATTTCCACATGTTGCTCGTATCAGGTTCTGATAGCTGTTTATATCCATGGTTATGTCCATGTTTATACTCAGGGTTGTAAGCCCTATCCTGTTTCAGTGCAAACTGGCAGTGCAGAAAAGACATGCTTGAGCAACAGTAACAAAAGACATCACATCTGTCCCGAAACGATTGCCAACGTATTTGAAGTGTATGGCCAGTCTTTGAGTGAGCTGAACTACTTGGCGTTCTTCCACCGTTAGGGAAAATGTACAACAACTTTTTTTGCTGTTCACACTGATTGTAAAACATCATCTCTGTGACTGAAAATGGAAAGAGTCATCTGCACCGTGAAATACTTGTATAGCTGCATCTTCCTTACTTTATTTAGTTTTTTTTTTTTGACAACCAAATATCAGGGCATTTGCCCGACAGTCTAAAATACAAAGATAATAATGATTTCATTAACTGCACAACAATATGAACACATTTAAAAAGTGCAAATTCTCATTTAGTTGATTTGGGTCAAGGTGGAGAAACAGTTCAGTTCAGATCAGTAAATTACCATTGAGTGAAGTCTTACCATTAATAAATATTCCTTTCTAATCCTGTTTGACGTCCTTATTACGCTCAAGTACTGCAAGGAATTAAACTTCCTCTGAATTAAAAAATATACTGTATATAATTTATAAAGATGCATTTTCTTAAGAACTCTGTAAACATGATTCTAAATTTGGTTTGTTTAAACATAACTCTAATTGGCCACAGTACACATTTGAGCAATGTCTTTTATCGTTTAGTCCACTTGGTCCATTGTTCACTGATAATGCTGCGGGTTGGTAAGAAACTGTATGGACAAGCTGGGACGTCATCAATGATCTGGAGTTTTCCTGTGAAAAGATACACATAAAAGGTACACACATACGTGTGAAAGGGCACACCTGATGCAACGGAAGTGAATGCCATGTGCATCAAGAGTACTGGGGTTGGGAGGTTCATTAGAAACAGATAAAAGTTCTGAATCCAGATCCTCTAAAAAGTAGGATTGTTAGCATGGTGGTGTGTGAGTGTGTGTACATGCATGAGTACACCGGAGTGTGTGAACATTTGTGACCCCTCATGTGTGGCCAGTTGGAATCTCTCTCTTACACTTCAGTGTCACCTGAGATGGTCCCTGTTCCTGCCCAGAGGCATCAGGTGTATGAGTCCATTCATTAACTGCCAATCACCGTGTCAATAACCGCCAATCACCACGCCCCCGCCCCTCCACTTTCCTGTCCTTCCTTTGTTTTTAACAGACCCCTTCTGTTCCAGCTTTTATGTTATGTGATTACTGTTGTTTTTCAATTTCATGGTCATTTCTTCCTCGTAATCAATTTGCACAACATGGCCATTAGTTATTGCTGTTTGCCTCAGTTGCAATTGTCTTGGAATTCAATAATCTTTTTTTTGTTTCGTTTTTTGTTCTTTTCTGCTTGGTAATTGAGGCAGTGAGGTGTGTGAATGTGCTTTTCTTTTCAGCCTAGTCAACTCTATCAGTCTGTGTCTCATTCTCTCTGTGCAAAGTGTGCATTAGTGTGGGTGTTGTGCGACCATAGTGGCGAAGCGGTACACAGCTTGAAAACTGGGAACAAATAGAACACCATATAGATACCACGTAGAGTGTAAGACACACGCACACACAAAAAAAAAAAAAAAAAAAAACTACAGGGAGCGTCATCGCACTCATACCAGGCAGGAAGCTCACTTGAAGGGAAACCAACATACGTGCTGTCTGTCTCCCACTCCAGCATTTTAATTAAAGGCCAGAGCTCCCAAATGTCATGAAAATGACACACAGAGGCAGCCCCAGAGTTTACAGTCCAATGAATAACATTTTCATGCTGAAAACACAACACTAATAAATCACACTTTTCACATTTAATGCAGGATCCGGTGACAAAATATGACAAAGTTTTATGCTGGGTTTTCATTTCCTAATGGTTCTGGCCTTGCCTCTCTCATTCATTTTTTTTTTCCTTGTCAGCTTCCATCACTGTCCTCATCTATCCTGTTGTTCTGCATGTACACCCTGAATTTCCTGCCAGCTTCACTTTTTCTACCTTATTTCTCCTCCTCCTTCTCCTTTCTCCTGTTTTCTTCTTTCTTTCTCTCTCCTGCACCACCATGCTCCTGTCTTCCTCCTCCCCTCATTGGGAATAGGGGGTAATTTAGAGCGATGTAGGTTAATGACAGCGGAGACTTGCGTCGTCCACAATGGCCTGGTGTCTGGGAACACGCCAGGAATCCAGACTAGGACATCTGACATCCTCTTCTTCTCAGTGTGGCACTGATGAGCTCTGAGCAACCTCATATTATCCTGCTTTAAGTCAGATGAACCTGGAACAAATGCTTCAAAGTGTCCTATTTTCTTAGGAAATTGGAAGTGCTGTGGCTAATCGTGCTGGATGGAGGTTGTGGAAGTTCATGTAACTTTTAATGTTGCCCACCTGGTACCAAAACAGAGCACAGCAAGCACTCGAGCCTGAAATATTCATGCACTGTTTTCTATAGGTGGGATCAAGGCAGGTTTCTATAGCTGCCTTGATCCCGCTCAGCAGGCTCGTCCAGACTAGCCTCTCCATCTGTCAGTACAGTATACAAGAAGGCATTAATCAGACAGCTCTTGACCATAACGTGCCCCCTCAACACCAACCCCAACCATCCCTCAGTTCTCACACTGTTGTTTGTCAATGTCCAGCCCGCTCCACACAGACGACACAAAACCCTCCTTTGTCTAATTGGCTCTTTAAAACGCCCCAGCGATTAAAAATCTCCCCGGTGGCGGTGGAGGAGGCAGTGGCTATAGGACCTCCCGCTGAGCCGTGACAGGCTACTGTTTACCAAAACTCTCCCTCTGTTCTTCCCGTGCCCGTCATCTTTGCTTTCTTTCCCTGTGATTCTCCCACACAAAGAGAGCTTGCTCAGAGCGAGGGGGAAGCCCTAAGGCAAACAGAGGCCCAGGCAGGAGGACAGAGGGCCATTGATGGCTGTCGTATTGACAGGGATACTGAAAGACACTTCCAATGCATGGAAAGAATAGGAATATAAAAAAGAAAAAAAGCATAGGGAAAAAAAGATGAGCTGCATGGGCATCAGTTCGCCAAATCTGAGGCGTAGTGCGTGGCGTTACTACTTTATCGTGCTGTGAAACTCCCACACATATCTCCTTGTTCTAGTTTTTTCGTAGTTCAGTGGTTATCACGTTGCCTAACACGAGAAAGGCCCCTGGTTTTAGACCGGGTGGAAATATGTTTCTCTTTAATCAACAACTGTTGTCACTTTGTTCTTGTGTAGTGTTTCTGTTTCCGGTCACTGTTGTTTTCTTGACTTGTGCTGGTGTAGCATTTGATTTTCCCCAATGGCCATCCATGGGAACAAAGTCCTGATCAGTTCAGAGGAAACATACACAGACTTAAACTGTTAATACATCCAGACAACAACTTCTTTGTAAATTAGACAGTATTACAAGCCAAAAGACTCAATAAACTGATCAGGATGGCTGGCTCTGTCATTGGCTGCAGGCAGGAAACGTTTGAATTGGTGGTGGAGAGGAGGACACTAAACAAACTGTTATCAATCATGAATAACCCTGGCCACCCTCTCCACCAGATGATAGACAGACAGCGGAGCTCCTTTTCCGAGAGACTCAGACAACTCTGTTGTCTCAAAGAATGCTGCAGGAAATCTTTCCTGCCTCAAGCCAAACGCCTGTTCTACTGCTCATCTGTATGTGACAGATAACACTATTCTACCTCTGCCGTGGCTGGATTGCTCTAACTTCCTCCCACTGTCCAGAGACATGTTTGTTAGGTTTGTTGGTGATTCTAAATTGCCTATAGGTGAGGATGCGAGTGTGAATGGTTGGTTGTCTCTTTGCATTAGCCCTGTGATAGACTGCCGACCTGCCCATTTGCCCCAGTAACAGCCGAGACAGTCTATTAAGATAAGGACTTCATTTTGACACATTTAATTAAGCATCCTAAACTTGGGACCAATGAAAAAAAAGCTATTTGTGATTGACAGTTGTTGATGAATGCTAGCCCCATTTGTGTGGAAGCAGTGCGCGCAAGCTGCTTTGGTGAAACTTTCCCTTTGTTACAACCGACAGGTAAACAGTGCTCACATTTCGGTATTTACATGTTTGATCGCCGCAGGCAGCATCACGACGCGTTGAGGAATAGTTGATACCTAATCAGGTATGCTATAGGAGCCGCTCACGTTGACAGCTCAAAGAAGAAGACTCATTGCTTTCCATATAGCAAGCATGAAAGTTTACCTGTCCCGCGCAAATGCATAGTGAGGATTCCCAGGGCATAATCAGTCAAATAGAAATTGTGAGCTGCTAGAATATTTCCTGCCTTGAGTATTTCCTGATGTGAATGAGTCATGGAAAATTTTGATTTGTCCGCTGGAAGACTTGTGACTCTCGTGAAGCCTGACAGGAGTCAAATCTCCACGCCAAAGTGGGTGGCTGGAGGACAGGGTAATCTATGGGAAATATCTGGGCATGTTTTCCTGTAGTTTGGTAGTTTTCAGGGAGTGCGTATTTCACTGTTTTCGCCTGAGGCAAATCCGAGGCCTATTATCTGTTCAGCAATTAGCAGGCAATCTGCTCATTATCAAGGCAATTATCCTGCACTAATAGCATGCTTAATCAATCTCATTTTATCAATTATTACCGTTTAAGGAGGTGAGTGCCAGATAATGACGCCGTAATTTGAAGTCAGAAAGAGTTGGTGAGATAAGAAATAAGTTGTTTAGACTGTGAAGATGGTGCGTGGTCTGTGATTGAGTGCACATGTGAATGAGGTTTCCCCCCCCTTTTTCATGTGTGTGGGTGTGCGTCCTGCCATGTGTCCGCATTGCGCCCAGTGTGTGTGCGCACTTCTCTGTGCTCGCAAAGGCCTGTGTGTGCGCCTGCATGTCTGGGTGAAGTTGAGCGTGTGGAGATGAATGGGAGGCCGTGAGTGTGCGAGCCGGTGTGCGCTGTGCGTGCGGCGGCAGCTGCTCTGAGCGCAACATTGTCCTCTGGAGATAAGAGGACGGGGCCGCGGTCACAACTGTAAGACTTATCAAAAGGGACCACGCACCATTACACAACTATTCTGACAGACCATAACACACACACAAACACACACCCACTCACACACACACACAATCATTCAGACTCACAACCCATATGGATGCAGGTTCGCCCGAGTATACACAATGACAAATTCTACATGTATACACAGCCCATATGGACGCATGCATGAACAGAAACGAATGTCCACGCGCCACCATACACTCACACTTTCTCACAAAAGCACACTTAGTAATAACAGACACACTGTTCTCTTTTCCAAACCACAGTCATTTATACAATAACCCCCTCATGCAAGTAATCTTTGAGTTTTCCTCGCACTAAGATAACACACACACACACACTGTTTCCTTGCCATTGCCCATGGATGCCCAGGCAGGATGCCCTGAAGGAGGCACTGAGGACATGGTATCATTTTTCAGAGGGGACCCACTGGCCCGTGTAGCCCTCGCCCCACCGGGCAGAGTATGTGTGTGTGTGTGTGTGTGTCATTGAGGAGGAGAAGGTGGGGCATTAATTACCTGTGTGCTTCTCCTGCTGTGGGAGGCACAAAGGTTGCCCCCGTCGAGGGGCTAATTATTAGGAAAAGAGCTTTTTAATTTACCGCTGTCTGCTGCCATTCCAGGGAGGAAGAGAACCATGTCATTCAGCAGTGATGCATGTGCAAGTGTGTGTCGGGCTGAACGCTAACAGCGCTGCACAGGTGGCCCTCCGTGTGACCCTGTGACCCCCCGAGGACGTACACAGTTTATCTGGAGCCTTATTGTTTCCCACGATTGAGCAACAAAGGATTGCTGTCGGGTCGGATGATGTAATATTTGGTGGAAGACGAACAATGACCTTGTGTCATACACGTCCCTGTGGAGTTTTTAGTCGTTCCGGTCATTTCTCAAAAGAAAAAACAGAAACAGAAAAAAAGCTGAAGCAAAAGCAGGTGGACTGGTTGGGTTTCTTGAAGATGTTTCACAACTCTTCAAAGACTGGTGAGGAGTTAAGGTTTTACCGGGAACATCTGTATGTGGTGCCCATTTGAACCTCCGGTCTGTTTGACCAGATACTCACCTGCGATTGGAGGAATTTATTTTGATCCTGTTTTCTGTCCCCAATCAATGAATGTACTCAAATGACCCATTAATGTTACAAATGAAAGCAAACTAAGCTAGTTGGATGTGTTTTTCTCATTTTCTCATGAAAATACACGTATTAAAAAATCTATTTAAGTTTTGTTTTATCACGTGTAAATGCATTTTATACCAATTATTTAAGATGAGATAAAATGAGATAATTTAGCTCCAGATTAACATTTGGAGGTATAACAATGAAAATGATAAAGTTATTTGTGTACAATCACTGAAATAGAAAAAAAAAATAAAGCATTGGTGATACTGTAGTGTAATGCTAAACCCTGTACCGTTGGCACCGGGAGCTCACGCAGACACACACTCATTCACACTCACATTCGTCTCACATTCCGTTTGACTCCTAAACTCAACCCATCCCACCCCACTTCTTCACCAGTCTTTTAACATGTGCCTCCACAGCTGCACCCGCACAGCAGGAGGGAGCGGGAAGCTGGAGGGTGGGCAGGGGAGGTGGGGGGTAGTGTGTGGATTTTTCAATCAGCACTGGCTCTCTGTTTGAGATACTCAGTTGCTCCCTCCCAGCTCTGCCTTCCTGCCGTCTGTCAGATCCTCTCCGTCTGTCTCCCTGTTCCATCTGCAAATGAGTGAATCCAACCGCTCACCCCGCACACCCCAAACCTCAATGCACCCCCTGGCTCGAAAACCAGCATGGGGTCCCAGTTTCCTGACACACAATGATCTCTCAATTTAAGGGGAAGTAATCCATTTAGCTTGTGCACGCGGCCTCCATTTTTGGTGCTTTTATCACAACACCCCTCTCCTCGCCTCCCCTCTCGCCTGCCCTCGTTGCCGTGTCTCATGATGTTGCAGCCGTGAGGTTTAGGAGGCGCCTGAGCTGAACTGATCAGCGCACGGCTGGTTTAGTCTTTTCAGTCAGCCGCGCGAATAAGCCAGGTCAATTTCTGTTACATACCCCGACATCTGCTGGATTGGACTGTTATTCTTGGAACGCGTATAATCTGGTCCAAATATGATATTCAAATGAGGGATGACTGGAGCACCATGCAGGGCTCTCACGTCACAATGCTTTCCACGCAAGTTGTCTCTGTTCTGACAGATGTTGCTTTATTTATTTTCATCAGTGAGATGTAGTAAATACTTTGACGCAACTACACTACAATGCACATGTGTTACAAACTGCAATAGCGAATACGATTAACATAAAAATGGATCCCATCCCAACGGCTTGGTTGCGGACCAAATCCAGGCTGGTTTTCAGACTAGGCTAAGTGCCATCATGTTCTATAAATATACCTAATATGTTGAATTTTGATTAGAAATACAATGATCCAGCATAACATTATGACCATTATGGTAGGAAAAGTGAATAACGTGGACCATCTTGTGACTGAATATAATGCTACACCTGATTGGTGTAGATTTTAAGAGCACAAATAGTTTATAGTACTAACACGTGGTATTTTCTGGTGCTTCCAGATTTTTGCTTTGTTTAGGAAAAATTGTTAAAGCTTTATTACGACTAGTGAGTACTTGCTCTCGCTGCAGTGCGGTAAGTATTTCAGAAGATACCTCTGAAATCAACAGAGTAGAAGCAAAGTCTAATGTCTGGGAAGAGAGCAACGGCAAAGTCTTCTCTGAACTGAGAGCGACTGGCTGGCCCCAGCCTCTGCAGCGAAACTAACCGGCTAAAGGTGTCAAGCTAAGAGGTCACGACTCGCACACATATACAATAAGACTTGCGCACAAACAATCCGAATATGGCCCACTGTTGCCATGGGAACAACCTGCCAAATCCTGTGAGTGAGATGTATTTAAATGGAAATCTACCCTCCTCTCTGCTTAGGACAAATCCAGATTCATTTCAGACACCCCAGTCACTCTCTTCTGGTCCCTTTCTCCCTTGTCTCAGGGCGTTTGGCCATGGCTGGTCGCACTGCATAGACACCACAGCCCAGAGGTTTTTAAGCAGATTATCGAACTCACAGAGAAGCTGGTGGGGGCCGGTGTGTGTGTGTGTGTGTGTGTGTGTGTGTGTGTGTGTGTGTGTGTGCGTGCGTGTGTGTGCGTGTGTGTGCGCGAGCGGAAACTCATAAATGCGGAGGAAAAAAAGCCATCAAAGACATTTAGGGAAAGGGAGTGAAAATGGGCGGAAGCCTGATGATGATGGATTTTACAAAATGATACACAGCCAATCCTGGCAGAGGCACGGGGCAGACACTGGTGCAAGTCGTAAAAAAAAAATATTGAAATGCTGGGACTAATGTTCAGGGAAAAGGGAAAAAAGATAACTTGCAAGCACTGTCCAAAACAATAAAGAAGTGAAATCTATCCAAAAAAAAAGAGGACTGATTGTTTTCCACATATATTTTCCTAATTGTTCAAGACTGAATTACCAACCTAGAAAATAATGTGGGACGTGGTATCAGTAAATTCTATATACATATTACATAAATACATATTACACATAAATGAGCTATAAATACACTGTTTGGTATATTAAGAGCTTCATCCAGAGCATTACATACTATTAGCCTTGTAGAATGACATGTCACATATCATATCACTGTAACTGATATATAATTAAAAAGTTTACAGATTGTGATTGTGGCATTTAAGTATGTGGCCTCACCTTTGACCAACTCAGCCATACACACCTCAAATTCTCAGAGTCGAACTTGCATGGGTAGTTTTGGTAATAAACAAAACTTTTTTTGCTTCGTTGGAAGTGGTGTGCCCATGCAGAACCCAATTAGAAGCTGAAGAGGAGTTTTTAAAATATTTGCTGTTTGAGATTGTAGTGCAGAGCAGATATTCAAATATATTTAAACCTGATGACGGATGACTTAATTTCCCCTAATGCCTATTCTCATTTGTAAGTGAGTAGGTTTATAGGCTTGATGTCGTAAGTGTCACTACCTACGTTTCCATTATGGTTTTTCGCTAAATAAAAGCGATATTTTTGATGAAATGGAAATGGACTTCAAATGAACTGGTTACATGACCCCCTGCATCATCTCAAGTGACGCCGGTGTTTCACTACACTTTTGAGATAATTTTTTTTATATTGATACGTTTGAAAAACCAATTCATGAGAGCTTAAAAGTGTTTTAACGACATTTGAGAGGTTTTTCGATATCTAGGCTTTCCCATCACCATTTTTTCATTGTAAAATTTAAGTTTTGCACATTTCCAGGGCTAATGGAAATGGCGACCGGTCACTTATATTGCAGTTCCCACAATCTGTCCTTATCAATGCTGAAGCATCAATGAGTGGTTCGCCATACGGTACAGCTTAACCATTAAACAGAGAGGTATAAATCCAACTTCAGTAGTGGGGTCAAAGAGTTGAAGGAAGTGTTACGAGGTTAAGGTCAGTGGAGCCCTAAGTCCCTGCTAGTGGGTTGATCCAGCCTGCACTTGGCTTCTGAACCCACTGTCCCATTCCCCTTTCAAAGCTCAAGGCTTCTTTGCCCTTTAACTGTGTCCCATGTATGCTAATAGTGTGTTGCCTTTAATTAGCTGCATACGTCCATATATGTGGTTGTTGCGTGTCTCTTAACAGCTTCAGTGGTAGCAGTGTTAGCCTTGAGTAGACACTGATAACTTGGCCCATTAGTGTTAGCCTTGACCAGGTTCCTCGGGGAGTACACACGGTATGGAGGATGATTCTTCTTGTTATACCAGCTCTGCCGCCCACAGCCTTGCTCTTTAATGTTTACCTATATATTTTACCCTGACGGGAAGGAACAAATTAATCAGCACGTGGTCTCTGTAGCGCTGTGCAAATGTGCTGCTTGTGACTAATGATAGTTAGAGGTTAATTTGTACACCTCCAAATGTGTCTCCTGTGGAATGAGGATGTGGGTGTGTATGTGTTGATGTGGGCGTCTGTAGACACACTTGCTTATGTTACATTGACTGCACTCCCCCGGGCTAAGAAAGTGCTGTTACTATGAAGGTATTAATGAATCACTTAGCTAGCAGTTACAGCTGCTTTAGCCCATATAAATAGATGCTTCCACCTGTTTTACATTTTAATGCACATCCTCTACTTTATTTTTAACCTACCACAGAATCACATTAAGGAACATCCCTATCCTCCGGTAGCATTTGTAAAGTATTGGCAATCAAGTTTAGCTTCATGACTCAAGCTGTATGAGTAGTTTCTATAATGCAGTGAGTATTAAAAAGTTGTCATGGGTATGAAAAAATAGAAAAGATATATGTATGCATTATTTGAACATGAATGTGCGTAAACACATCTTTACCACAAATTAGTTTGCCTGCTCATGAATTTGTTGTCAAAAATAGACATTAACTGAAGAGCTGAACTTAACATCACATTAACACATTCACAGGGGCGAATCTAGGGTGACAACTTCAGGGGTGCTGAGCCCCCACCACCACCTCCACCCACCCGGTCTTGTACATTCCAATCTACGCCGGCCCACCCTGTCAATTATCTTTTCGTGCTTGACCCTCTCAATCACCTCCTTCTCAATGGACATCACAGCTAGGTGCTAGAGTCTGCTTTGGCCCATGGTCCTTCTCAGCCAGGTATGTTTAGCTTACGGGCAGCATTAGTCTTACACCTTGGCTTTAACATCAACACATAAGCCTAACAAAAGCTTAGCAACAGTACAACAGCTCCAATATAAACTGTGGATAGTGGTTGATTGACACTATCCACACTTTTAGTTGACCAGAGAGAGAAAAAAACATCAGCTAGCAAACTCCCACTGAACAGTAACAGCAACAGTAAAAGTCAGGGATGTTGCTAATGACTGTATGTGTTGGTGCTGAAATAGATCTTTGTTTGGTAACTTATAGGATATGGTCAGCCAAACCCTTTGTGGGGAAGGGAGGGGTAAAATATCTTGTTTAAACCGCATACTTTTTTTTTTTTTTGTTATTTTATCATAGACAGAGGTTATAAAAAAACAACCAAAAAATTTTTTTAGGGGAGCTGGCACAAAGTTTCGGGGTCCTTGAGCACCCCTTAAAATGGGCCAGACACACCTATGGCTGTTCACCAGCTTGTTAAATTGTTGAAAAGCCTCCATGAAGTCCATGTTGCCTTCAAATGGAACTGCTGCTAGGCAACTGTTGGCATCTGGAAGAAAGAGGCTGTTTTGCAGTCAGTTGCTATAAACCAGGTAACTTAACAAATATCAATATTTTCCTCAAACATATTAAACAATTACCAAGAAAACTCTCAATGACAAATGAAAAACATAGTCGTATTTGCAGGCAGCATTAGACACAACAGTTGCCTAGCTGCACTGTCAATAGCATTTCCATTTAATAGCACCAATTACTTCTCGTTTGGTTAATTCTAGTGGCTAGAAATGTATTTGCATGGGATGTACAATTTGTGAAACTATTTTTGACTAAGATAACTGACAGCTTGGCTCCAGCTACACTTTAACTGTCAAGACATTAGATGTGTATCAGTCTTTGTGTCTTACCCATAGCAGGGAAGTGAATAAACAGGTTAACTATTCCCTAGAACGCCATCATTATGTATGGTTTGCATTTTAATACGTGGGGGATTAAGGAGCATTAGATCACCTCTTCTTGAAAGCGATGTCATACAGAGGTTTTTCATTATAGAGCAGCGCTAGATTTATGATGGCAGATACCGGCACCCAGTGTGACACGCTGCTGAGTTCATTATTTAGGCGAACCCTCATTTAATAAGCATAAATTTGCATGTGAATTAAGGAAAACTTAAACTCGTATGACCTCATCATATATCACTTTACCAGGACTGTCTGACTGAATTTACTCAGCTGACTGACACCGTGTGTACCTCTGTAACTGTCAGTGTAAAGTTGTCATCATTACGTCATTTAATTTTGAGTCCTGCAGTGAAGGCTTAAAGTGTGTAGGCTTTTCACTGTAACCCGCTAACGAAGCCCTACTGTACCAAAGAATCATGCTGTGAACATCGACGCCCCTTATTTTGACAAAGGCAAGGCATTAAAAAAAACTGAACTTGATGAATGATTTGCTCCCCCCTCCGTCTCCCCCCAACCCCGCAATTCCAACTCGGGCCGGTGAAATTAACCAGAAGAAAATGAAGTGGTCCAGTGGTTGTCTCAGTAACATTTCCCACAGCTTTGATTTCTTTCCAGACATTTTCTCTCAAAATGAGTTTCTCCATTATAGTCCACCCCTGGGTTCTGATGCGGATTCAGCGCATAAGAAGTTTTCATGTGCCCTATGCCAAGGGCTTGCTCTCTGCTGAGCATGCTAACGACCACCCCAGATGGACTGCATCACTTCCTCTGACAGCAGCCTGCGACTGCTCAGAGTGAAAGAGAAAGATGGGGAGTCAGGACGCAGACAGAGGGAGAGAGTGTTTGGAAAGAGGCTGCATTTTCACAGTATTACATTGAAATTCACACATTGCTGCAACACCAGCAGAGGAATAACTAATAGCAGCAGGTGTTAGTTTCTACCTGTAGATACTGACTAGATTAGATTAATTAAATTAGATTATTGCATATAGTACAGGTACATACACACTGAAATGCAGTTAGACATATCAGAACTCTAAATAGCAAAAAGTGCAAATTAATCCAATAGCAAAAAACAAGCAATGACTGTTGTACACTCTCTGACTATTGGATTAAATAACTATTGTTCAATAATAGTATATAAAAGGTGTAATACTAATATTAATTAACATGTATACACCAAGTTTTCATTATTATTTGCATAGTTTATTTTGTTGAATTATTCTCATCTTTTAACATTGTACTCCAATTAATAACTTGGTTATTTTCTCTGAGAGAGAAAGTTAATACAATAATGCAATAAAAACAATAAACACACATTCACACTAGAAAGTCATTCAAAAAGAATCTCCCAGCCTCCCAATAATCAATTACAAATTATATCAATTACAATCGTTTCGCTGTTGCCCCTTTACATTTGGCTCTAACTTTTATTATATTTACCCTGGCAATCATATTTTTAGGGGCAGCAATCTCTGTCATGGCCTCTTGAAGCTATGTAGAATAAGCCTGGTTGCTAAAATAAAACTTGTTATTGTCAGTCATAACTCTGCTTTAGTAAGCCCTGGTGGTGCATGGATTCTCATAGAGCCTTGTTGTGTGGTTTGAGTCGGGGAGAGCTACCTTGAAAGAGTATCTGTAGTGAAGCTGCACATTACTTCTTCATGGTTAACACAAGAAACATCTAAAGTTGGTTTGCCATATTGATTTTGGGTTTCAGCTGCCAACCATGAACGCCAACATCCAGCCAGAAGTATTCATACCCCATCCCTTTCATGTATCATTTCCTATGAACTTTTTTTTCATACGGTGCTAATTGTATTGTGCCTGTATTGTTTGACAGGAGGATCTCACTTGCTGCAAGATGTCAAAAGAAGACAACAGATAATAAAGTACTTCCAGGCCAGATGTTAATTCTGCAAACCAGCTCTCCGGAGCAGTTTCCATTTGGGAAAGATTGATTGTAGTTCTCCATTTTGTGATCTGTCTTACACCAGCCTGCCTGATTGATTACCCCCTGAATAGGAACTTGGGGAGGAGGAGGAGGAGGAGGAGGAGGATGTGCATGGTTGGTGCAAGAATTTCCGAAAATAAATGTTTTGCTGCAATGGAAGCATGAGTTAGTGATTTTTAACATGAACATTGTTACACATAGCAATGGAACTCCCCAGCCGCCCCATAGGTGTAACAGGAACGGATTTTGTGGGTATAATGTCATCACAACAGTGAAATAGTTATATGACATTCCGTTATCATTGTGGCATTGCCTACCACAGAACATTTAAATGGAGTAGACAGTATTCACATACTAGTGTTGTCTTTGGGACACACACTCCTTCCTCTCTGTAGCCCCACAGCAGTGCAGGACATGGCCTGTCAATGAACTATCGCCATCTCTCCTCCACCTCCACTTCCAGACACCTCCGCTGTTCCCAGCTGTCAGGCCCAGAGGGAAACACCAAACACTGGCCATACCCAGTCACGAAACTCCCAGGCCCGAGTCTATGCCTGTGGGCCTCCATCCTTACATTTCACTCTGATCCTCTTGCCAGGACACAGTTGGATAGAAGTCAACATGGAGGAAGGCCAACTTCCAACTCCCTGCTCCTCTCCCGTCCCAGGAACTTTCTGGATGGAAATCATCCCTCAAACGACTCCCTCCTCCTCATCCTCCCTTTCTCTACCTCCTTCATTCCATCCTCATATTTCACTTCTCACATGTGGGAAATCCCTCAAACTCTCACTCTGAACCCTCAACTGTATTGGGCCTGCTTGCCCCTGTTAGTGTTGTCGCATTTGTGGTCTATATTGTCTAAATCAATATGTGCAAAATGCAGACTAGATTGGATCATTTTGACGTTTGGTCCTGTAATGTATTTATGCGTTGTTGGTATTTTTTTCCGGATGGCTCTCCAGAAGGTCAGAGAGAGATGTGGTTTCATGTTTTGTTTGGATCCAATGTGACAGTGATTTGCTGGGCTTCTGCTACATTTCACATTGTTGTAACATAATCGGATGTGAACCACAAGGTCAGCTTTTAAGTGCACGTGTGCGTGTTTGTCTGTTTTATATAGTGTATGGCTTTTCTTTGTATATTTTTTTGGGTCTGTCTGTGTTTTTATATGTTTATGAGCGTGTTTGGATTTCTCACTCTCACCTCCTCGTCCCTGTGCATTTGTTTTTGTGTTTGTGCACTGTGTTTGTGTGTGGTTAGCTGAGGTTGATGAGAAACCCAGAGTTTGGCATGGGAGTCATTGTGGCTGCTGGTCTGTTTGTAGAAGTTTCAGCCTCGGCCTTTGTGCAAAGCGTACCGTCTTCTACAGGCCTTAGGAACAGTGGCATGCATGCACACTCCTCTGCAGCTTTCATTTTTACATCATTCACTTTTGTTAGAATCAGCTGTAAAACCTGAGTTAAAAGCCAGTTGGATCACGGCGAAGGAATTAGGCTTAATCAATCTTGCAAAACAGCTTATGCCTCACTCAGCAGCGGGCCTTAGTCAGCAAATGAGTCACTCCATTGTTTGTTTGATTCTGCGCAAGCTTTACTGAAAGGATGAAAACAATTTAGCATCAGCTACAGAATGGATTGCAGTTAATTTCTATAACTAATTAAGTAATGGCCAAGTCTGAGCTCATGTGACTCACAAGCCAAGCTTTTAAAGATCCAGTCTGACTTGTAGACATGAGATGGAGGTTTGGTTTCGGACGTGTGAGACACCTGTGACTTTGGAAGAAAGAGCAACATGCACTCCTTGCAGAGTGCAGATGGTGGGGTCAAAATTTAGACAGCCAGCAGCTCACTTACTCACCCATCCCTGTTCACCCTCGTGTCCCTACAGTCAGAGCGTCACTATTTTATGAATTTGACTGCGAGAGTTACCTTAACTCTGGTTTTATTTAGGGATAGGATCAGTCTTGAACAGTGGAACGTGGACCACAGAACAGCATGGGTGTCCTATGGTGTCTGGCAACAGGATGTTGTTAGTGGGGAATTATTTTTGGGTCCTATAGGTTGAGGGGAGGGGCCTCTGTGGATCATCCCACAGATACCTGATCAGTTTGGGATCTAGTGAATTTGGAGGCCAGGTCAGTACCTTGTGCTATTCTTTTGAGTTGTTCCCATTTTTTTGTGTGTATGTCAGGCTGGGAACATGCTGGGGATGACAGCTGTCGTCAGGGAGTGTCATTTATATGGGTTGGGGGTGCCTGGTCTGGTCGTAGGTGGGTGGTACACTGTCACACGAAGGTGGTTTTAATGTTGTGGCTGATCAGTGTAGTTGTCAAAGCACTCTTAGATTCATGTAAAGGGGGCTCAGAGGTAGTTAGGAAAATAAACAGTGTTGGGTACCTTAAAGGAGAAAGAATCTATTCTGTTGTCTTCTACTTGAGTTGTCGTTAAATGCAATAGAGATGGATACATTATAAAATACCTTATGTTTACCTGTAGGTTTTAATTCTCACATTAAGATACTAGATGTTTTAAAATTAGAGACGTTTTTATTTTGCATACCAATGTATTCTGTAGTGCAGGAAGAGGTAGAAAACCAATGTGGGCATATTAAATTCTCCACATAAGAAATATATATAAAAAATCACAATACCGTAGAGAAAAGTAATTTAACATAATCAACCATATATCTACATGAAACTGATAGCTAGCCCAGTAGTACCAGAATAAAGCAAATGGCACATCTTGACAGACTATATACTTGAATTGTCTGAACAAAAGGAATAAAACAGTGCGCTGAATGAGCAAAAAAAGCATACATCTTGGACTGGTCAATTATTTTAAGAGTATATAATTATTACAGTTCTCATGTATATATCAAAACCTAGACCTTTTTTGTGAAGGCTTAGGGTCTGTTAGGGTTATATTGAGTCTCCTCTAAAAGTCATTTCAGGCTGCATTTGGCCCCAGCACACTCCACCAATCACATACACAGAGAGATGAAATTCAGCTTCTACTTACTTTTACATTATGGTTAATCTGTATCACGGATCTGAAACTGGAACAGGTTGTCTGCATCGACTGAACTTTTGCTCCTGACTGCGAACACTTGAGGTTGAGACGTCTGGCATTGATGCAGCTCTTGCGCTGCATCTGGATAATGTCTAGTTAAGCTGAATTACATTTTCGCTTGACGTTCAAATCTGCCTTTAACTTAGTCAAATTGGACATTCGGTCCCTGAGCCAAAACCCGTACTGCCGCCCGTGCTGTCCCCTCTCTTAATATTTACATGCTGTAAAGGTGCCAGCAAACACCTCGTCTCGATTGCTGCGCTATCCCTACAATCCATTACTGACTAGGATGTTATACTTACTAAGCTGCCTGTCACCCGGCTGGATTTACACGACAGAGCTTATTTCCATTCACAAGACACCAACTACTCCAACAGCCTCTTTAGCATTTGACTTTGTTTGGCTGAAGATTGTATTCGCATCTGGATTTCATGCCATGTTTGTCTTTTATTATCCTAAATGCAGTCCAAAACCAAAACCAAAAAAAAAAGTATAACCATTACACAGCAACTGTCCTATTCCAGGTTCCTGAGAAAAAATGTACATCTTTTTCTGGCAACTCAGTTTGGGGATTGCATAACGGTAGTGCTAGTTTGGACTTCTGCTGCGGACACTCGGAAGCACTGTTTGTGTAAGAAATAAATAAATAATACGTCTGTGTTGTTTTTAGGCCAAATATTTATATGTGGTCTTCAGTCTTATTTTATTAGTTGAGTAACCGCTATGTCATTCACTGTTGATATTTTGTGGTTGCTAAGTGAACCCTTTGGCTCCTACCTGTTTTGTCCATTAGGTAAGTACAAATATCACGAAGAAAAACATAAAAAACTACTGACAAAGCACTTGGAATTCCCCTTCAAGGCCAAGACAAACCTGGTGATGTCTTTTACAGTTGAGCGCTGATTGTATTTTGCGAGTTCAATTCAAAAACAGGCAACAGGAGTCAAATTGTCAAATGACACAAACTGCCAAAAGCATGCACCGTGTGCTGCTAATGAATCCAGAAACTAAGGGAACCAATGATGCCATTTCATGAATATTCCATCACCAATAATTGGCAGAAGCATTAGGTCTTTATCGGCAATGCCAGGGATGCAGCAGATGCGTCGGTTAAAGCCGCAACACAAAGATCCAAATTGTAATCATTGCCATATTGTTCATTTTTATTTAATTTTATGAGGATTCATGAGTGTTTTGAAAACATTTGAAACACTAATGTAGCGCAGCGGAGTTGATTTTGTTCACAACAAAACGTCTCACGGCTATCCAATTGCACGCAGATGTATTTTATTTCTCTGTATGGGTTGAAACACGTAATTAAATCCATATCACGCGATACCAGACTCATGTTCTGATAAGAACTGGCTATGCAAGTCACTGAACATTTTTTTCCACTTGTTGTCCTGACCTTTCAAACACGTGAAACTAATAACGTTACCTACTGCGTTGCTCTTTCGTTTGTTGCTGGAAAGGAGTTAATGTAATTATTTCAACCTGTGTTTTTTTTTTTCTGCTATAGCGGTCGGGGATATCTACTGTGACAAAAGCCCGTTACATTAATCTCCCTTCAGCCATGCAGTCGGTCTAACGAGGACTGTCACGTTGAGTTCGGCCTGAATCTAAATAGTATGCCGTCTGATTGTTAACATAAGGTTGCGGCAGGACACGGTTTTCTAAGATGGCTGTAATTACTTTACCATGTCATCTCTTATACACAAAGAAAAAAGGGACTATGAACCTTGTCGGAGAGATTCTATTACCACAGTGATAATGTGATCAACAGATGCTTCCTACACTTTCTGTGTCCATTCATGCCAGCTGCATTGATTAACAAACAAATATTCAGCGGAACACTTTGCACTCAGCATGAGAGCAAAGCGGAATTGCGAGCGTTCGGTCAGTGCTTTATTAATAATACAGTAAACATGAAAAACGACTGATGTGACTGTGAGAGTATCTCTGTGAAACGTCCCTCAAGCTCATAATGGTCATTAATTAAAGCTGGGAGGGAGGGAGGGAGGGAGGGACAAAAGTCGGTTGTAACTGGCAAATGAGCACAATTAGAACAGTGACAGTTACTCCGTTAATTTATTAACTGACTCATTGAAAATGTAATTAAATAGTTGTTAATTTGACATTCAGAACTGGCAAAAATGAAATGTTTTGGATATTTTAGAGCGGTTAATATCGGTGGTGGTGGTGGTAGTGGTGGTTGGGGGACCGGAACAGACATTTTGAAGCATGGTGGTTGGTAATTAAAACAAAAGGTAGTTGCAGGCCTAAACAGAATGAGTTACCTCGCAGCATCGTCTCAGTACCCACATCTCACCCAACCCTTCAGAGACAGATAGCCTCATTGTGATTAAACACATTAGACTAGATTAAAGCCTTTGAAATTAATGGATTTGTAGAGACCACCATGTTCAATGCAATCGCCGCACATTACTTTCTAAAAATACTGAATATAATACCTGTATGTATTCAAAATAATTTATAAAAAAAAAGAAAAATAAATGGATTAATGCAGTGACTGACTTGCCGCCATGTCTGAAAGGGCATTTAAGGTCTGAGCATTTGTGCATAATGAAGCAGTTGCGCAGCTAATATCAACATAAATGCTTGTTATTACTCAGACAGACACAAAGTCTGATTAGTATTTTGGCCAGCAGTTTCCAGACAGTCAATCATGGAGCCTGCCGATGCTATTACGGCTGGATATTGACAAAATGTCCAGATTATCAGTCCGCCTCTGAATTAAAGCTTCAATGGCAAAATAAGTTTTGAAATCCATCAGTTATGCGGCCTGTGATGGACAATCCTCCATTGCAATCATAACATTTTAACTCACCACCGTCTCTGTTCCAAATACTGCGCAAGCGAGTGGCTCGTTTGAATGCGAATGCGCTGCTGCGTCTTAGTGAAGCTCTGAGGAATATGGATGTAACCTGTTTGAATAACAAAAGGGGGTAGCACTTTAACAAATGAATGGAGGCGACTGTGGCGCTCGCTATCATAATCTGAAAAGATTGTTAGGTCCCGTTCATACATCCAAACCAAACACAAGTGGACATCTCAAACACACACGGGATGCATTTGTCTTAAACGATCTCTGACCACACGTAGAGGTGAACACACACTTTCCTCGGTAGTGTGAATACACAGTGCGTCCTGCGCCGAATTATAGACCACCTACTCAGCAGATATCCTCCTGCATACGTTTTGCATTTTTCATTCACAAACAAAACAAAGAACTACTAGTTTAAATGATCACCAGAGATGGGAAACCATTAGTTTTCCATCACTGATGTCTGTTTAATGGTAATGAGAGGCCTTTAAAATATTCTGTCCTTGTAGCTGTTTGCTAAATGTAAACTAAACCCGCACAGAGTTACGTTACATATTTCCTCAATCAGCGGTGTCTTTATTTACCTTCATTACTCATTAGGAAGCTTCCCGGAATCCAGTTATAAATAGAGTTGTGTGCAAGTCTCTAAAATAACTAACACCAGAGTGGAAATATATTAATAATAATTTAAGCCATGTGGTTTCAGTGAGAGAGATTGTTCCAAAATACACAGTGATCAGGCATAACATTATGACCCCCTTTCTAATATTGTGTAGATCTCCCTTGTGGCTCCAGAACTCATCAGAGAATGGACATGGGGCTTCTGAGGGCGTCCTCTGGTGTCTGGAATCACAGTGTCGTTAGTGGGGGTCTTTGCGTTCTATGGCTTAAGAGGCGGGGGCTTCCAGTGCATCCCATGGATACTTGATCAGTTTGGGATCTAGTGGTCGTCGTTCCAGTCGTCTTCCCAAGTCGTGACTCACACACGCCAGACAGCTGTTTGTAGCAGCAGCTGTTACACTAATCGTCTGTGTTTATTTGCATGAAAAGCACAACACTTCGATCAGATCTCAAGTGCAGTGGAGACACATTTAAATGCAGAGTGTACTATAAGCTGGCCACTTCAGATCAGACTGCCCAGGTCAGATGTTAATGTAAGGGCTGAAAAGGCTTTAGATAATAGCTGAAAGATACAAAGCAGAGGACAAAGGTAATGTACATTGAAATTCTTCCCCAGTTTATCAGCGATAAGAAATTATCATTCATGAGGTTAATCTGTATTACAACTGGGGCCAGACGGAAGATAAATCACCTCATGCTGCCTTCAAAATGGCATTGTATTCATATAATCGACCTCTCCTGTGGCATCTCATGAGTTGAAGTTTTAAGTAAGGCCAGAGTTCACAAATTGGTAAATATCCCGCATATGCATATCATTTAGATATGTAACAATTTTGTCTGAGGAAACTGTTGATAATCTTTCATCATGCCATCGCATTTCCAACATTAACCTCCCGGGTTGTTGGCCTCCAAAACTGTCCCAGACGGTTGCCTAGCAGCACGACTTACGGCTGATGTTACCGCTCGAATGCCAGGCATTTTGTGTACACGACTTCCCACGTCGCAACCACAAGTTTGTGAATCCCATTTGAAGGCAACATTAAATCTGCCCCTGACCGCATCGGGAGGAAAGCGAAACAGGCACCCAGCCCCTTATTAAAACAAGCCGCCTCGTGTGCTCAGTCATGTAACGATGCCCCTGCCTGAGAAGCTGCTCCCTCTCCATTTTTTTTTTTTTTTTGGAAAGTCACCGTCCCCGCCCGCACCGTGGACACACCTGTTTGTAATTGGCTCTGATTAAGGGACTAATGTTTTGCACCTGTGCCGCTCAGCCACACTCAGTCATCCGGCCAATCAGGAGCGGGAGCTGTAAAAGTCGGCCTATGAGGGACGGGGCTTGTAAAAGTCGATTAGACATGAAAGGGGAGCGGGGGCTCATGGCGGCCCTTCAGGGGAGGATTTTGGTGAAAGGCTCTCAGAGCAGAACAGCTTGGATTTATTCCAGCGGTGAAAAAGATACGCAAGATGGGACAGATACGTGTTTTGTCAGAGGGATGTAGCTGGAAACACGATATTCTGCTGATCTAATATTTTGAATCACAACGTTCATGTTTATTTCCCTCCCCTCTGGTAACTTATACATCTAACTTAGCCGCTGTCCTTACTTTGTTTTGTGCGTGTGTCACAAAGGGGTTAACAACTGTCTCTGTGATCAGCGCAGTATGAAATACACACAGGGCAGATACTTTATCATCGCACTTCAACAAAGGGATGCGAAAGGGAATGTCCCCCACAGACACATCCGCGCTCGCATTCCTTTGATACAGACGAAGCAATCTGACCATGCGGAGCTCTGGCTCTCTGCCTCCTCCTCCCTCATCCTCCAATCTTCCCCTTCAGGTCAAGTTCAGGGTAAGGGCAGCGTCAAGAGGTAAGAGGATGGGGAGACGGAGGAAGGGAAGTATGGAAGGAGGAGCAGCAGCAGCTGTCCACTAATGAGGTGCCTGGCTGCCGCTATAAACCCCTACCGACAGACCTCTAGCCAGAGGACGGCTGAGCTGCACACGCGATTATGTGGCATTTGAATCTGTGCGCATGTGGGCGTGTATGTGTGAATGCATCGATGGACAACAGGGAGAAATGAAACAGCACCGTATAGTATAGCTGAGTTTTTATGATTTCAGTACACACGCCAAAATGACAATCTACACTTGCAAGGAAAAGTTCATTTGCAACCTTGGAGGAAGTATAGTGTCCACTACCCTATTCACAACATTTAATTGTGAATGTGACCTAAATTATAGCTATTTTTGATGTATTGTTTTCTGAAAATAGATGCTGCTGAGAGCACACATGCAGAATAAATTATCAGTGCACATATGCTAACTTAGCTTATGCTTAGCTTAAGTCTCACATAAAGTACATATCTAAGAGTGCTACCAGTTGAGTGTGGTCGCATTCAATTGTGGTTGACGATATTTTTCACAAATGTGGGATGAGAAATAAACTGAGCTGGTAAACTGCAGTGTAGTGCGGGGATCAATTGTAAAATCAATTGTAAATTTGGTCTGCTGATTCCTCACATTAAAGGTGACAGATCTTTCATCTTTAGTACAAAATTAGTCTCACCTCTAATACCGTCTTTCTAAAAAGTGTAGTTGATTCAGATCACTGCTGCCTGAGTCCTCATTCAGATTTCTAAAGTGGATCACTCCAGCTCTGGCCTGGTACTCGATTCACCGTAAGATGATTCACGCTATGTTGCCTTGACATGAGAAATGTGCCTGAAGTGCAGCGCTATTTATAGACTTTTTCATGGTGGTATGAAGCCAGCGCTCATCTTTGTACTGACTTCTACAATTGTTTTTGGTTGCTACAGCTAATTTATTCCGGGGTTTATCCTGTGTATACACTTATAACACACAGCATTATGATTAATCTCAAAAAGTCTCTCGCACGAAGGACAATTCTTCAGTTTTTATGTGCTACAATAGCTCCCGCTTCTCACTTTTGTAAACCGTTGATGCGTCATTTCAGTCTTCACTTCTTCATGTGTCTCGTCGCTCTGCATCGATCTAAATTATTTCAGTGTGTTTGACAAACTATGTCCTGTTTCCTGATTGAGCTCTTTCCGACACTTTCATCCTGACCTCATAGAACATTTAGTAGCTGCGGGAGATAAAATGAGAGTAATTGAAAAAGACAAGGATAATTACACAAAGCATGGCACAAAATAAAATCACCCAAGACTGCAAATATGGCAAAAAACCATAGTTGAAAAAGAAATAGATTTTTCCAGATCCAGCGTAGCCACACAAACTCTTTTTAAAATGTACGACAGTTGGGAAGGAGCAGCATTGGCTAAGAATGTCAGTATAAAGCAGAGGAGGGGGTACTGATATCTTTATCTTACTAACAGTGAACAGATGTATACAGAGCAGAGGCACCACTCTAACATATGTAATTTCACTTCTTATCATATCCTGAAAATTTTTGAGACTAATATAATACGGCTTGGAACAAAACATTCGGAGAGCCTGAAGAACCTTTGATGTGACTTGCCAGGAGCCTGAATATTTTTTTTTTTAAGTGGACCCATAATTTCAAAGATATAAGATTTGTTCTCCTTGTGTGTTCAAGAATTAAATAGATTTGCTTTGTCCCTGGCCTGCTCCTGATCAGAAAAAGAAAAAAAGTCTCACTGGACACATTAATACAGCAACACAAAATTGAATTTAAGTCTTCACTCAACTGACTTTTTATGAAAGTAGAAAAGGTCAGGGTTCCCTGACTCTCATCCTTAAAAAAAAAAAAAGAAAAGAAAAGATAATCTGCTCTTGTGTAAATAAAAAGAAATGCGAAAGCTGATTCTGGATGTTTCTCCTTTGAAATGAAAAAAAAAAATAACTGGCCCAGAAGGGAGGTGAAGGCAGGCAGAAATGGAGAGCAAGGCAGACGGAGGAAAGGGAGTGAGAGCGGCGGAGGGGTGTATCGCACGGTGCTAGGTGGATTGAAAATTTACAGCGTGTGGTCTCTTGCTCTAAACGCAGATATTAAAATCATTACCGCTGTGTGTTAGCATAAGCTTTCCTCCGCTAGAGCCAGAGGGCTGTGTTTTATGGCCTTTTTATTTAGTAATCCACAGTGGGTTCTATGAGGCACAGTTTCCCCTCTCAGCCTCCTATTCTGACTGCGCTCCCTTTATCAAAGACGACCATTGTGTGCTTAATATTGAGCCTTTAATCCAGTTATCAATCCTGGCACAGGGGAGAAAGTACATAGAGCTAGTTCTGAAGGTCGGCTCGCAGACGAATAGATTTGGAGACAATAAAGATAAAGGCTGACAGGGATATTTCCAGAGGAAGAGTCAGAGGTATATACAGTATGTACAGTGCAAAAAACACACCCGTGCCTGCACACAATTGCCCAGACACCTTGTCCTTAGTTTAACAGCCTTGTTAAAGTTACATATAAAATGCAATGAATTAAAGCAGTTATTTGTGTTGGTGTGAGATGGCGGCCGTCCGATTTAAGCAGCCTCAGGGAGAGAGCGGCTCAGTGGATCTGGCATTCCAGCGCGGGGTAAACACTAGATCAGTGCTATGTTTTATGTCAGGCCAGAGAAATTCATTATGTCTTATCACACATTCAGGTTTCGGGGTCAGTAGTGGAGCATAAACCCACACAGCTACTCAGTGTTTGTTATTGTGCACTTACATGTTATTACACTCCTACGGTTTCATAACTCACTTGTGGGGCGAAAGGGTTTTGGGCTGAAATTCAGTGTTTATTAAGTTGGTGGCCATGCAGGAGTATGCATGGAAAACGCAACGGTGACATTCTCATGCTTGAGAAATGTTTCGCTACAAACCTGGGATATTTCAAATTAAATTATGGGGAAAATAAAATAACGTTGTGTCGTTTAGTGACTGCTTTATGGCTGTGTGGCTCTGCTCTGACTTCTTTTTTTTTTTTAAGAAAAGAAAAGAATTTTAGAAACAACCTTTGTCAGCCTTTGTCAGTCCTCCACATTACGAGCCTGTTGTGAGTCTGGAAACACTCTGTTTGGATTTCACTGTGGGACATGTTGCAACCAATACAGAGAAAAATCATACCTCTGCACACAGAGCCATGAATTATGGGACATTCTCAGCAAAATGCCTTAATCACTGTTTACTGCTCGTCCTTCAACGTTATTTTGTTGTCAATATCTTTTACAAGATTTTCAAGTCTCTCTTCTGTCCATTGCCCCATGAAGTCCATCCAAACAACATGTGGGCAGGGATGTTGGCCTGGCTTCCAAGTTAACATCTTACGCAACAAGATGTATTTTCTCTCTGACTTCCATCGCTTTGGTTTAGACACAAATCACAACACACAGATGAGCTTATGATCATACCCGGTATGTGACATTTACATTTGAGCCATGGAAGATGATCCAGTGTCCAGGTTTCTGATGATCAGTGTGCAGTCGCATGACGACTTTGCACCATCTCAGCCACTAAAATGTTTTTTTTTTTCAATTGCACGTCTGATGCACTGTTGACCTGTCCTGCAACCGCGGCTTCCCACATCTGCTGGCTTCTTGACTGATAACAGTGTCACACCGTTCCCTCTGTCCAAAGTAAACGTAAGTTGTTTTATGGCGCTCATAGAAATGACTTTTTACAACAATACATTCTGCCAAGTTTGAGAAAGTAACCCAGACCAGGGCTGGACATGTATGATCTATTTCATCACTGCGGACTGTTACTTTGCCAGACTAGCGCAACACATTGGTCATGCTCTGTACTTGCGTTTTATTTCTTCCCAGTGGGCATTTTAGATCAACCTGCAACACACGACAAACAAGAATGCAGAGAAATATCTTATTAAATTGCATTTGAGAATAACCAGAGCCAGACGCAGCTTTGCACAGCACAACAATTTGGGGAAAAAAAACCCAAGCTAAAAACTCAATAGTTGGCCTCACCGTTCGAATCAGGCAGCATTCAGAAAAGATATCGCTGTAAAGTTTTAAAAGTGCATTTTTAGCGCTTTGAGGACCACATAATGAAATCCAGTCTATCGGACCCAGCTGCACTGTGTTGGAAGCAAGCATTCAAACCCCAAGCAAATTACACCGCAGCTACCCTCAAACACGGACCGCAATTCAGGTACGCAAGAAAGTTTATAGTGTAGTCTGAGAAAGTAAAAGGAAGGGTGGGAACCTGAGATGCTGAGAGTGAGGGAGAAATAGATTTGATTTCCATTCCAGCATTCCAGACGTACCTGTCGGCTACCTTTCACTTTTTCTTCTCTATTTGCTGCCCACAAATGGTATGCTTTAGATAAAGTACAGTCTCCAAGGCCACGGGGAGAAAATAAACAAAAAAAACATTGACCCTCACAGCTAAGCATTAGCATTATACAGTGGGGGAAATAAGTATTTGATCCCCTGCTGAATTTGTAAGTTTGCCCACTTCCATAGAAATGATCAGACTCTGGTTTTTATGGTTGTTTACTGGTTATGGGTATAGACAGAATATCAGTCGAAAATGCATAAAAAACACACAATCTAAAAGTTATAAATTGTTATGTATTTTATTAAGGGAAATAAGTATTTGATCCCCAAGCACAACACAAGTCAGTACTTTGTAGAGAAACCTTTGTTGGCAAGCACAGCGATGAGACGTTTCTTGTAGTTGGTCACCAGGTTTGCACACAGCGCAGGAGGGATTTTGGCCCATTCATCTTTACAGACAGTCTCTAAATCCTTCAAGTTTCTTGGCTGCCTCTTGGAAACTCGGAGCTTCAGCTCCCTCCACAGGTTTTCGATCGGGTTAAGGTCTGGAGACTGACTAGGCCACTCCATGACCTTAATATGCTTCTTCTTGAGCCACTCCTTTGTTGTCCTGGCAGTATGTTTTGGGTCATTGTCATGTTGGAAAACCCACCCACGAGGCATCTTCAGTGTTCTTGCTGAGGAAAGAAGGTTTTTGTCCAAGATGTTACAGTACATGGCTGCATTCATTGGCCCCATAATGCGGTGAAGTTGCCCTGTACCCTTTGCTGAAAAACAGCCCCAAAACATGATGTTTCCACCTCCATGCTTAACCGTGGGTATGGTGTTCTTTGGGTCATACTCACGTTTTTTCATCCTCCAAACACGGCGGGTCGAGTTAATGCCAAATAGCTCAACTTTGGTTTCGTCAGACCACAGCACTTTCTCCCAAGCCTTCTCTGAGTCATTTAGATGTTCACTGGCAAACTTAAGGCGGGCCTGTACATGTGCCTTCTTGAGCAGGGGACCTTGCGGGCACTGCAAGAGTTCAATCCATAACGGCGCAGTGTGTTGCCAACTGTTTTCTTGGTGACGGAGGTCCCAACTGCTTCCAGATCATTAACAAGCTCCTGCCGTGTGTTGTTTTAGGCTGCTCCCTCACCTTTCTCATCATCATCCTCACTCCATGAGGCGAGATTTTGCGGGGAGCTCCAGACCGAGGACAGTTGATGGTCCTTTTATGGGTCTTCCACTTGCGAATAATGGCACCAATAGTTGTCACCTTCTCACCAAGCCTTTTGCTGATGGTTTTGTAACCTATACCAGCCTTGTGCAGGTCTACAATCTTGTCCCTGACATCTTTTGACAGCTCTTTGGTCTTGCCCATGGTGCTGTAGAAGTTGGAATGTAAGAAACTGATTCTTAGAGCAGGTGTGCTTTATATACATGACGAGTTAAGATCAGGAGTATTGGTAATTAGTTGACTGAGCACAGCTGTGTGCCACATGCGCACCAGCCAATCTGTAGGAGCCTGAATTCTAAGCGAATTGTTGGGGACAAATACTTATTTCCCTTAATAAAATACATAACAATTTATAACTTTTAGATTGTGTGTTTTTTATGCATTTTCGATTGATATTCTGTCTATACCCATAACCAATAAACAACCATAAAAACCAGAGTCTGATCATTTCTATGGAAGTGGGCAAACTTACAAATTCAGCAGGGGATCAAATACTTATTTCCCCCACTGTATAATTAACTTTATTCATCAAAGGACACTTCCGAGTTCCTTGACCATTTGGTTTAGTGCAGCCTCCTATTTTCCTGTTTTGAAATACATAAATGTAACATATTCAGGCCTTGCTAGAAGGACAAAGACATGTACTGTGCCTTCTTAAATATTGCATTATTATTATTATTATTTTATTTAATTTTTTTGACTAACTGCTCTGTGAGCTAATTGCCCCTCAAACCACACATTATGACTTTTCCACCCCCACACAAACACCCATTTGACGGAAGCCCCTCACTACCTCGTGCCTCGCCGCTCGCACGGCAACACTTTCTTTGTCTTGATTTCCCACAGACAACTTCCTTGGCCTAGAAATGGGTTTGCTCTTCAGCGGATAGAGGCTCCCTTGTGTGCGGGATGGCTTTTCGTCTGACTGTAGCAGATACCCTTGGCCCAGTTCACCCGCAGCTCATCACATGCACGCCAGTACGGCCACGTAGGCCGCTTCACGTGCTGCTGAACTTTAGCAGCTGCATCATCCACTCAGTAGCAGCAGTAAAGCATACCAGGCGCATCGGTCCGTGAAGTCACACTGTATTAGTGCTGATTAAAAAAGATCTTGTAATAACTAGTGCTTGTAGCGCACAGTAGTTAACTTCTCTGATGTATTTCTTTTCACTAATTAGCCATTATGTGTTTTACTCTGCGGTGCATCAGTTGCTGGAGTAGCTGAAGTGTTAAGGAGTGTGAAACTGTGAGAGCTGAAGCTGCAAAGTGAGAAACAACGAAGGGAGTATTTGTGTACATGGTTGCGTACGTGCGCACAAGCTCCTCTTTCTGTGTGTAACTATGTGTTTGGTTAGCTGCATTCTGCGGTTTGCAGCTCTGGTGACTGATGTCCCGTCCTTCCTGTCTGCCTGTGTGGATTGATGTGCCCGACTGCACCACACTCAAGGCTAACTCCGCTCCCCCGCCCCCCCCAGACCCTTCCCTGTCCCTCCCTCGGCCTGGCTCGGCTCACATTAGCTCAACCTGACCCTCCCCAGCGCGGCTTGGTTCTCCTCATTCAAACCTAACCCTCCTCGGCCGGGGCCAGGGCCCGGGCTCGGCTCGACGCGGTGCAGCTCCGCGAGGAACTGGAAGGGGGGAGGCTGAACCTTGAGGCCAGCAGATATACGAGCCCTAACTGCTTTTTCATTAAGTCGACTGTCATTATGAAAAAGCCCTTTCTTTTACCTTGTTTTCCTTCTCCCGTTTTCTCTCTCCTCCTCCTCCTCCTCCTCCTCTGTCTCCTCCTGCCTTGTCTGTCTCCCTCATAGTTTTACGTTCAAGGACAGAGCAGTCGTTTGATGGTTTACGGTGGAGAAGAGCCGGGCTGAAATGGAGGTTTGTTCTACTTTGTGTGAAAAAGTGCTCTTTGGGGGGTTGGGAGGGAGCCGGGGTCACAGAGCTTGAGGAGATAGATGATGAGAGAGAGAGGGCCGCTGCGAGGTGATGACCTCGGCAGCGCGGAGATTTAGTGTATGTGGGTAACACGCTCCTTCAAGAAATGAAGCGGTGTGTATTTCAAGTGATTAGACAGCGCTCTTTCCACCACCACAGAGGCAAACAGAGTACGCATTGTGCTGAAAAGTTGAGTCTTCGATTCATGCGTTTCTCCTCTGAAAGTGTATTAGCAGTCCCACCTCAGCTCCAGTAACTCCGTTCTCTGGCTTCCCATCTCCAGTGCTGATGATTTTCAGCTCAGATGTGCGGATTGTGAGGATTGGGCGCATGCGTTCCACTCGCTTGATTTACTCGTCGATTCAATGGAGCATAATGACGTTTGGAGGAAAACCACACACGTGAAACAACACCCGCTGCAAACACACACTTATGACCACTTCATTCCCCAGTCGGCCCCCTCTAAATTCACCACACATGCGAAGCAGACAATCCTCCTTGACATCTCCGACATAGCACGGCTGTATAGCATTTTTATTTTTTCGTCTGTCCCAAACAAAGCCCATAACTCAGGCACCCTTTCCACTCCAGATCGTAAAGGCGGGGTGGAGGGAATGAAAGGCGAATGGCTGTTTTACTGCGATGAGTGGGATGTAAATCCTCCAGGTCGTGAAAGCAGCGGCGGCTGGGCTGTCGGAGTCCCACACGACTCTGGGGTGCAACTCCAAACAAAAGATGTCCGCCTTCCTCAAAAACCATCAAGGACTCCCTGCTGGTGCACATTTGTTAAGGGACAGATCACACTTGCATGCGGCACACAAGCATCTGCACCGCATGTGAATGTATACATAATATATACCAGCTCCTGGGGAAGGAGCAAGAACTTTATATCATCCTAATTCTTGCTTCAAGTCTTCATCACTGCATCTCCCCACTCCCTCCACTAACTAGCTGAGCTAGGTGACCATAAGTGCTGAGGCCGTGCTATGCTGACGAGCAGAGTGACCGTATTTATGGCTCTTTCATAGGTCCCTCATGAATAATGCATGAGGCCTCATTGTGGCGCGCAGAGGAGCGCTGGATGTAAATCGATAGGTGTTCACTTCGACTGACACAAATGATATCTCCCCTAAGCAGCTCCGTCATCTCCTCCCCTCTCCTTCCCTCCTTCTCTCTGTGCCTCGATGCCATTTTACACCTCGTCCCCGGATAATAATGTTTACCGATGCAACATCACTTGCGCTTACAAAAACACATGTGAGCAAAACACAGGATTAGGGTAGCTTTGATGAATTTATTCATGTGTCACTTGGAACGGATAAACAGATGAATAAGTAAACTCTATTCATTGGCTGAAAGGAGAATAAGGGAACATGGATATACTGGCGCAGTTCTTTCTCTTTCTCTTAGACAGTGAGAAACTGATGTAATGGCATGTAATAAAACCATGATCCCTGGATGACACCAGCGGCTAAAAGGTATAATTTAGAAACTAACTTATATTACTCCTGTGATTTTATTTCTGGTAATGTTTCTTTTTCTCATTTTCATCGTAGCTGTATTTTTCTTGATAGGCCCCGTCAGCTCTCGGCATCACCCGACAGCCTCTCTCTGATCTACTGTGCTCATTCACCTCACACAGTTTTACACTCACTTGCGTCTCCTACAGCCATTCGTCCATTTTATGTCAGCATCTGTCAAAGAAGGTTTTCGTTCACAGAAAACTTGAATGATTATTAGAGTACCACACAGCTCTTTTCTTTCTCTGTCCTGTGGTATGTGGGAACAGAATATTGTTAGTGGGGGCCTCTGTGTCCTAGGGGTTGAGGGGAGGGGCCTCTGTGGACCCACAGATGTTTGATCGGTTTGTGATCTAGTGAAATTGGAGGCCAGGTCAACACCTGTGCTGTTCTTTGTGTTTGTTTGAGGTGTTCCTAAACAGTTTTTTGTGTGTGTCAGGCTGCATCTTGCTGTGGATGGCTGATGCCATCAAGGAGTGTCATTGCTATGGGGTGGGGGTGTCTGGTCTGGTCTAGGTAGGTGCTACATGTGTATGTAACATCCACATGAATACCAGGTCCAGAAGTTTCCCTGCAGAATGTTGAATTGTCACTAGATATTCAATATTATTTACGTCTGCTTTCAGTGGTTTTAATGTTGTGGCTAATTGGTGTACATTAATAGGTATTTGTCTTGATTCATTCAGGCCAGAGTCATACAGATGTTATGTATACAAGTGCACACAGTGAGCCTTATGATGACCTCATAGAAGAAAAATCTAGATTTTACTTTTGGAGATTTTGTTTTTTTTTGGTAGTCCACTAGTTTTAGCATGCTAACAGGGCTAGCTTCATGCTTGGTGGACTCTGTCAATCCTCTCCCTACAGCTACAACCTGCAACTTTAATGCTGACACTGTACAAGTCAATCGACCAGGAAATCTTTTGTTTTTCCTCAAAGGAATCTCCGGGATGTATTAATCCCAGACTTTAAACAATGAATTCAACGTTGGTGACTTATGCTGACCTCGTAGGGAATGGAAATCCTGTTAGTAATCAAGTTACTTAGCCTTCCAGCTGGCACATGGCATGTTTGCTTTGCTAGTGAGCTATTATGTTAGCTCAGCTTCCAGCAACACCCATATCAAAAGGAAGCACAAATGAAAGCAAATATCTGTAATTTGACTTGAATTTTTCCCTCAAAGATCACAGGGTGTGCAACTTTACTTTGATCTATGACATTTTACTTGCTCAATTAGCAGTGAGTTTGTTTTTGTACTTTCGAGAACAAGGAAATGTACAAAAGGCTGGTTGGAATTTAAATTGATACTGATATTATTCACAGTGTAAGTTTTTTTTATGGCATCACTTTAAGTAAATAAAGATATATTCAAATCTCAAAGTAATTTGAGATTCTTGGAATGAAGTGCGGTCAGCGATTCTTTCTGTGAGCTCAGTAATGAAAACTGCTTTTCCACTTCACTGCCATTATCCTCCCGTCCCTGTTTTAGAAATGGCAGCAGTGTTTTTTAAGTATTTGTTTCCAACGCACAAAGAGACCCTGTAAGGGCTTGCTGACACACCTGTTTTGAAGGCCAGGAAGGTCATGAACTGCGAGTGAAGGGGTAAGGGAAGTATGTATCCTTGAGTTTAGTGCCTTAAACCAACCCTCTGGTCACTCAACCGCTGCTGACTTTTTCTGGGTTTGTTTTTGTCAATGTGTTTGCATCATTTTACATGTAGTCCTTGTGGTCTGCCTTCTTTAAAGTCCTTTCTTTTGTATAAGGCGGCATTTTTATGCCTCTGCTTCTGATGTATATTTCTGTTCCTTTACACCCACAAACACCCCCCTCCCTCCCACACACACACACACACACACACACACACACACACACACACACTTTCTGAAATCCATTTTGAGCGGTCTCACAGAGGCAAGTTGTCTTAATCCACCTGGCTTTGGCTCTCAACTTCCCAAATGCCGTCTTGAGAGCTGGCCATAACTCATCACACACACACTTTCTCACACACACACATACACACATTCACAAAGCGGCCATTACTCCAGAGCCTTTGGTGAGCCATCGGCGCCGTATTACATTAAAGGTCAGTTACTGAGTTTCCATTTTAGCTTTGCCTTCCGCCGGTAGCACGCTGTGAGCCAAATAAATTGGAGGATTGTCTGTCAGGCCGCTTATTTGATTTTCTCGGATGGCTGGGAGTAACCACCTCTCCTACTGAAGTTACATTTTAATGCTTGGCAGTTGTAGATTGGAACTAAGCA
Organism: Mugil cephalus; assembly: GCF_022458985.1. NCBI lineage: Eukaryota > Metazoa > Chordata > Actinopteri > Mugiliformes > Mugilidae > Mugil > Mugil cephalus. The sequence goes on along the minus strand of NC_061778.1, from coordinate 19,341,624 downwards.
CATTTACTTAATTAGGTACAGTTTCAAAACCCATGTACTTTGCTTGAATATTTTATTTTAATTTACTACATTTTTAGCAACTTTAGTTACACAAATGTAAAACACACTAAAATATAACTTTTCAGAGGTGGAATGATGTGTCACTTGACTTTTTTTCCCCAGAAAAGTCACACAACATTTCATGAGTCCAGTTACTAGACTGATATTTCCAGACAAGTGTGCAAAAATAAAATAGTCTGGTGCCTTTCACTTTTGTATATCCAAACGTCAAAGGCCAAAATGCATTTGGTTGAAGTTGGACACACCTGCAACAAATCAGAGTGACACAATGTGTCACTTAGCATCTTGGTCATTTACGAAACGGTGCTCCCCTTTGCAGTCATTGTATTAAACTTGGAGTAGAAGGTAAATGTAAAATTAGCGATGATTAGTGGCTCTACAGTGATGATCCTAGGTCCTGGGGAGCTCCCAAGCAAACATGTACATATGCTTGACTGCCACTTACAGTTCTTTTTAAAAAGAAGTGTTTTTCTTGACGCACAATCTAATCCAGTTTGTTATATCTGAGCATTTTTAGATCACAAAATTAAATTATTAATCCAAAATAGACAAAATAACGGCAGTACAAACATTAGCAGTTCCACTGTTCGGCGACAGTACTGCTTATTAAACCACAGGGCTGTTGCCCCAGAGCTTTATCTTTAAGTGTACTGAATTCCTTTCAGTGAGCGCACACTTTCATCTTCCGTTCTTCTTCTACTCACTGTTGTCCCGTGTGGATACATTAATCTCCTCTTTTTTTTTTCAGGAACTGAGTTAGCCCTGCAGACACTTTTTTAAAGACTAGACATGGAGGAAGAGAGAACAAGCAGAGGCCTTGGTGAGTGAGGAGAAGATCATTCGAGAGAGAAAACCACAAGGCACTGAAAAAAGTTCAGGGCACAGATGAACCAGTGACTGTGACTGTAATGTTCAAATGTCAACTTTTCAACAGCTGAGCAAAAAATGCAAAAATGTGCCTGGTTTAGTCAAGTGTATCCGATGTGGATTCTGAAAAGTGTTTGAGGGTGAAGGGTTGCAGACTGTTCTCGACTCAGAGGAGCCATGTAATCCTTCAAATAAAGTGAAAACCTCCAGTTACAGGGTAACATGAAAAAACTCGACCAGGCATCAAGAAGTCTGCTCTATACATCTGTAGCTCCGTACAGTTATTCCGCTATTGAAAAAAAGGGTCTGACCATGAGTTTGGACCTTTCAGATTGTATGGAGCACTCCAGAGGAGCTTCTATGAACATCAGCCGTCCACTATGGAGTGGTCTGCTGAAGAGGCAGCATCTCAGCAGCAGACAAAAAGAGACTAAACAAACTGGTGAAGAAGGCTGTCTCTGGTCTGGGCTGACCACTTGAGCTTGTGGAGGTGGTGGGTGATGGGAGTATGAAGGCAAAGCTGTCATCCCTGATGGAAAACCAATCCCAGCCCCTCTACTGGTCAGGTTGCTTGAGCTTTAGCTTCCTTCGTATCCTTGTTTCGCTCTCGTGTGCACTGTCTTTAAAACTGTATGCTGCTGCAACACTGCAAATGTTCGCACTATGCGATTAATAAAGGATTATTTTATGTTGTCTTATGTTATTGTCGTTCTTTTCAATTACACTAAATTCACACTTCTTCCTTTTTTAAGTAAGAAAATACAGTAGTCTGCAGACATAATGCACATGTGCTAAGTAACAACAATGACAAAATAATCTATATTTACACCCGGTGTATTCAATAAATGCGACCTCGGTAAATGCGAGCACCTACAGCATCGAGGGTAAATTGAGCAAAGGCAATGACAGGGATAGTTAAAATGACTACACAGTGTACACGCATGATGTGCACATTATGTGTAATGGAGTTATATACACTTTGGTGATGATCGAGACAGAAACAGACCCGGTCTAACTTGCTCCAGGCATTCATCACACCTACATCGCTCATAATATACAGTATTAATAAACTGTTTTAATGTGTGTCCCCACCTTAAAGTGTGCCTGGCTGTAATATATCTAACTATGGCAATAAATAGTAAAAAAAAAAAAAAAAAAAAAAAAAACTCAACAGAAGTCTGGGTAAAACTTCCATCTTGGCAAAAAAAAAAAAAAAAAATTTGCTTAAGTCAACACCTCAAAGTTTCTGTTACAAGAATCCAAGTAGTGCCAAGTGAACGCAGCATAAATTCTGGCATAAATAGGAAAAGTTTTCCCTCGCTCCGCTACGATTAGTCTCGCTCATATTTTACCATTTCTGCCCCGACAACAGTTCAAAAGGAATCACTTAACGACTGCTCGGGAAGGTGTAAATTTTATGTCTCTGTGGTGTGACCAACTTGTGCGGTGCAGTGTGTTTTCGCTAACATGGGCACGTTTGAACTTAAAATCAGGTGATGCAACAGCCAGGCATTATGTTATGTGTCTGCATGTGTCTGCGAGTTTCATTAGCCATCAAATTAATTGTTTATATACATTTAAATATTGAGCTTCTTCCTTCCTATCTTTTACTCTTCTTCAGGTTTTCACTACCTACTGAAATGCAAACATTATCCTTGCATTTTAGTGTGGAGCTGCAGGTAACTCTGCTGTTATTTTTATATAGTAATGTAACAAACTTGTTTTACAAGTAGGAAATCTAAGTTGCTGGACCTGTGATTTCTTAAGCAAGGTTTCTTGACCCAGTTTAATTGCCAATTAATAAGACGAAAGACCTTGGTTTCCATGGTGATTGTCTAGCCATACGTTCCCCAGATAGGTCCATTGACCTGCAGTAATGATGGTAAAGATACAGCAATTATAGTTATTAATAGGTGGAGGATACAGGACTGTGCTGAAAATAAAGGTTACCATCCTGATAAATGAAAGTGAAATGTTCAGATGAAGGTGGATTTTGTGGTATTTTCACATTACTGTCACTTTGGAGGATTTGCGCCCTCATATTTCCAGGTAGAGCTGTTTGCTGTTGACCCTTTGTGGCTACTTAATGGACTGCACGATCTGTGTCATGGGTTCAAAAAGCATGAGCGGGCGAACCGGTGAACCAGAGCACGAACCACTTCACTCAATTAGCCCGGCTGTAATCTTATTATGACAGAGCCACGTCTCCAGCGGTACATGCTGTGTGGTCTCGCCAAACTGAAGTCTGCTAGTCAAATTTATAAGCAAATAAATTCCCACACCAAAGAGCACGTGTAACATGCGTGTACTGCCGGGATTTGGGGGAAAAACATAAAACTGAAAAAACAGCGCCGTGTTAAGCCTTACACAATCACACACTCTCTAGAAATCCACAAACACGCACTCCCCCAGTACACACTCGAAAGTCTTGCTGTTTTAAACTTTCATACCCACAAGCACATTTTCTCACCAACACAGTCTAACTCATTCCTGCACAGATATTTTCACTAAGTCTCCTGGGCTACTTATACATGCACACACACACACACGCGTGCTGCAGCCGACTGGCCAGTCAGCTTTAGTTGTTTTTGGACTCGGGAGTCTAGTTAGCAAAGGCTAGTATCAATCATTTAGCCGATGGAGAGCAGCGCAGTCGATGGGGTCGTGTATGGGTGAACAACCCGGCCCGGCCCCAGAATCCCTCACTCCGAGGGGGGTGTAGGAGCCAGGGCGGTTGGGGCCGGAGTTCAGAGATTGAATGATGTCTTAAGTAGGATGTAAAGGACACAAGCTGAGTGAGGCTGGATGAAAGAACTGTAAATAAATACGCAGGCACATACCCAGCACCGGCCCTGCTTATTACACAGCCTTATTGAGTACTCCATTTTCACTGTCCAAAGAACACATGCTGAGCTTTGTTAGTTCTGAAAAACATTCTTCTGCCTCTCATATCACTTTGTGTGATCTCTACTTCAGCTGTTTTTGTTGATTTCTAATCAGCAGAAAGAGTAGTTACCATGGCAGTGCAGCAAGTCATTAATTTTCAGTGATTTATTGTGTTTATTTGGGATGACTAAGGTTCCTGGAGCCAATCCCAGCATGCACCAGACAGCTGCTAGGTTGTACTGTACCTTCAGAGCTACCAACATGTGCGTCTCAACAAAAGATTTTTTTTGGCAATGACTCCACTGAGACATCTTCCTCCTACATGTACAAGGTTTGCTTAAGCATCTGATCCTGAGAATTGTTTCTCACATTAAATAAAACTGATTTAACATGGTCCCTAATTGATATGTGGATCCTAATTAGGGCAGGTCAATTTATCTGGTATTGAGCACATTTTGTGCACAAAAGCAATCTGAAGAGTGATCCTGTCTTTTAGCTCCTGGTGGGGATCAGTCTCCAAAAGGCAGGAATGCTACACTTCTGATACTGCACATCTCGATTCATTAGAGCTCACCAGGTAGGTCATTAACAGGCTGGAGACGTTAAGAGGCTTCGTATAATAAAGAATCCCAAATGACAAATCCATAGGCTTATTATAGGACAGCTCATTCCATTGCTTCCAACTACAGAGCCCCAGAAGTGACCTAAAAAAAAAAAAACTAATTGAATTCAGGGTACAAAATACTAATTCGTAGGCCCACAAATTAAATATTTTGTGCTCACAAATTAGCATTTGTTTCCCACACATTGGTATTTTGTGCCCATGAATTAGTCTTTTGAGATCTCATTTTTATTTATTTATTGTTTTCCAATTGCCATGTCTGGGTCTCCATACATTGTCAATTCTAGTACTTTCATTCATTGCATCTGTTGTACTGTATATGGATTCATCATTTGGGAATTTTTCCTACATTGCCAGATATTTTCTTATTATTCTATTTTTTTATTGTGATGCCCATATCTCAGGTACTTTTCATAATCTCCGTGTTGTTGTTTAAGGGCAATATTCCTACTGGAGTTTGTCATTATTCATGATTAACTGAGCCTTGCTTATTTTACTTTGATTGGTTTCTCAAAACTTGGTAAGTTAGTTAGTTAGATACTGTCTGTAAATAGTTTTTGCATCCTTAATATATATATTTTTTTATTAAATGTTGTGACCGAAGGCAATCTTGTAAATTACTGTACAATGTACAGTGTTCCTCCTACTTTTTTAAACTGTTAATGTGGAGCTCATTACTGGGCCATTGTACAGAATGTTTATGTTTTCTTCATGTTTTGCCGTTTGTGCTTCAGGCTTTTTTTTTCTCTTTAGTTCGTGTTTTGCAGACGTTTTAGAATATTGTTTTTATGACCCATTAAACCTAAACCATTGTCATGTCGGTGTTTATATTAGCATCACGGTTACAGATGGTGTAATACACTTTTAATGTGAAATACAAAACCACGTTATCTTTCATCATACAAACACAGATGACAGCCAAACATGAAAGAAGCCTTACATGCAGACGAGCCAGGCTCCTACATATTGTATTTCTCTGCTTGTGATCTTATCACAAAATGTTGTACCACAATCCCCCCTGGCATGAGTGCTATTTTAATTCCACTCTCCAAGTTGCTGAAAAGGGAGGATTAAGACTGCATGGACTTTGTGTGCATGTACACGTATATGTCCGCCTGTTTCTGGCTTGCATATGTTGTAGTGAACTATGAACGGTGATAGGAATCTCGTTGCTGTCAGCGGTCCAAAGGCTGCGCTGAACGGAGAAAATCCCCGAGCCGGGCTCTCAGCTGCCTGGTGGAGCCCTCTGTCTCTTTTAATCTAGACTCTTTTTTTTTCTCACCGTGGGGATCAAACCAGCCGATGATGGATGGCTGTTGTGTCAAAAGGTGCCTTTTCTTTCTTGCGTTCTTTCTTTGCACTCTACCATTCTCTCTTTTTACTTCTTTGCTCTAACTTTTTAAATAAAATAAGGTTTTTTTAAAAAAAAACACATTTGGGGGCAATGGCATTTTGAATTGAATCACCTCGCTGTCTCCCAGGTTCTCCTTTCATCAACAGGTTTCTTTTCGCTTCTCTTTTCCAATTTTCTCCTTCTGTCTTTCTACATAGCTGTCTGTCCATCTCAGACTATCACGCAGTTATCAAGGGGATTTTGAACATTGCTTTCACTGTGATAACCAGCTTTCTGCTTGAGCTGATAGCCTGTTGGACCTTGATCGGGCTGCTTTCCAGACCCAGAGGGGGAGGAGGAAGAGGAGGGCAGGGGTTGGCCTGATTTAAACTCCATTTTGCTCTCAGGGATGGAAGTCAAATCTTCATCGCATGCATGTTCCCTCCTTAATCTTCCAGCTTGCACGCTGGGTAGTCAAACACCAGAGAGTAGACTGACAGAGCTTTGCTTGAGATTAGCATGTTTGCAGAAATGGTTGCGGAGTGCATCAGCAAGGTCAAGGGTCAGCCTATCAGGTGGGGGCTGCGCTGTGGCCAGTGGATCTGGATAAGAAGCAATTGAATGGTCAAGAAGGTGACCCCAGTTGGGAACAGGCCACCCACCAGCACCCTTTAGCCTGGAGGTGAGATTAGTCTGGTGGGGCTGATAAAGCTCTACGTTCTCCCAACAGACCAACAATCAGTCGGGATTACGTTCCTGGAGAGATGGTTTCCCACACTGAGCAGATGGGAAGAGATGTAAAGGCTGTTTACTTTTAAGGCTCCTCTTGATGTTACTCTGGTGTCTGTAGCCTTGAGAGGAAACGTACCTTTTTAGGTATGCTGCAGTCATCAGTGTCAAACACTAGATGTTCCCAGGGAAAAGCAGGTGCCGCAGTCATTGACTGGTCTCGTGTTTAAAGCCAAAGCTGTGCTGCAAACCCCTGTCTTCCAAACCATGAGACAGATGTTCATGGTCAGGACATATTTGAAAGCAGCCAGGTTTTATGAGGTGTTGAATAGTGAGTTCATAAACAGAGGAAAAGTCTCCGCCTCGTCATCCAGATCTCCCCTCAAATCTTTTTATCATGTGTCCATGTCCTGCAGCACTACACTCCCAGTTTGGTCTCTCAGCCTTCACATGAATAAGATCCTTCTGCTTTTTAAGGCTTTTGTGAGACCGTACCCAGTTAACATTAACATAAACTAAAACAGCGAGTGCCTTTAAATCTTGTTGTGAAGATTTAATGTTAATTAATCTGATTTAATGTCCACAGTCTAAATAAGTCACTCTGAAGTCAAACTGCTGATTTGACTCAAAAACATCACTGAAATGCACCGTCAGGTAACCATGAATCAAATTTTGTGCCAGTGTATCTATTAGTTGTTGAAATGCTTCACTGAATAAATTAAACCCTTTGACCCGCCTGTGGAGGTAGATGGAAAGTCAGAGGCAAACTGAAGCCATAATACACCGATCAGCCACAAAATTATGACCACTGAGAGGAGAAGTAAATAACGCTGACCATCGTGTGACAATACAAAGCTCTGCTGGGAAACGTCTGAACCTGGTATTCGGGTATTAAGACATGTACCACCCACCTAGACCAGACCAGACACCCCCACCCCATAGCAATGACACTCCTTGATGGCAGCAGTCATCCCCAGCAGGATGCAGCCTCACACAGACACAAAAACGATTTAGGAACAACTAAAAAAAAAAAAAATATGAGCACAAGGTGTTGACCTGACCTCCAGATTCACTAGATCCCAAACTGATCAAGTATCTGTGGGATGCACTAGAGCAAGTCTGATCTACAGAGGCCCCTCCCCTCAACCCATAGGACCTATTAACAACATTCTGTTACCAGACACCACAGGACACCTTCAGATGGCCCATGTCCATTCTCCGATGAGTCACAGCTGTTTTGGACGCACAAGAGAGACCTACACAATATTAGGAAGGTGGTCATAATGTTATGCCTGATCTGTGTATGTTTCATCCTCTGCCGAACATGAATGTTAATGGCTAAAAGTTAACTGTTAAGAAACCGAAAAAAATCTCAGTGTATAGATAATAAATATATAATAAATTGTGTTTCTGTCAGGAGGTTCCTCTTCAGAAACTCTCCAGTGACTCATATACATATATATATCTGTTAGGAAAATGAATATACATACATATTTATTAATTTCAAGCATCTTTGAATAACTGTTCTCAGATCTGCCGCCAATGACTTCCCCGTTCTTGCCTCCAACATCTCGTCTTTGTCCTAAAGTTGTCACCCATCACTCTTAAGTCACTTTTCTCTCCCCTTTATCTCCTTCCCTCCTTTCTTTGTCCCGCCGACACAGAGCCTTGTTTCCCTGTGTTTGTTTTGTTCTCTGATTCTCTCATTCGTCTCCCATTCATTTCCATTACTCACAGGAGACTGTGGGGTGGGGGGTGGGGTGGGGTGGGATGGAGGGATGGCTGTAGGCCGGGTTGCAACCCAGAGAGGGTGCTTCTCCGGTAAGTGCTTTTTCATGTTGTTGGGTGTTTTTTTTTCTCTCTTTTTTTTGTTTCTCTCTGCTGAACCACCAAAGTTGCATTTGACTGCAAACTGAGAGACGCAGCTAAATTAAGACACACTCTGTCAAGCTGCCAAAACTGGCCCCTGTTTTGTTCCAACATCAGCCTATTTTTTCTTTCGGACCCTTCACGGGTATTGCTACGTACATATGTGTTGTCCATCAAAAGCCTCTCAGAAGTACTACCTGGCAGACCAGACACAAGGTCAACTCTGTGCTGGAAGCCTCTCGATCAATATGCCCAGACGTTTGAGAGGCTCTGCCCAGCTCTTTTCCCACTGAAGCTTTCAGCCCTTGTTGTTTACTTCTCTCAGCTTTTCTCTTTTTTCCCCGTTAGATATTTCCCTCTACGTCATAAAGCCACTTGCAGTTTCTCTTCAATTGTCCTTGACCAAAAAAAAATGCCAATGAATCACTTGGAAAGTTAAGAAGAGAAAACTCTCTGCTGGAGAACAGTTTGAAGCAGCTGGGGATTAACTTTGAAGTGTTTGGATTATGGATTATAATATTGTTTAGACTTAAGGATGCACTCAAGAATGACAATACAAAGGACGGAGTAACAATATCATTGTGAAGGGCTGCGCCCCTTTGTGAGTGGCTTAAGGGACAAGAGGGATTTTATCTTTCGAATCGGGAAATTGAATTATGTGGCAAAGTGACCCAATGAAAAGGGCTGCCGTGACAGTATGGAGCTCCGGGGGTTAAGCCAGTTTGAAGAGCTGGCACTTCACCAAAGGTTTCTTAATTAGATTGGATGACAAAAGTATTGGGTCTTGTAGCATTTTGTCTGCGTGTGTGTGAGGGTCTCAAGTGGAAGAATTGTTATCTCTTGGCTCAGTCATCATTTTAGACCCCTTTGTGAAGCAATGTGTGTGTGTGAGGGTTCACTTGATTGGGAGAAGAGAGCTAAGAACAATGTTTAAGGCAGTCATATTCTTGGGCATACATAATGTACATACAGTACCCCGAAAGTCATGCAACAACTTGAACTGGATATTAAACTATTTTCAGTTGGTTATTGTACAACATCCGCAGACAGCAATTACAGTAACACTAGGAATATTCCAGTTCCAGTGTTGTAAGAGCTGCACTGTATTACTGACAGACCCTGAATGTTAGCACCGAAAGCAAAACTTGCAGAATTGTCCAAAATAGTTGTAATATAGTAAACAAAGGTAAAGCCATTTTCATGTCAATGTTCGTCCATCCATATTATTGCACCTTATTTATTCTTACTACGTATATATTGCATATTTAATTCTGTCCAATTTCTTACACCACTAGTTTTCAAAAGTGTTTTTTTTTTTTTTTTTTATGTGTTAGCTACTGTGATCAAGCAATTTCCCCTGTGGATGAATAAAGCCTAAAATCTAAGACAGAATACAAATATTTATTGGGTATTTGTTGGAGTTTTAAAGCTTCATGTTAGTTGGTGGGTAAACACAACTATGATCCACACACTGAGTGGTTCTGTTTCTATCATCTGTGTTGGATTTCCACTGATATAAATGATCACAGGCTGGGGAACCTGGGAGACTGTTTTCTTGGGCTGTCTCCCTGAGAAACCGGAGCTTTACGACTGACAGAGGTGTTGAATTGGTCAGATTTTGTTAAGAGGGCGGCGGCATTCCAGCCAAACCATAGCCTCCACCTGAACTTGCAGCTAACTTTGAGGAAAGTCCGGTCATCCAAGTCCAGCTTTCCCTGCGATCTGAAGCTTTCTCTGTCTGGTCTTCTTGGCTCAGCTTTATCTTTCTTTATCCTCCATGTTTTTTTGTATTTATTTTTATAACATGATTTATCCACCACTTCGGACCAGACTATAATGTCTCTACAACAACAGAAGGACTGCCATGAAATTTTTCTAATAGGTATCCATGGCCCCTAGATGATGAGTCTTCCTGACTTTGGTGGCCCCCCCGAGTTATCGTTTTGTGCCACCCCAAGGTTTAAACTTGTGGTTCAGAGCGATATATATTTTCCGTTGTATGGATTGCAGTGAAATTGGCTGCAGATATTCATGGTCACTGGGGGATAATTTACAATGACTTTCACTGAAATAGCGTGACATCCCCAAGATGGATTGGCCTAAGATTTTGTACAGGCCTTTATGTTTCCCAGGGGTAAAAAAGGGGTCTCTTACATGTTTACAGTTGTTCATGTGTACAGGTTCATCAGTCTCTGTCCGACTAATTTCCTTCTGTTTTGAGCTTGCCAACGGTGCGCGAAGGACGCATAATTTCCCTTTGAGGCCGATAATCATCTTCCAGAGCAAACTTCAGCCTTAATGTATTCGTGCCTTGTGCCGGTGATTTCTCAGGAAATGTGTAAAACAAAATTCGACTCATTGTTTGCACGAGCTCCATCTAAAAAATACATCAATAAATAAATAAATAAAAATTGCCGCTGTCTCCCCCTCCCTGCCCCCAACCCCACAGCCCTTATCAAAGACTCAGGACAATCAGCGGTTTATCGCTGCTGGAAGTGAGCACAGGATGCAGATGTTGTTCCGATTAAACACACACACACACACACCCCCACACATGTGCGTCGCGCCAAGTGAGTGCCGATCGCCGATGCCTCAAGGCCTGAGAGGAGCACAGGGCCAAGTCTTCGAAACCACAGTCGTGATATCTGGTGAACATGTGCTGCGCCAGTCAAACTGCCAACAGACTGGCCATTTAAAAAAATTTTTTTTTTAGTTCATATGTGTGTGTTTAAGCAAAAGCAAAGAAAAAAGCTGAAAAAAGAAATGGAGAGAAATGGCTTCATGTGCTATTCCTCGTCCTTCTGTTACGTAACCTCCCTTACAATCAGTCACATATTCCAGTAATCAATGCATGATAGTTGGGTAATCAGACATAATGACTTCAACGACAGATGAAACGCTGACCGCCTTCGCATAAGGCACTGGAGCGTGTGTGTGTGTGTGTGTGTGTGTGTGTGTGTGTGAATGAGAGGCACAGAGATCGTCATGTAGTTTCTACTTTAATAAGAATGCACTTTGGCACCCCTTTATTTTCTTCACTTTAGGCTATTATTTTACAAACTAGATATAAAAGGACATAAATAAATGACATAAGTTACATGTACCTAGGGCTCCTTGACAAAAACAAAAACAAAAAAACAACAAAAATCATGATCATGTCCGAAAAAAAGTACAAAAAACCCCAAAAAGATTGAAGAATGTTAGATCTACATGGCTAGATCATATGGCATCAGAAGGCATACAATGACGAACATTAACTCTTGCGTTTTGTTACTTTTTTTTCTTTTTTTGTTTTCCAAATCATCCAACATTTAAGTAAAGGAAAAAAGTATTTTACAGTACATTCTGGTGTTCTTCTCCTTCCCAACATGTCTTGCATATTTCCAAACAGGTCCTTTTTCAATAGGTAGACAACCAAAAATAAAATAAACCAATGCATTGCCAAAAAAAAGGACAGAGCAGTACAGTTGTATTAAGGACGGAGGTGTTTTTTGTATTCTATGAAGCGTCACTTATGAGCTGGAAAACATTCACATAAGTATAGTTTAAAGAGATAAAGGAACAAAAGGACTATATAGTCCATTGGGTTAAACCTGTAGCTGTATGATGTGCTCTGGGGAAAAAAAGTAAAAAGAACCAACAGCTGTTCCCTTCTTAGACACTCTTCTCTCACTTCTCTGATCCTGTGCAGTGTACAGGTGTGTCATTTCAAACTGCCCCCACCTTCATTTCGAGAAAGACAGTTCCAAAATATTCGCCTTGACTCGTCGCGAGCTCGGAGAGTCCAAGCCTCAGTTTGCTTTTCACGCGTTTTTTTTTTACGCACACAAGACTTTTAGTCACACTCAGCCGCGTCCATGTGTGTCCGTCTGCAAGCCGGAGCAACTGCCAAAGCAGCAATGGATTGCATTCCAGAAAGCTTGTTTAATAAATGCTGTTGCCGAGTAGAGTTTGAACGAGCAACACACCTCGCGCATTTTTTTTTTCTTTTTAGACGACACAAAAAGCAAATAAAATAAAATAAAATAAAATAAAAAGAAAATCCAGGGTTTTTTCCTTTTTTTTATATATCAAAAACTATACAACTCTGTTATGTCCTCCTCCACAGTGGCATGAAAACAGACACAATTACTGATAGTACTTCAAAGACGTTGTCACTCATAGAGCTAGACACACACACGCGCACACACACACACTTGCACACATCATTTCATTCGCACGCTCACATCAAACCCCTTTTACTTTACATGCAAACAGAACAAAATGGAAAAAAAAAACTGACAAATAAAATGAAACCTTCAGAAAAAAAATAAAAATAAAATAAAGTACATTATCCACTGGAGCAGGGCTTCTCGATTATATTACATTCTTCTTATTGTCTCTTATTTATGCTGTTAAATCATTCATGGTGATCCCAGCGCCGTTGCTAGAAGGGCCACAAGCGCGGGGAGGCTAGTCTGTCAGCTGGCGGCGGACGTCCCAGGCGCTTGAGGACGGACTTGTCATCTCTGAGGAGGGGTAAAGCAAGAGGAGGAAGACAAAAAGAGGAAGAGTGGGAAGAATTCTGGCCGCGGCGAACGAGGCCGGGGTCCTGCTCGTGATGGACGGCAGCAGCTGGGGAGAAAAGAAGAAGAAGGAGAGGGGGAGGGAGGGAGGGAGAGGGGGAGGGAGGCTCCATCAGTCACGGTGGTTTTGAATATAAACATTTTCTGCTTGGCATCCAGTTCTGACCGACGGTGAAGCTCCGCAGCTCCAGCTCGACGGAACATTCGGCTCATCTGCTAAACAAAACCGAGTGCCAAAGCCAGGGCTTCCAGAGACTGGAACCGGCGGCCTGCAGGGGGAAAATATGGATTTTGCGGCAACAATGTATTAACTTTTGTTTGCCACATCCTGTCTGCATAATATATGAAACATGCCCTTGACTTGTTGGCACACGTCAAAAGCACACTAATAGACATTTAATGAGCATGTGCATGAGATGAATGCTTTATGCGCTGCCAGCGCTATTGCACCAGGATTGTTTGGCAGCTCAAGTAAATCTCTTTGAAGAAGTCGTCAACATTCCTCAGGAGGAAATATTGATTAATTACAGCTCATTAGTGATATTTATCAGAGGTGTTGTTTGAAAAAATAACAATAAAAAAAGCTTGAGCGTACGGCATCTTGCGTTTTCCATGCATTAAATGATTCTACAGCTTTTGAGCGCGTTAGAGCGGACAAATTATTAGAAACACCCTTCAGCATAATGAAATACACTTCACCCGTAAAGTTTAAACCAATTCGTTATAATTAATCAATTTAGCAAACACTTTTCTAGATTAGGAACCACGCGTTTGCTGCCTCCAGCTTTGTGACTGTGAGCACTGTAAGATTTCTTATTGCAGGGGTTTTCTGGCCAAGGATCCCCAAACTGATGGAGAGATTAAGTAGGGACCCCCCTACCTATTATTATTATTATTATTGTTATTATTATTATTATTATTATTATTTCGCATTTAATATGAAGCTATCCCTTATCCCTTTACTAAAATATGTTGCTTTCATGTTAATGGGTATTTAAAGAAATTTTAATTTGTGGGAGAAAATTTAAAAAAATATATAAAAAATGTCTAATCAACCAAAGATTTTACGACCTCCCTGCATTGCAGACCCCCTGTTGAAGACCTATGTCTTAGCGTATTCGAGCTATCTGAATATACTATCTTGGGCTCTGGGAAAATACGACCATGGTGTTTCACAATGACACAGTTCTTATTAGCTGCAGTCCTATTAAACGGCACCACAAACATCCAAATTGCCCGAATGAATTTAAAATCTAGTAAAACTAAATATTACAAGGCTCATTTTATTCCAGGCCTGTTCTATTGGACTGCAGTAGTTGTGGCAACTGGCAACTAAGAGTGGAAAAAAAAATCAGTGTTAATCAAGGCATAAATTAAACTACTTATGTAAGAGCAGATGAGTCTTGTACTTGCTGACAGAGCAAATTCCGGCCTCTAATACCTCTTGGGAAAGTATTAATCTATGTGAATAAATTGTGATCTTCAACTTCACATTAAATAAATCTGACCATGGGCTAAACAAAACAAGAGAACAATGTGGAATCTCTGTCTTCTTTTTTTTTTTTTTTTTTTTTTCCTGGAAAGTGTCTCAAGAGTTCAGTTGGACTGTTTGGCTGCCACTGATTAATACTTCTCATTAATATGCCAGAGGCATCAGGCCTGAAGACTGATCACAGACCAGTGGCTATTGATCTGCTCTGGCTGCCCGAGGTGGTGCAACCCGCTTGTTAATTAACAGACGCTCCTGGAGCCGAGGGGCCAGTGGCAGGGAGAGTCGGGAGGGTCGAATGACGTGTATTTACGCGCTGTGGCTAGACATACTTGATATTAGAAGCACACCACGGTAATAAAGGGAGGTTTAATCCAATGTCTTTATTCGCTTTGTTTAATAGAGTTGTTTCTGTGGTAGAAGAACGAGAACAAAAGGGGAAACAAAAGACTATTGATCCTCACCTTGATGATGGCATGAATAATCCCCGTATTGTTTATTGTCTTGGCAATGATGATGCAGATGGCTGCGATTAATTTTGTATCCATATTGCTCTTTTGTCCGATTTAAAATGTCGCCAATAAATTCCTTCATCGCGCGTCCTGTTTAATGAGCCAGTTCAGCTGGTCCAACAGGTGTCCATCAGAAGCAGTAGAGGAAGAGTCGGTTGCTCCTGCAGTATCGAGGGGGCGGGAGCTTTTGAGTCCGAATGGGGAGATGAATGGAAGAGTGTGTTTATCGAAGGTGTAGGAGGGCATTTTTTGGGAAGACAGGGGAGTGGGAAGGCTCCTCTGGAAGATCAAAGACATTCTCAGCAACGTCCTGAGGGCAACAAACTACAGTGTTCTGGGAAAAAAACAAGGCCAGAACGGAGCGAAAAAACACAAAAGCTCCTTAAAATAAGCCCTCCCTGCACCGCCACCTCCCCCCGAGGATCCAACCCTTGACCTCTCAGAGATTTCATGTCTGACGGTTAGGATCCTCCATTTTGTCTGAGATATATCAAACATAACCAGCTGAGAGAGAGAGAGAACAATGGTGGCCGGGGCAGCCTGTGAGTCCCGCAGAAACAATTCATGTATAATAAACACAGTCACAGGAAATCAAAAAAATCTGCTCCACGGATTATTCCACGAAGAAAGTTCCAGAAACAACACCCAAAAAAAGGAGGAAGAAAGGTACGATCACCCCCCACCCTCCACCTCTCTCACTTTTCTTTCCAGACCATTGAAGGCACTCCAGATTGGCCTCTCGGAAGCACTTTTCCAGTCGTCCCTCCATCTATCCATAAATGCCGCAGACAGAAGCGTCCCGTTCTCCAAAACAACAAAAAAAAAGGGCAAGGTATAGGTCTAATTTTTGAAAAAAAGTGCCATTTTCACCACTTTTTTTTCTTCTTCATCAACGTCGTCTTTTCATTAAGATCCAATTTAAAGTGCATGGATGAGGTAAACTATATCTTCATAGTTTATTTGTCTCTTTTTTTATACTTAATCTTTTTTGTTATTTATGTATTTTTTTTCATAAGAAACAAAGTCGTTTTGCTTCCTTTTCTATTTGTTTCAATCTCTCAGACGGGAACCATTCTGCCTTGCATCTGTTGCATTTGGGACAGCATTCCCTGGACGCTGGTCAGGATCTTGTTCTGGTGCGCTGCCGAGGAGATGCCTATGCGTGCCATGTCCCTGAAAAGGATGGAGGAGAGAGGCCTTTTAGGATCCAACACAACAATAACAAACACACGAAAGTCTGATCCACTTGATGAATTTTACAGCCTTCCAGTGGAAACTGGCCTGGCAGCCTAACCGCTGTATCATGAATTTCACTTAACAGTTACACTTGAAAATAAATATAAATGAAAATATTACACCTAAGTGACGTAGATTAAAACCACATTAAGAAATATTCTTTGCAAAAGATATTTCTGAATAGATTTGGATGAAAGCACTTTCATCTATTTTAATATGAACTAAGGTGAGTAGGTGAATAGCTTGGCATAGTCAGAATATACATCTGGTAAGACGGTATTTTGATTTAATTAGGGGCGTGTCTCAAACGATACAGAGAAAAAGATAGTTTTGCACACAACTGAATAGTCCTACAACCAATCAGAGCCCTTTTGTTCCCAACAAATTCTCAAATGAGGTATATGAGTTTGTTGCTGCTACTCTTCTGTCCATTACTGCATAAAACGTGCCAAAACTATGCCATTGTCCTAGCAGATCTTTGCTGCAGCAGAATCAGTTCCCAATGGAGTGGTTCCAGACCAACTTTCCTCCACAAAAGATTTGTGGCTGGCTTCACTGAAGAACGAAGAAGAGCTTACAAGGGGAGTACTTCTGTTTGTACATGAATTGAATCTGACATACAAAGTCCAAAGGTATGACTACTTTTGTACACAGCAGCAGCTGATTCTTCGTTTTTCATGCTAAGCTAAGCTAATGCGCTGATGGACACAGCTTTATATTTAGCATACATATTGAAGTGGTTATACAACCCTTAATAGGGAAGATAATAGTCTACTTGGTTTGTAGATACGATTACATTTCTTTAAACAATATATAAACGCTTTGATAAATCAGAAAATACTGACAGTTAAGATTTTCCCCAAATTTCCCCGTGAGTATGTAACTGCAGAAATGATTTTTAATGCATAATTCAGCCCACAAGCGTTACCTTTAGGCATGTTTTGTTATGTGTTGCACTAGCGTTTGCGTAACTGTCAAATGACGCTATTTTAACAGTTAATTTGGTGTAAGTTTGTCTGGTTTGATATGTCCTTCCTTTCCTCTCTTTATGTTCTTGTCTTCCCACTCACTCTTGTGTCATGTGGACGACAGCCTCTGGAGTGGTGTAGCCGGCAGCGGTAAAGTTGTCGCTGTATCTCTCCATGCCGATGGCCTGCAGCCAGTCCTCCACTGTGCCCACCGCTGAGGACGCCTCGGGGCTCCCTGGCTCGAGCAGGGTGGTGTTAGGTCTGTGGTGGGCGGAGGATGAGAGAAAAGTGGAGAATTGATTTCATGAAATTAGGCTTCTTGAGCTGTATTGTTAATCTGTGTTTAAACCTGCAGCACTTCCATGCGGCTCTGCAGGTGGATGCTAAACGTCACTAGAATGGAGCTGATTCATGAGGACTGCTGCAGCGTTACTGGAGCTACTACTCATCAAGCTACCCACAAGCTGTGAGGAATGCTAAATTTCTCTCCAGCTTTTCCTCCTTGATTGAATCAGCACATCTTTCACCTTTACTACTGCCACGTGTCCCCGTTTTGCGGGTCCTACTGGAAACAGAGCCAAATCAAACACAGTTCCTCCTCGGTGTGACCGCTACAGTTAGTTAATCCTTATTTTACCAAAAACACACAAGTCGAGCACACTCCATTGAATTTTACAGCATGGTGAAGTCCCTCTTCACATTTAGATATTCATCAACAGATTGACCTCCCTCTTTCCTCCCTTCTTTCCGTAGCTGTAGAAGCAGCTCTATCGGCCATGAAACATTTACACGGGGCCTCAGTCTTTCTTTATCATCTCCTTCTTTAAAAGGATGTTGAGTCAAACTGTGGGAATGAGATGTCAGGGTCTATTAAGCCATATCTACTCAGTAGGTGGAAAAGATTATCCACGTGGATTCCCCTCCACTCTCTACTTCGTGTTCTGTAACTGTAAACGCTGCGTTTATAGGTTTCGGTTCTGCTAATTACTCCGCGAGTGCTCCACTTCTCGCCGTGTCCCATTCGGTGAGTGTGTGTATATGTGTGTGTGTGTCTGTGTGTCGCGTGAGCTCACACTCGTTAAACTCAAACAGACTCCCGCTGGCCCCCGTCGAGTCTGTAAACACGCGTAGGTCATTCCTAACACGTTTAGCCGCTCGAGAGTAATGGTGTCGCGGATGCAGGGTCATGTTTGTTTTTAACTCTGCGTTACATCGTAACCCCCACCCCCCCACCCCACATTCCTGAGTGTACAGCACCATTAAAGCTAGTTTGCAGAGAAATCCATTATGGGGGGTGTCTGTGCTGAAGGGAGCCACGTTGCTGGTAGATAATGTATAATGGGGAATGCTAACACATGGAGAGAATAGGGGAGCGTCTGTTTGCGTTGGTGGGACAGGTTGAATACTACGTGCATAATATATATTCCAGCAAATTGCAAGTGTGGCTGTAAACGTAAATGTAACATATGCGGGATATTTTTGAATGAATAAGCTAGCAGCAAAAATATAATTTGTTTAGTGTTTTTAGTTTAGGCGTCACTGATCCAGAGTCCATTGATTATTATTTACGTTGCAAAATACAGTGTGGGCCCACTACTGTGTGGCCTTTACTGAAGGTTGGACCTCTTGTGAACTAGACATTTGAACTCCAAATTACTCTAACACTGCATCTATTTAGCATCTGTCCTTGGTCCTGCCCTCTCACCTGACTGCGGTCTCTCCCCCGGTCCTTTTCAGGGTGTTGGGGTTGCGGATCAGCTTGTCCAGCATGTTGACGATCTGTCCAAACTTTGGCCGGTCAGCTCTCTCTCTCTGCCAGCAGTCCAGCATGAGCTGGTGCAGCGCCACGGGGCAGTCCATGGGCGGGGGCAGCCGGTAGCCCTCGTCAATGGCCTTGATCACCTAGACAGTAGATTAGCGGCGCCGTGAGTCACTCCGTCTCGAAGTTTGAGTTGTAATGTGATAAAAAAAAACTGTGGGAAGTTTAATTACTGCCGCATGTCATTTTTTTCCCTTCTTTTTTTTCGTCTAATTTTATCCACATCACTTCGTTTTTAATTACCTCACCTTATGCACCTACGCGAGGCATTTCGATTAAGCATAAATTAAATTCTTTGTCATTGTTAGTGGAACCATAGATGTGTGTAATGAGGAAAGGAAATATACTGCTGGTGTTTTACCACCTCTGCAGGTAATCTGATTACATAACCAAGTTAAAATGATGGAGCATTATTGAAAAGTTGTTTGACAGCTCTTATATCACACAACAACCCAAGCAGGATATTATTCATGATAGTCTGCATATAATTAGATTTCCTCAGACTTACGTCTTGGTTACTCATGTCCCAGTATGGTCGCTCGCCATATGACATCACCTCCCACATGACGATGCCGTAGCTCCACACGTCGCTGGCCGAGGTGAACTTCCTATAAGCTATGGCCTCTGGGGCCGTCCAGCGGATGGGGATCTTCCCTCCCTGTAATTGAAAGTCGGGCCGATTAATCAGAGCTGACAAGTAAGGTGACAGGCGGACAGACCACCGCCTCCGTCTGACACACTCACCCTGGTGGTGTACGCAGCCTCGGGGTCGTCCTCCAGCACTCGGGACATGCCGAAGTCAGACACCTTGCACACCAGGTTGCTATTGACCAAAATGTTGCGAGCGGCCAGGTCACGGTGAACGTAGCTCATGTCCGACAGGTACTTCATGCCAGAAGCAATGCCGCGCAGGATGCCGACCAGCTGGATGACCGTGAAGCGTCCGTCATTCTTCTGCAGAAGAAAAAAACAAAAGAAACTGATTACATATTGTCTATCCTACCTTACTGTCATCTTGATAATGTATTAATGCTGTACCTTGCAGCAACAATAACGGTTTACTGATGTAGTTACACATCAATAGCTTTGATAAATGCACACTCTGAAATGTTGCTGTAGGAAACACAGGTTCACTGGGAGAATTAAACTAAAGTACATGTCAATAATTATAAACATTGCTTTATAAAATGTCATTAAGGATTTACTGTAACTGTTTACAACTAGCAAGTTGTTGTTTTTTTCTGCAACATAATTTATGCTAAGTCAAAGCAACTTGTCAAGGACTACGTGTTCTTTTACACACATGTATCTAGTGGACGAAGCTGCTAGCCGTCACTAATGCATAATGCACCTGAGAACCTGAGAAGCACAAAGGTAAAACCTGGGTGAGTCGACCAAAGACGGGGCGAAGATTAAGGCGAATGTTTGTGAACCAGTGCTTGTAATTTCAGCGGATGGCATTACACAGATAAGATGGAATCAGCGTGTGACAGTGGTGTCGTACGTAAACACACATGCACGTAGACAGAAACGCATGACTGACCCTCAGGAATGCATCCAGCGATCCGTTCTCCATGTACTCCGTGATAATCATCACTGGCTTACCTAGAGACAGAAAGAGAGGAGAAGAAGGAAGGAGGAGGGGGGGGGGGGGGGGGGGGGGGGGGGGGTGTAAGAGTGGGAGAATGAAAGGCAGATGATTATGGAGGTAAACGATGCACATCACAGCTCGGCACAGCGGGGAGAGTTCTCGGGGGAATCTGTGTGTGTGTGTGAGTGTGTAAGGCCATCCATCTCTGTCCCGTAGTGATTTAATTAGCTCAGTGTTACGGTTGCCCTGACGTCCCCGTTCTCTCCCTGCCCATGCGAAGGCATCTCCATTGAAACAAAACACCAGCACACACACACTCATAACACACACACACCATCTTGTGTTTATGCAAATATGAACTGACGTTGGACGCATTATCCAAAGTCTCATCGCAGTCACCCACCCAGAATCCCTCTGACTCGCTATTTATGTCACTCACTGTCCCCTTGCCCTCTTTCTCCTCTGCCAACTTTCGACGCATCTGTCACTCTCCTGCTAGCCCCTTCTCTGTTGCTCATACTCTCTCCCCCCAATCCCTGCCACCCCTCTCTGGCCTTTCTCACCCCATCCCTCTGTCTTCTCCTCTCGGTCTCTCTTGGGGGATTGTCTGTGTCTTTATCTGAGCCGGGGCAGGCAGTGGGGAGGGTGAACATTCCCTGGTGTGTCTCTGTCTGTCTTTGTCTCTTAGGATGAGGGGGATAGTGAGCATGGGTAGAGGAGAAGAGAGAAAGGGAGAGATGGGGAGGAAAAAAAAAGGAGAGGATGGGAGGCTGGCTCGTTTTTGTCCCAAAACGGCAGCAAGCTGGTGCCTAACCAGCCATGGCAACAACACATGCCGAAAGTGCTGCCACAAATTCCTCACAGGACGCCGTCGGTCTTTGTGTTCCATTTCAAGTGGCACAGTTAAGGTGGACCTAAAAGCTCATTTATTGGAAGAGATGGGCTGACCCGACGCCTTGACGGGGGTTTGCGTGAAATCTCTGGTGCGCTTTAGCAGAATGCCTAAAGCGGCAGAGGGTCGGCTGATCCGCCGGCTGCTGAGGCCGCGGAGATGAAGCTCCTTCACTCCGCAGCATGTCTCTAGGCTGTGCCAAGAGGCCGTCAGTCACCGCCTCACCCGCAGTGTGATTGGCACTCCATTAATTACGGGGCAGTCCGGCGATGCCCCAAAAAAGAGGAAGTGAAGCTGAAGTTGGGGGAGAGTGGGGGCCCTCTTTGTCAGCCATCTTTGTTCTCTTTGTTGCGCCCCTCTGCCCCGGGGCCGCTGGTGATTGACAGCTCCGCAATCAAGTCTGAGGAGCGTCTGACCTGCGACCTTAAACTCTCGCCTTCTCAGCCCCGCCCTCTTCCTTCCATTCCATTTGCATGCTAATACCTTGTTTACTGAATACGCCCTGCCGCCTTTGGCATTGAACCCTGGGCAAGGGCCCCACCAGTGGGCCGATTATCACCTGCCAACTAAACAGAGCAGATAGAGACAAACGCAACAGGAGGACGATATTGGGGAGCGTTGGGCGACTGTCCTCTGGAGGCCTTGGCGTTTGCAGCAAACAAAGATCTAGCCTTTGAAAGCAGATCTTTTTTAAAATTAGCATGCTCGTACTCTATGCAAATCAACCATTAAACGTATCGCTTCTGATTTCAAGCTTCAAATCGAGGCTAGGCTTTAATTCCACACTGATAAAAACATTAAGTACATCCAGGCTTCAAGATGGTGGAGTATAGCCAGTAATCTTCACTGTGAGATTTTTGCACATTTATGTATTTTAATGCCTATTTGGAGTTCCTCCATAATTAATAAGCCTTAATTGGCTCTGTTGGACATGCCAGCAAACTGAGGCCAGGCTGAGAATTCCTTTTAACTTGATTGTAATGGAGAGCGCAGTGCAATTCAAATAATGGATTTTTAATAGATTCCACTGACACACTCAAGTGTGAAGGACTAATTTGCCCGAACCTTGTGTCAAGCTCTCAAAAGTAGGAGTGGAAGGAGGGGAAGTGGGAGTTATCGGATGCCCTTCTTGCTTCGGCTCGCCATCCTTTCATGTCGGCTCCTGTCACCGCTGCGCAGCTCATCTGCTTCTCCTTCACCTCTCTCCCTGCGTCTCCCTCCCGTTCGCTCTCAGCCTCCGGTTCAGTAGCTCTACCTCCCTCTGCCTTCTCCTCCTGTTGTTCTCCGTCTTCTTCCTAATGCATCAGCTCCTCGCCGCCTCCCTGTCTCTTCCCCTCCGCGTCTCTATTTGCGCCGACCCGGCTCGGCGGTTGTCTCCGGTTTCCCTTCCTTCCTCCTGTCCATCTGTCTGCCTTTTCTGTGTCGTTCTCACTCCATCTCTGTGAGGTCTGAGAGGTCATTCCCCTTGGTGAGAGGCGTGATAGGTGATAAGCAATTCTGCCTGTGCTGCTGTTCACTTTCAGCTCTGGCTCGGCTAACTGTGTGTGTGTGTGCATCTCTCTTTGTGTGTGTGTGCGTGTGGGAAGGCAGTGCGTACCACAGTGAGAGACAGCGTTATCTAGTGCAGATAGGGCCTGGCTGTTGTGTCACGACACATTAAGGCACTTCATCCATCTAACCCAAACACAGCCTGGCCATCAGCTGTAGTAACACTCACGCACACATGCATGCAATCAAAGGTGCGCGGATGCCGGCATGTGCTGACAAGACATTCGCGCACACACACACACAAACCTAAAGCTTTACAAATAACAACGGGGGAAGGTGTAAAAGTGGGAGAGAGACAGAGAGGAGAGAGTGCCAAGAGCAGAGGGGGAGAGATTTGGCCGGTGTTTTGTGACCATGCAGCAGCAGATAGAGGAGGGATAGGGTATCACTCCCTAACCCCAAACACATTTACAGCTGACACCATGATTAATGAGTTTGGTGCTGCGCTACAGGGCCTGTGCTTGGACCCATTAGACCCCCCTACCCTCCCCTCCCCTCCCAACTGCCCAGCTACCTCTGACTCCACCTCCACCTCCCCCTCCCCACCAAAGTTGGACCCCTTCCATCTGGACAAAACCCACCTGGGGATACCCAGGATGGGATGTTCGGACACATGCACACCAACAGTCGTCCCGCTTCAAATAATTTTTCCTTAAACCTTTTTGCAACACAAGTGGTTGTACATATCCAGACAATGTTGGAACACCAGAACTAAAACACCAGCGCACTAACTCTAGTAAAGATTGGTTTGTCCCTTACACTCACCTTTACCCAAAGTCACTTAAAACTGCAGACGTGGTTCGTAATGATTTATTGTTCCATTTTCTTTTAAAGGAACAGAATGAATGAACGCCCTTTCTGTGCTGATAAACTAAAACACATCCTCACAACAGTTCAATTCTCTGATTTAAACAACAAAGCAAAATCTCATGCTGTGTGACGTACATTTGGTCACCACGCCCTCCAGGTGAATGATGTTGGGGTGGTCGAACTGGCCCATGATGCTGGCCTCGGACAGGAAGTCCCTCCTCTGCTTGTCCGTGTAGCCGGCCTTCAGCGTCTTGATGGCCACGCAGATCTCCCTCTTGCCCGGCATCTTCAGGCGGCCGCTGCACACCTCTCCGAACTCCCCTGAACACACAATTGTTTCTGCGTTGAAAATGTGGAACGATAACGCGCGAGAACTCCGATCACAGACTATAAATCAAATGCGTCTGTGCCAGTGTGTGCGTCGCTGTGTGAGTGTGTGCGGCTGGTTCGAAGGGTTCCACTTTAGCCATTGATCAAGGTCTCTAATCCCTTTCTCCCCCTCCTCCCCTGGCCCACTGGAGCTGAGAGAGACGGGGAAATGGATATTGATTCTCTCTGTTTATTATTTTGTCATTGGATGACTTTTCTCTGGCCACAGGAATAGCATGGACAACATATTTAGACAGTTTTTTTTTTTTTTGAGCTTGCTGGCCTCTCTGGAGGTAGACTGAATGTTTTTGTCCGGGAAAACTATGGTTTTTATTCCCAAGAACACAGGAGAATTCACAAATCACGGAGAACGATATGCTGGCAGTGCTTCCAGTTCATGAAAAAGACACCAAATATTTCGTTTTGTTGTTTTCAAAATAATGAATAATTTCTTCTTACCAATGCCAATAACTTTCTCAATCTTGATGCAGGAGGCATCAATCTCTTTGGCGAACTCACGGACAGCCTGGTTGGGGTCCTCGTACGTAAACGGGTCAACGTATATTCTCACTCCTGAAAAAAGGGAAGGAAGGAAGGAAAAAAAAGAAAGCAGGTAGAGAAAAAAATGAAGGTTAATACATTCTGGCAGCTACTCTCCATCTGTTCTTTATTTCCATCATGCTGCAGGCTACACCGCCTTCCTTTGTGGATCCTCTCCTCCTCCTCCTCCTCCTCCTCATCCTCTTTCTCCTCCTCCTTTCTTCTCTCTATACCTTGCTTCACGCTCCTTTTCATGTCACTACGGCTGACTCCACCGGCGATGGAGCTCATTAGCTTGAAATTTTTTCGGCAGGCACCTAACAATGCCGATGACTTGATAATGAGGTGTTTGGAGCATGTTAGGACGCAAGTACATTAACTTCAAAATAGTTGTGTTGTTTTGTCTTTCGCCTCATTTTATGGGCTTCATTTGCGGCTCATTGTGCATGCACATGAACACACCCGACAGCGCTAATGTTTTTCAATTATAGAGTGTGTAGGTGGAGCATTAACTATGAGTTACCTTGATGTAAGTGCTTCTCTTCGTCAGAGTCCTGCTTGGCCTTGCTGTACTTACTCCTTCTGGGGGCAAAAGAAGTCAGGAGTTAGGGGCCAGAGGGTAAAAGCAACGCATCCGTGGCTCATGTAGAAAACATAAATATATATACAAAACAAAAATGGTGTCACTTCAGTAATCACATAGAAAAACTAAGCCTTTCAAACCCACATACAGACATATTTTCTTGATATGTTCTCTAAGTAATGAAGATAAAGGTTTTAACACAATAATTAAAGATTCTGTGAACTTTTGTCATTTGATCTTTTAACAAAATGGCAAAACAGACACCACACTAGTGCCTGTTTGGTTAATAGCGATTAGCTCCGCATTAAAAACTGGTAGCTGGGCTTTGTTCAAAGGTTAAAAGAGACACTCCTACTAGCAATTGTAAGCTCACTATCTGGCACGTATACCCAATATCAAGAGGATTAACTGCACTTAACTTACACCCAGGAAAGCTAGAAACACCAAAATCCCCTCAAAATCCGCCTTGTGCACATGTACACTGTACTACATTTGAGAAAAAATATATATAATTTAATATATAATCACGTAACTTTACAAAAGTCAGTGATTGAGGTTTTCAAAAATTTATTCAATTTCCGTTTTAAGTATAAAACCATGTGAAAGGGAACATTTTGCATAACAAGTACTTTCGATGGTTTGAATGCACTTTGCAGATAATCATTCCAACTTACATACATTTTATTTCAAAGTCAAGCAAGCTATCTTCCAGCACTGGGAGTTTTCTGAAGGACATATAACAACAACACCACCGAGCAGAGAAGCCAGATGGGCATAAAAGCTATAAATCAATCCTCCACAAGATGCACTTAAATCCCTCCCTATCCCTGAGGCAGCCTGACACCTGTGCTTATGTTGATGCGTCAGGTCAGTGGTGGAGATGACCAGATGTGTGAGACATTGTCCCCTTCCATGGTTGCGTAATGATGGTAAACGGTTACGTGATTACAGTCCCTCCCCACAATCAAAGGATGGCCGCAGCAGCACAATGACAGTGGCTGTCGCATGCATATAAAAAAGACTGAGACAACCACCTGCTTGGCTGCAAAGAGGCAATCACATGGAAAAGAGGACACACACACACACACACACACACACACACACACACACAATCAACAGCCCCCTTCACTCCCCATTATTCTCAACAGCAATACACACATGCAAACAAACATATATGTATGCGCACAGGTCATTAGCGCTCCCCTTCCCCCATCACACATGCAAAACTCCTTTATTTTTTTTTCACATAAGGATATGTGCGCTCCTACACCCCCCAACACACAAACAGACAGAGGGGATGTGCGGTTAACACCCCGAGGTGAGGTAGTCCCATCTGCATGTAATCCCATCTGTGTGACGGCGCTTTGTCCCGCTCGCTGGTTAACACCCTGAGATTGGGTCACTGCAAATCCACCTGATGCCTCTCTGTCTCACTCTCTCTGTATTCGATCTCCTACTTTTCATTGCCCGCTTATCTCATTGTCCACCCTCCTGCCGCTCTGCCTCTTTTTTTCTTTTTTCTTCTTTCTCTCGCTCTCTTCAAGGCGGTCAGCAATGCGCAGTGGGGGAAAATAACTAGCGGCCAGGATTACAGCCACTGGCTGAGAGATAGGAGGGAGAGGGGGTGGGGGGAGGGGAGGCGAGGGGAAGGGGGGGTGTGGATGCAGGGGACAGGGAGCGAGGGGTCGCTGATTGCATCTCTTCAGCTGTCAGAGCTGTCAATCATGTCTCCGGTGTGGCGAGTCATCACTCATCCGACGTGAGCGAGCTGCAATAGCTGTCTGGCTCAATATGAGTGTGTGTGTGTGTGTGTGTTTTCAAGTGACTTCCATCTCCTGACAGCTACTTTCCCTGGCACTAACCAAGACATCCCTCATCTTGCAGGGAAGAGGGAGAGACAGAAAGCAGAAGAGACTGAGTTGGGGGGGCGGGGGGAGGGATGAAGCTCACCTTCGGCTGATGACGAAAGCGCTGATGAGGATGATGAGGAGGACCACGCTGCCCACCACAGACACCAGCAGCACCGTGGAGTTGGCCCCATCACCGATAATGGGAGCTGGGACTGCGGGAAAGAGGGGTAGAGGGACGTAGAGGAAACAGAAACAGAGAAGAGAGAGGAAGGTTGAGATTCTAGACAAAGAGCAAACTCAGTAAATTATGCACCATCTAGTCGCCACGCATGACAGAGCTTGTGTACATTCTGTTTGTCAAAGTCACTGATCCCCCTCCCACTTCCTCCCCGCGGCTCCCTTCCTCTGTCCGCACACGACGTTTGTTCCCTCTACCTCCATTTTACAATTCGGCCCATAAAGTCCACTGTTTCGCATGCTTCATTTAGAGACAATGACAACCCATTAGGATGTGTGCTTGACCGTGTCATTATCATTCCCTGCTGTCTCCATCTGCATTACAAAGGGGACACCTGTGCTTGCAGTGCATCTCTTCAACGCCCTGTGTCATGACTAACAGCTAACAATATGTGGAACAGTATTCACTAGATGAAATCTGAAAGTTGTTTTTTTGTTTTGTTTTGTTTTTTTCTGGCAAGATAAAGTCAGGTTAATATTTTTTGTGTGATTTCCCAGCTTCACAGTCTGTTCAACATATGAGAGCATCTTCTCTTGGACCCTTGATTTGGATAATTCTTAAGGAAACTATGAATGTTATAAAGAATAAAGAGTGGACCAGCATAAGAAAAATACAGTGAACAAGGAGGATTATCATTTTGCATAGATTGTGCACATATATTAATATGGTCACTTGAAATCCATTTCATTAACATTCAGTTTTTCCCATTAGATATGTTTTTAATGGATTGTTCCAAGACTCAAGTGTTTTCTGTGGGTGGCCGGCTCAGTGGGTCTGAACATGTTCTGGCTGCACTGCATAACTGACCCGCTGGTGGGTCAATGGCTTTCAAGAGGCTAATTTGAATTTGTGATTGGAGTCCACCCACATAGGAACTCGGACAGTTTCTGTCTTAGAGTTTTAATGTCATTTAGTCTGAGTTGATGGAGTTCAACCAGTGAGAAGCAAAAAAGCAGCAGCTTCCAACTAAAAATGCAAGACATAGTATCATTCTTCAAAAACCCATGCAGCTTAAATCTGAGCGGCGTTCGCCTTTAGAAACTCCTGCTCCATATTGTGCTCCAGTCGGGTGGTATCATTTATCTTTTATAGACATCGCCTAGTTTGATAAATGACTCTACAATGAAAGAGGCAAACTCATAAAAGATGCTTTGACTGCAGGATTTTACCGAAACCGCCATGAAAGAGCAGGGCACCGATATCATCAAGGCAAGCTGAGCAGAGGTGATCCGGTTAAACTCACCAGAGTTGGTCATGAACTCAAACGGGCCACTGAATTCTCCATATCCGGCCGCCGTGCGAGCGCGCACATGGAACACGTAAGAGGTGAGAGGGGTGAGGCCCTTGATGTCGGTGTTCCTCGATGAGGTTTTTATGATCCGGTAGCTTCTTTCATTCTGGTCCTGGGGAAGAAAGAAAGCCACTCAGAAAGACTACACCAATGATTCAGATGCTGCTTTTGTCTTTTTTTTGTTGAATGTTTTTCCAGCAGAAACCAAAAGCCCCTGGGCACCCCTCACCTTCTCATAGTACTTGACCTCATACTCCAGTATGACTCCATTGGCCCTGTCTGGTGGCTGCCAGGCCAGCGAGATGGTGTGTCTTGTGATATCCTTTGCCTGGATGGAAGTCACTGGAGAGGGAGCTAGGAGAGATGATCAAAGAAAGAGAAAAAAAAGAAGAAAAATGTTTAGCCTGCTGCTTTCCTGCCGTTCTTCATGTTGTTTTCAGCCTTGGAGACATCGAGTCTGTTTTAAGCCGCTCTTCTAAATCCCCCAGTCTTTACACCCACTGAGAGAGTCAAACAGCAAGCCAGGCCACAAGGCAATCACTAACATTTGTCTTTGAACTTGGCTTCCACCCAAAATGGGGGGAGGCGTTACAGAAATGTATGGCCATATAGCAGAATTGCTGATGCTAGAGTGTATGGCAACACTCTGTTTGTGAGCTAAGGGTTGGCATCGGAGTACGCCTCTACTGAGACCGTACGCGGCTACAAAGTCCGCCTCAAAAGCTTGAAATGAGCTCAACACCTTTGCCTTTTGTGTCTTCAAGGGAGCAAATCAATTGGTTTTCATTAAAAGCCCCAGCGCAGGATCTTATCTGAAGCCCGTTTTGCCGCAGCTGATAATGAGGCCATATTTCAAGCAGCAACACTATCTGCGTTCAGACGCTTTAACATGTGAAGGTTAAAGCACAGATAATGGCTTACGCTCCGTCCCCTCCCTCCAGTGTGTCACCGCCGCACAAATCAAACCTCTATCTTCAGGGAGTGTGACAACATGAAAATTGGGTCATACACACTCGTTGCGTTACAAAGAGAAATCCATAGGCCTAAGAGAGATACTGCTGTAAACAGAGACACAATCATGCAGCAGACATTGTTTCGAGCTTGGGAGAAGATATGACAGGTGGGATCATGGACCAGTCGACGGAAAAATACATAAATGAACTTGCAACCCCAGAGACAACAAGATATAGGACACAAAGACACACACAGATAAAGAAGGACATCTCCAGTGTGTTAGGGGTTCTAGCATCAGCAAAGCTCCTCTAGGAGATTTGAACAAGTACCCTCAACAAACAAACAACTTTCGTGATCTATTTCCTGCAGAGTCACAACCATTAAACACAGACACAAATAAAAAAACTACTTATGTCCAGGTAGCCTTTCTTTACAGCATCTGTTGTTATGAGTTCATGACGAGTGAATCTTTGACCTCTGCTCCTCAGTGATCACTGTAACCTTACTCGCTCCAGGCCATCTGCCTTTTAAAAAATTACAGTGGGATGATTAATGAGGGGCTCGCAGTCCACCGATTATGACTGGATTATCTATGACATTATACACATTCTCATCACTTTGACCGGGGACTCCAGGGAGCCTAGCCTTGAAGCTAAGGCTAACAAAACCAAGCTTTTAACTGGGGATTGAGTTCAAACGGGCCTGGAATTCAAGCGCCAGCCGCGGATTGAGTTTCACCAGGGAGAAGAAGCGACAGGGGAGGGGCAGAGGGGTTTGTGATTGGTGGGGGCTGAGATGGAGATGGAGTGGGATGGTATTGCAGACATCTCTTGGTAAATAGATTAACCCAAGGTTGTGTCATCCTGTTGGCCTAATGTGTTGCGTCTCCGTTAAACAATTAGATGGCGGCCATTTGTATCCCTCCGATCAATCTTGCTCTGCAGTGAGAGCCAATTTGAGGGCCCTCCTGGGGCTGACCGAGGATCCTCCGACTCAGAAAAAAAAAAAAAACCCGGGGGTCACAGGCCTTCATTCCCCAAAGGTAATCCACACATCCATCTTTCCCCCAAAGATGACAGATATGGCAATTTAATCGCATTTGGCCGCTCTTGTTGCGTTTTTATTTTTCCCCCGACTAATGTGAGGATAAAGATGAGTGATTTTGTGAGTGGTCCCTTCCCGGGTTCATTACGTGACACAGCGCAGACCCGAAAGAGATCCATCAAGGTCAAGTTTTATACCTTATTAAAGGTGAATTAGTCTGAATGTCCAAAAGAGCAAACTGATAGAGAGATATTAATTATCAAACCATGTGTGCTCAAATTTTACATAGCGGATGTAAGACTAAACTTGAGATGTCTACCCTGAAAAGACATTCACCTGAGGCTGCGATTTAGGAAGACCATGCCAGACTTACTGGCACCTCAGTGGATGAATTTAAATACGTGAGGCAGATCTGTCATTTTCTTACTGCCTCCTGAACGTGTGGGCTACAAACGCCGTTGGAATAATAAGTGTCAGACGCAATGAATATTCAGATCTCATTTTAAAATTGAGCTCTCCAAAAAAAAAAAAAACTCTTTCACAGCCTCCAACACATGTACACACACACACACACACACAGAGAAATACCGGGCAACACAAAGAACCTCATTACACAAGCAGAGAGGTAGAAATCCACACAGAAAAGCATACACCTAGACCTATTATCTCACACAGACACCAAAAAACTCAATCACGCCAGTCAAGCCTGAAATTGTAATGAATAAAATCCTGGCAGAGCCACATAGAATTCAGGATTTGGTTTTTAAAAAACTTCCCCCTCCCAGGAGAACGGTGGAGGTTGTGCAATATTTTGTTTTAGTTTTGAGGTTTTATCTCTTGCTTGCTCGCCGTGTGAGCGGGTTTGCCTTCGCGGGCATGTTTGTCACAAAGTATTTGTGCTGCGAGGAGCATCGGCGGCCGGCACGAGATTTTGCGCGAATGTGCGGTCGGCTGTAGTTTGACATTCAAAGAGACGGGGGCCGGGGTTTCGCATGTGGTTGCCACATTGGAGCCTGGTTGCCAGATTGAGAGTCACTCAATTTCACTGCCGCCAAGGAGGAATAGTCGAGCAGGGAGCTGTTTTTCAGGGTGTTGATAAAATGGCTCCCGATTACAAGATCCTCCCCCCTCCCCGATCCCCTCCACCTATAGAGTCTGCTTCCATCTCCCCGAACACATTTCCACATGTACGGCGGCCCGGTTTGCCAGAGAGATGGAAACTCACACACATGTGCGCTGACAGACGTGCCCACACACACACACACACAGACAAACGCGCACACACTCAGACACACAATCTCTTATGCACTAATTCACTTTTAGTCACATAAGCCTGCCAAGGATTTTGTGTCAAGACATAAACACCCTTCTCACTGACTCTCTTTCCCTTTTTCTCACACATACACACAAAGTGCTTGATCCCATAAAAGGGGAGAAAACATCCATTTACAGCCAGGGGTCAGTTCAAAGCTTGGACATTTCACCCCTCTCCCCTCCTTCTCTACATGCATCCTGGGTGAAAGGGTTACACCCCGACTGATTTACGACAGTGGAATTGTTCATGGCGACACATGGAATCCGACCTCCTCGCGCACACACACACACACACACAGAAACACATATGCCTGGTCACAGACGCGTACAATCAACAATACTCCAGTCGTCCTTTTTTTTTGTTGTCTGGCAGCATTTATGTTCCTCTGATTTCCCCTCTTTTTGAATCTTTCACATGCACAAATATGTAAGCGCCTCTCCCTTCCAACCTGCCTACCTCACTTCTTCCCTAATAGCCGAAATTTGAACTTTCATAAGAAGGCAGTCGCGGGGGTGTCTTTTCCAGAGCACTTATAAATCCTAATAAATCTATCATAATAAATGTGTAATCCACGGTGTCTGGATGAGGGGAGGCGATACAGAGAGAGGGACAGCCACAGATGACTGCCTGGATTACCAGCGCCTGAAACCAGAGCTTCCAAAGCCCCTACCGAGCATTAGCAGGAAGAAATCCAATCAGTCTGGAGCTATTCTCTTTAACACACACCCACACACACACACACACACACACACACACACGTTATAAGAGACTGTTGTTTGAGTAAATGTAGATCCATCCACGAGTGTGCAATCATTCTCTGTGACGAAATTTTCTTACTTTTAGCCACGCATGCAGTGAGTCTTGCACATGTGCAAACACGAACGCGCACACAAACACACTGATGAAGCCTCCAGCTGCAGCTTCGTGCGGCTAATCCCGGGGAACACTTGAGAAACATGCACCAGTGACGAGCCAAAGGCAACATCGTCTATATCTTAGAACTTCGAGTCAGCAGCTTAGCCTCAAGCAACCTCAGGGGGATGTCGCCAGGCGCGCGCGCGCGTGTTCCACGCCTTTGTATGCATCCATGTCATCCATGAAAGCACGCATGTGTTTGGTTGCGACCGTACTGGCTCGCTCTCGCGAGCCCTTGGCCTGGACTCCAGGGTGTGCTCCATTACAGCTCCCACACATGCCTGTCTGGCAGGACTCACATCTCTCCCACAGGCAGCACATCCATTCATCTCTATCTTCCTGACCGCAGCTGATAAATCAAGCCACTGTGTCCTTACACTGCCAGTCCGAGCCCTATTCAAGATATTCGCCTTTCCCATGGACGGAAATTAGTGATAAAAAAAAAAGGACACAAAAAGGCACTTAGCTTACCACCCAAGAGCAGGGCAGTAAAAAAGACCAAGGTAATGATCGGCTATAAGCAGAGGAGAGAAGGGAGGGATGAAGAGAAAGGACCGTGGCCGTAAAATCCATTTGCACAACAACTGGTTACAAAATGGCTAAATGACGAGACAACGGGAGGCTTTGAACGCACCCCTGGGCTAGAGGGCTCTCCTCCAGCTCTGAAGGAGACGCTGTATTCATTGGCGCTTTCCACGAGAATAATTACACGTGCGTACACAAATAACACGCAGCCTAGCAGCGTTTGTAATGAAGCCTCCACAGATCAATACAACTCATCTAATTCATTAGCGAGGCAGCTAAATATAGCACGGCGCCCCTATCTTCAGCCTAGGCTCCACACGCCTAATTATGCAAAACTCCAGTGAAATATTGCAGAAAATCATTTCCCAGTGCAGAGAACCCATCATCCTCCTCGGTAATCACCCAGCCTTCAGACAAATTATTCACAACTTTAATAAACATGTTTTGACACGCAGGTTAGCCCTGCACTTCTAGCATTGAGTGTAGTAAAAACCTGTGCACGGCATCAAACATAAGCTGAAACATACTGTACACGCACTCTCGCTCAGAGAAGTCAAGAAAATAACTCTGATTTTGTGGTTGGGAGGAAAGTGAAGGAAGGAGAATTAAGTCACAAACATAAGAAGGATTGCCAAGATATCAAAACAAGTCATTAAACTGCAGCTTTCCAAGAAGATAAATCCACAGTAATGTCTGGTATAACTAGCTGAATATACTGTGAATATACTGAAAATGGGTTCACGGGTTCCAATAAATCACACAAATGGCCACATGCAAACCAATCAGGGATGCCTCCTTTTCAGTCATGGTCCTGGAGGCGAGATACATTTTTTTTAATCTCCCATCTTTACTTTTCCAAAGATTATGGTCAAATATCAAAATATTACTCAAGATTATGTGATGAAAATGGTCTTAGGTCTTAATACTTTACTGGTATGTCATTATATTGGGCCAATTACTTAATCCCGAGTTAATCAATGCCGCAGCTGTTATTTATGGACAGCTTTTGACCTCCTTTGATGTACTACTCAGACTAGTTATTGGATTCTCACAAAAAAGTCTATTATTGGCTGTTAATATATTAGTCATATCGACAACCTGAAACCAAGCACAGTATCTCCCACCAGTACGTTCACAATCATCCACCCGCTCAATCCATCACTTGTCGTCTTACCAGCCTGGTTGGTGGTGACGGTCACTGACACGGCCTGCTCCGGCCCCGGGCTCTGAGGCGAGACTCCGTTCACCGCCCACACCTCGAAGGTGTAGTTGGTGTGGGCCTGCAGCTCGTTGATGGACACCCTGGTTCCCTTCAGGCTCAGCTGCTGGGGGCTGAAGTGGATGCCGTTGCCGCAGGGCTGACAGCGCCGGCCGTCCGGCCCGCAGCGTTTGCACACCACGTTGTATGTCAAATCCTGGCGCCCTCCTGAGCTGCGCGGCGGGCTCCACTCCAGGTTCACAGAGGTCTCGTTCACGTTGGAGATGAGGTGGACAGGCGCAGAGGGAGGGCCTGACAAGGAGGGGAAAAGGGGGGGTTAGCATCAACAGTAATGAGCCAAATGCTAAGCATGGACAGAGTTACGATAATGTTTAACAGATTTCATTAGCAATACTAACTTTTCCTGAAATTTCCTAACTTTTCCGGGGACTAAGGAAGTCTTAGTCTCCTGTAGAAATGACCAATTTCCATAAATGTGCACGAGATGTAAAAGTTTGATCTGGTCTGCTATCAGTGTGGCTCAATGGTACCAAGTCGACAACTTTAGACAAAGTTTGCTTTGGATCCCGCTTTGATGCCAGACCACACTGCAGTTATATATAGGAGCAGCTCTGCGGATATGTGGCACAAACTTCCCAACGCATCAATCCCAATTTACATGTCAGCTCGGTTGTAATTAATGTGTTTTTTGCAGTGCCTTCGAACATAAGCAGCGGTAATTGACTTAACTCTCCAGTAGTCTTTCTTTCCTGTGTCCCTGTCTCTCTTTTTCTTCTCCCTCTCCCTGACTAATGAAGCGCACGCGAGCGGGCTGCGGGGATCGATGCGGGGTGAAATATGAAAGCCAGTCGGCCCGCAGACGAATCATTTCGCATCGGAAATTAATTATCAGTGTTATTTTTGGAGGAGCAGAGTGGCAATGAGTGATTTCACAGAGATGCAGGGAGCAGGAGTGGGGGCAGCGTGTAGGAGTGTGGTGTGTGTGCACGGTCGCCCGAGGAGGAAGAAGTGCTCTTTTCTGCACAAGTGGGAGCCGTATTAATGGAGACGGCGACGAAGTACTTTTTTTTTTTTTTTTTTTTTTTCTCGTGACACTTGAAGGCGCTCATGAAGCTTGTGTACGGACTGGACTCACGTAACATGCCAGCATAAGCCTGGCAGATAGCGGTGAATGAGCAAATGCTGACGGGAAGCCGAAGCTGTAAGAGATGGACAAGGACAGAAGGAGAAGACAAACACCGTCTGTTCATCCAGAAAGCAGAAAGCCACTGATTAGTATGGAAGGAGGAAGTCTGGATAGATGGATAGGGGGAGGGAGGGAGGGAGGGGGGAGAAATGCATGGTGGCACGAGGAGAGAGGATGTCTGTTTAACTGCGCAGGACACAAGCTTTGAGATTAAAGGAAACCGGGCAGACTGCTAACATCACTCAACTTCCCCTTACCAAGCGCAGCCTTCGATTAAAATCTATTAATAAATACCCATTAAAAATGATGATAAAGAACTCACTCCCCACCCTTTCTCCCCCACTGCTTTTTTTTCTTTTCACCCACTTTCCCTCTCTTACTCATTCACCTCATCCCCATTTCGCTTCTCAGACAATGGAAAGTAGTTACAGATGTAGGTTCTAAATTAAGGTGTCTCCACAAACCTTCATTATAATAGCGCCTTTGTCAGTGAGCTCGGTTTAACTAACCCCCGCGCCCTTTACGCTAACACTTGACTTGACTTGTCTGATACCAGGCTGTTATCTGGCCTTCGGGGGGTCATAAATTTCACAGGACAAAGGTGACAGACAAGACTTTGGCAATGGAAGCAGAAAGTGGAATTTTTTGGCAGCTGCATTCACCCACATCTCAAAACTAAATGCTACAGAGCTATTAACACACAGACACACACATTGTTTTCATACGTATTAAACAAAGGAAATATAAAGTGTGAATGAATAGCCTGTCAACAGAGACGTGCAGTTTCCCTGTGATTTAAGCTAAACAAGTTCTCTCTTGGCTCCGGCCTCATGTTTAAAGATCAAAAATTCTTCGGGGGGAAAGTGTCTGCATTGGCACGTGTGAGTACGATCACCTCACACAGATTATTTGTTTGTTGCTACGATAAACATGGCAGCAGCGTGATCTAACTTTATGGGCGCCTGAAACACAATCCGACGCGTGAGCATTCCTCCCTGCCTTGCGCACACACACACACAAACTACCATCGGCTGTACCTGTCGCTCTCCCAGAATGCACCACTGGGAGCGAGGGAGAGTGGGAGAGCCGTCGGCTGTGACTGACACCCGGTAATTAATCCTGGGAGAGACGGCGGCAGGGGGAGACGGGAGCGCGACGCTCACGCAACCTTCATACGACGTTAGCTCAACATGGCCTTAAAATTCGCACTCCTCAAGGGAGGAATCCAGGGGGGAGACGCTGAAAGTTTTCTCCGAAAGAAAGTTCATTTCTCTCTCCCTCTTCAACCTTTTCCGTCCATTTAAGGCCTCGCAATTTGCTCAGAGTCTTATTTCTGTCCTTCCTGTTGCTCCTTTCCGTCCACCACCCCCTTTTAATCTGTCTTTCCCATTTTTTCTCCGCTGCCATCCTCCATCTTTCTCCTTCCTCCTTCCTCCACCCCTCTCTCCCTCTGTCTCTTTCGATCAGTAATTGTTCTCCAAGTGTTGCACAGGGCCGCGTTAGAGAGCCGGCTAAATTGGCCAGAGCATCGACCCCGCTATTACCATCCGGCTGGGATTCCTTCAATGCCCCCCTTGAGTCCTCCCCGCTCTGGGTTCATTCCTCACTCTGTCCCCTCCCTCTTCCTCCACAAAACCGCCACTAAGAAAACTGGGGGAAAATCTGAGAAACACATCAAGGGCCAACAGAAACCCCAAAATGGAGAACACTCCCTCTATATAACCTGAACACAGTGGAGCAACAAGCTCCCACGGGTGTCTGTCCCTGGTCCTCATTACTGCCCTGTGGTGGATGCATGTGTGTATTCATACTCACACTCAATTATTCAGTTATTTTTGTCTTATTTTATTTTTTTGTTGTTTTTGTTGAATCTATCAATTGATGGTTGTAAATATCACCCAAATTCCAAAAGTCTGATCTGCGTAGAATAGCCTGTAGACCTCAGCGGGCATGAAAATTTAGTCTGCACAGAAAATAAGAAGAAAAAAGTATGAATAAACTGAACGCCAGCAGCAAAAGAAAGTTCCCAAGAGCAATGTGAGTGAGCTTCAAAAAAAAAATCCCAAAAGAAAAACAACATTAAAAATAAAAAAGGCTCTAAAAGCAAATAAAATCTCCAATATTCTGTTTTTTAAAAGGTGATACAGCTCATTTGTCCTGCCAGGCTCCTCAGGCACCGGCTGATCCAAAGTGTGGGAGTGAAAGCGATTGGATTGACTTGTGTTTCTAATCTGGAAAGCAAGTGTTTCCATCCAATGTAGCGCACATTAACAATAACAGGCGATCAAAAGGACAATCGCTGCAAATGAGCAAGGATGCAGGCCGGGCGCTGACAGCCAGGATACGGCAGGAGTGACAGTTTTGCACACAGACAGTCGCACAGTGATGGAATTACACAACATCCCGTTTTAATCATCAGCTTCCATCGCTAGACCGCGAGCTAAGAGAGGGGAAAAGCGTTTTCAATTACCCCCCCCTGCACACACACACACACACACAGACATGCTCCCCAATTACCAGAGATGCTGGCTCTTTCCCAGCCTGACCTTCAGCAAGGCAAACGGGGAAATGAATTTAAGAGGCTTTTTTTTTTTTCCCTTTTCGTCTGCTCTGTTCGTGACTCTGAGAGGGTTTCAAGAAAAAGAGAGAGAGATGGAGAGAATGAAAACAAAGTGTGGATGAGGGACGGATGTGTGACTGACAGTTGTAATTACAGAGCTCTAACGTGTGGGTGAGAAGTTAAAAAAAAAAAAAAGAAAGAGCAAAAAAGAAATGCACGGGGAAGGAAAACACCAGCCGACAGATAAGGTGGGAGTTCAGAGATCAGATGTTGACCGGCTGACGAGGAGGGGCAAAGGTCGGTGAGAGAGCCGGGCTAATGTTCAAGAGGAGCTCCAAGTGCAGCAGAGGCGGCAAAGCGGAATCCTACAAAATCACCCAAGTAATGAGCTCCAACTGCTGTTGCCCGCAGCAGCCGCTGTGAAATGTCATGCTGAC
The DNA here is from genome assembly GCF_022458985.1 of Mugil cephalus. Classification (NCBI taxonomy): domain Eukaryota; kingdom Metazoa; phylum Chordata; class Actinopteri; order Mugiliformes; family Mugilidae; genus Mugil; species Mugil cephalus. Next base: position 19,302,802 of record NC_061778.1, on the reverse strand, counting down.
TAACAAGACAATGGAGATGACCTCCCAGCTCCTCCATTAAAAGTGGGTTAGTAATGCAGCGTGTAAGTGATGAGGCCAAACAATGAGGGGATGGGAGGGCTTAGGAGCACTTTTTTTTTTTTTTTTTTTTAACTTTCATGTATTCACATTTGAGCATTTATCAATATTTCATAAAACCACAACAAGCACCACAGCTCAACAAGTATGAATAAGAATCCTAAATTCACGGTCAAAACCAAGCTTTTGAAATATATTTTGCAGCACAAGTGTTTCATAAATTAACCATATTGTTTTCCTTGAGGAATTCATAATCAGCAGCACAATAATCTTTTTTTTTTCGTACTGCTTTCCCCTTTCCCGTTCCTGTTTCTATTTTAGCTTAAGTTGACCGTCCTGGTGGAGCTTGTTTACTGGAAAAGTAAACCAAGTGTCATCTCGCAAGACAAAATGCAAAATAGTTAGTGAATATGTTTAGACGTGAAATCAACCGTAAATTTCATTAAATCGGTTGGACTACAAATGTGTTTATTTGTATTGTATACTGTGAGTTTGGCCAATAGTAAAGAGAATGGTGCTATTTAGTGGTTAATAACAGATGCATCCTCGAGCAATAGGAGACGGTTCCTGGCTGACTGGACCTTTACTGTAAGCCATACACCCGCTCTCCTTCGTCTCATTTCCCCGTCTCTCTCTTCTATAAGTTTCTCATAAAGTCAATTTTTTTAAATGCTAAATTATTATTTAATCCTTAAGGCTCCACGCTGTTGCCTTCCATTATGTTCATTATTCTCCAAGTCTATTTTCTATTATCCAAGAAAACGTTTTTTGATGGCAGTCGGAAAATCCGCACAAAACTCAGCAGGAATTTGCACCGATGGCGTAGCCAAATCTGAACGGTTTAAGATTCCCCCCCAAAAAAATCCACAACAAAGTACAGTTCACGATCTTGCATAGACATCGTACTACAGGGGAATAATTAGCGAAGTGTAAGGGAGGGTCGGAGTTCAAATGCTCGTCTGATTCACTGAACTGTTTCGCTGAGTGATGGATCCACAGGACCTTGACGGAGTGGCGAGCCAGCTATGAGCTAAGCAACTTAACAGATGTTTTGGTTGTTAAAATTGCTTTATGACACACACTCACTCATACACAAACGTCTGTCATGTGAAAGTATGTATCTTGTTATTTTCCTGGGAAATGAGAGCGTAGGGATTTGTGTGTTATGTGGTTTCTTTCTGTTTTCTCTTTGTTTGTGTACATTTCTACCAGTATGAAGTCCCAGTTCCATGACTCAGAGAGGGAAAGCGGGCTAAAAAAGGGAAGGGATATCATTAGGCAGCAGGATTGTTAGCAATATTTGTTATCGCAGTTGAGATGAGTCAGGGGGTAGGGGATTGGAAGAATAAGATTCAGCCGGGGTTGACTCATACAGCCAGGTGGAGGAAAGTGAAGAGGCGCACTGAGAAATACATCAGCGAACGCGTTCCTTCAGCTAGATGTATTCCTGTATTTAGTTCCTTGTTCTTTCGCTCCATAGCCCTCTATCTCTTTCGCAACATCTTACACATACATCTTCGGCTTTCCATCCGCCCGTGTATTTTCCCACCTCTTTCATCACCTCCCCCAAACATCTTTATTTCTATTTGTCTCTGCTTTGCAGTCTCTTCGTGGAAAACTGAACCTGAGATGCAGCAGTTTATACCCTCATTAGTTCTGTGTCACCATGACGGATCACTAAGTACCACCTGGAATCAAAAGACACCTATTAAACCAGCAGCCGGCTGCTTTACGTTTGCACGGAGAGATTGTGTGTGTGTGTGTGTGTGTGTAGGGGGGTAATTCAGGCTGACACTGAATGAGAGAAAGTGATAGAGAGTGGGGAAGGCAGTCGTTCTGTGCATGTTACTAATACAGTACCCTGCATGCTCATCTTACACTGTTCAAAAATCACTGTGAACCACAGCCCCCAGTGGCTTAGCGGCAGCATAAGTGTATGTCCGGTACTGCTGTGCTGCATGCGCGTAGGTGTACTTACGTGTGCAGGGCATGGATGCCGGGTCAGTTTCAGAGCGGAAGTATCCCTTGTCACAGACGCAGGAGGTGGAGCCCTCCCTGACGGAGTAACTGTGGAGTGGACACTTGGAACAAGAGCCATCGGTGGCCAGAGCTCGGTAGTAACCAATCTTGCAGGCTGAAAGATAAGAAGAGCACAGAGGATGGTGGGTTTAGTCCGAGAGTGTATTGCTTTAATGTTTAAAGTAAATGTTCTAGAGTCGAGCAGTGATGGCAGCAGATCTGGGCGGCACTGCAGAGTGGCACACTGATGCTTTTAATTACATGCTGATGGTGACATGCATATGAATGTCATCTATAACCGACAGTTGTGTCATTTGTTTAGTTTTCGTTATTAGCAAACGCATTAGGATGCAGAGGCCAGGAATGGTGAAAGCTTACACAGAGGATGTTTCATTAGAGCCTCATCTGGACCTTCCAAAGAAAGTCATTACAGTCATCCTCTAGGGACCATATAGAACTGTACAAGACTATCTTATAATCCATCCTATAGATGTTGAAATATTTTAGTTAGAATCAAAGTAGTTGACTGACCCATCAACAGACAGACCCACACATGTTAAGTGAAGCCTACAGGAATCACTGATAAGGTTGACTGAAGTGGTTGTCTTAGGTTTTGGTAAAAAGAGACGTTGCCATAGCATGGAACTTTACGTCTTTGTTCTTTCGAGTGGAAGAGGAGAGGAGAACACTACGGTTTTTCACCCCATTTACCCCAATTAGCAACAGGAAAACAATATGTTGCTGAGAAATGACTTCTCTCGCCAGTCCTTCTTTCCCTCTGTCTTCGTTTCACGTGTGCAGTGATTTTCCCTTTTTCACCTTCCGCACGAATCTGCGCTCCATTATCAAAAACAACAGAACCTGGCTAAAGGGAGCTATTTCCTCTGACAAAAAAGAGAAGATCATGTAACCTCCTCTTGTCTTTCTCACAACTTTAAGATACGCTCTGCTGGCACGACTCAGAGCCGCACTGAAATCGGAGCCGCTGGCATTTCAGACCATTTAACAAACAAATGCCACCACACTTGGCACACCAGGAGCTCTGTCACTCTCACAGGGCTGTTTTCACTCAGCTCGGGCAAAACACACACACACACACACACACACCTCAGCCTGAAATGGTAACCTAAGTGACACTTTTTCTACTTTTGGCGACAGTGCTCGCCTTTCCTTTGACTGACAGTTTGATTGGAGGGCTCGTCTTTCAAGGAGTTTCTCCTCCATCTATCCGTTTCTATAATGGCTGGGGAAGCCTAGCAGGGTTATATTTCAGCCCCTGAGCGCTGAACCAGAAGAGGGGGACAATAGAACAATTCTCTGCGAGGTGCAGTGCAGACAGTCGCAACACCGATTGGACCGAATAAACTGTCAGTCAGTGAGGCGGCTCAATGGTGTGGCTGCCAGGCGGTTGGCGGTTTGAGTGTGCGTGAAAGTGTGTGTATGTCCCGGTCTGTCTCGTTATGATGTCAAATGACCCACTGAAGACAGATGTGTGTTTCATACCAAATATAAATGACATAATTACACACTTAAACCGTACGGTCCGTAGGCGTAAAGCAATCCCCCAAATGTACACACCGGTTGAGGCGGCCTTCAAAGGCGCACGCACAACACAAAGTTTGCAAAGTACATTTGAAAGGCACGGATTTCAATTCCGCAGTCATAAATCCTTCAGTGGATTCTGCATGCTGTCACGTAACCCAACTCCCACATGTGTTCGGCATACTAAAAATCAAATCAGTGCCTATCCACGCACACCGCAGCGAGAGGGAAGTCTGTCCTCCAACAAAAACACACATACCACCAATCAGCCTGCACGCTCACACATACAAACAGCGGAGGAAATCCACAAACCCCCTAAAAGATTGGGAAACCCCTTTCTTGTAAGTGTAATACAGTCAGGCTCTTTGCCCCTTGGCCTCTCCTCTGTAGCAGCTGGATTAGCGTAGCGTAGCCTTAACTGAGCCAGGCTAGCTGGTACCTGCTGAGCCTTTCTTTGCCCATTCCCACTCACTCAATCAGGGCTTAATCCCTGTCGCTTCACTCGCTAACATTAAGCTAAGGGCCTCATTGATTGTAGCCTGCAGGGGTGCGTGAAGCCTTCATTTCTTTTCTTCGCAAGTTGCAAAAACAAAAAAAAGAGATTAGTCAGGGAGCCACTTTGTGTTATCTCTCTATCTTTAAAGCAATCTTTCAGCGCCCGCTCTCATCACTGGAAGGATTTGGGGGTATTGTTCATTAGGTTGTGACCGCTTCAGGTGACAGAACACACAGTTGATGTCAGGGTTTGTACATGTGCGCTGACCAGGAAAGCGTCTGGAGTTGAGAGGGGGGTCAACCAGCTGTTTGAGATGATGCCCCCATCCTAAAAGCTGGAGGGAGAGTTAATTGAGCTCCATGCTTCACAGCCTTTTGACTTGAGCCTCTTTGAGGTCTAAAGACAGCCTAAGAGCAGGCTACCTCAAACTGTGCACGGTTGATTAGTTTTTATTCTCTCGCCCATCAATTATTAAGCCGGCTGACCCCACTGGGCCGTCCCAGAATTCCACGCACAGCACCAAATCCCCGTTTGCCATAGACATGCTATGGCATCTTCATCTGCGGTTCGAAAATTTCGGGGCTTGTGTTTAAAAATGGGACGTCAACATATGAGGTCTTGTTTATAGCAGCGAGTGCCCTGCAGAAGGGAACGGGCTGAGGAAAAAAAGAGGGGTTGATATCCAAGTAAAGCTGGGGAATTTGCTTCCTATTAGGAGTGTGATTGTGTGTGTGTGTGAGAGGGAAGAGACCACAAGTAGTGGGTGGTCCAGGAGACCGTGGCTTCAGAGAGGAATCTCCCTTAAGTCTTGCTGGATTTATCACTCTCCGGGCCAGTCGTGGCAAACGTAGACGCGAATACAGACACACATGAACACATGTGTATTTAGTTTTTATGGGATCTGAGCTGGGAAGCCCTAGTCATATCCTCTCAAGCAGCTCTCAAAAGTCTAACCCAATTTTTCCACTCAGTATTTTTTCTACTGTTTCCTTTTTCACCTCCTCTCTAACTCTTCTTTATTATTTTTTTTTTCACTCTCTCTCTGCCCTCTATCTCTCTCACTCTCATAGGCTTTCTCCCGGCAGGCCTCTTTTCAGACTGAGAGGGGTTTGTCAGGTGCCAAATCCCTGAGCTGAGAGATCAAAGGCAGACAAAGAGACTGGTGACTTACTGTTCTATTCTGGAAAGGCAAAAAAAAATGGAATCCCTCATAGAGTGGGACATCGCATTCTTCCCATTTTCTCCCCCAGCGCTTCTTTCACTCATTCAGTCCTTCTCTCTGGCTTTAGTTTTTTTTCCTTTTGCCAGTCCTTCCCCTGCCCCATCCCAATCCCTGTTGTCTCTGGGCTAAAGCATGTTTAGAGGAAAGGGGCAACAAGGGTGGAGGGAGAGGCTTGTGGGAGTTAATGAGTATTTTGTCAGTGTGGTGGGGATTCTGTTCGCTAAATTGGCTGTGCAGCGTGAGGGGAGTGGAAATGGGAACTTCTGTTCAAGACACTACCAAAAAAAAAAAAAAATAAAAAATAGCAGCGCACAAAAAGCCAATGATACAATGATAGCTACCAACACGCGAGCCAACTAAAACCCAGCTAAGTTTTCCACTGAATGGCAACAACCCACACACCAAGCTGCGAACAGCCAAACATGCTCCCTCCATCGCTGACAAACAGAACCACATCTACCCACACACCCACCTACGGCAGCCCACCTTGAGCGACCCGCATGCAAAGTCTGATAGGGAAACTTTTCTGCAGCCTACACAACAAAGTAGCCAATACACTGGGGACAGAAAACATGAGAGCAAACTTGCACTACAATAGCTTTCCAAAAACCCGGGGAATGTAACACCCAGAGCGCAGCACACAATAGCTAGGCCTGCCCAGGCACAACAATTGCCTCGCTTGTGATCAAAAAAAGAAAATTAAGTTTAAACTACTGCGTTTCCCTCCTTTTCAAGACTCTGCTTTATCTTCTTTAGGTGATGAAAACTCGGTCACTCTTTTTTTAGTCATAACAGAGAGAAAGGGCTCTTCAGAAGAGCAGTCAGAGGCGTCCCTCACAAAGGCGCCCTTTCAAAAAACCAAGCGATCGGCTTTCAGGACCTGAGGGCATGGAGAGTCTTTCCTTCTCCCGTACCTTGAGGAGCTAACAATTGCTATTCAACCAGCCTTTTTACTATATCCCTCTGCCTTTGTGTCTCTTCTGTCTTTTTTATATTATTTCTCCAATTGGAAGGCAGGTTGTTGATCGAGTAAGACTCCTGCTAGAAAGGAATACTATTCCAGAGGTCCTTCCTTTACCCACCTAGCTGCAGTCACAAACTAGACATATATATAAATATATATTCACTGTCTATCACCACAACCACACATGAATATAGATGATAAAAGAGAATCCACATGAATACACCTGAGCCACTAACGTATTAGCAAAGATAACTAGTATCTGACCGTTAGCATCTGTCAGAGGAACAGCAGGAGAGTGGAGCAGGTTAACTCATTAATTCCGTCACTGAGCGTCATTAATTACCTCCAGCCCTGACAGCGACGCAGAACCACACGGCCAGCGAAACCCATCAGTGTGATGGATGAGGGACACACGGCCACCGAAACTGATCACCGTGATTGATGACATACACTCGAAACACATCTTGACCTTGACCCGGTGAGGGTAAAAGGTCCTGTACTAGCTGTACCATTCTTTAGAAAGCAAAAAAAGTCGGATAGTGACATCTGGGCTGACATCCTTACTCGTGTTAATGAAGGCTTCAAACAAAAGCCAGCGAGGCTAACAACGTTAATAACACACAAGCCAACCTTGCTGACAGTCTCTGCAGCTTTGCTAATGGTGGTCACTGCCAGGGGGTTCAGGAGTTGCCAGCACTTTGTCTGTCAAATGCGGAATGATTTATAACTGTATTTTCAGCAGCACCAATCCATCAACTAGGAGCCACCCAAGACGCTGCCCTAATTAAAATGTCTGTGCCTACGTAGGCACACCAGCCAGAGAGCCAGCCGGGCAAAACACATTGTAAAAAATGAAAATTACATCAAAAGTAGACCCCGAGAACAAAAAGGGGTATACTCAGTGACATTTTGAGGCCATCAAAATACAACAAACTGTTCCCTTGCACTGACTTCTAGTCATTTTTATTCAAATTCGGCACCAGGGTGCAGGATGAAATGCACTCATTTATAACATTTCACATGTCAGAAGTGATATTTTTCAGACACTGTAAAACACCTTTGACAAGGTTATTCAGCATACTGCCATGGTTTCTGCTGTTATATGAGGCGAACAACCTATTTCCTGTAACAACAGAGGGACGTTTTTTTGTTAAGTGTGCACTGCGGTTCCACCTATACTGCTATAGTTTGGACTGCATCACTGAAAATATTAAGCGTTCCTGTTATCCAAGGTGCCTGCGTTCTTATTGACACGTAGGCCTCAGCTTCCTCCCCAATTCCTCTAGGCTGGCCTTAAGAAGGAATATCAGCACAATGGTTGTATCGCGCAGATCTGAAGTATTCCACCCAGCCACTTCAGAATGTACGTAACCACTCCCTAATAAATGTGACATAAGGTTCTAAATGTGAATGCAAGGAAGCAAATTAAACACAAAAGAGAACTACAGGGGGAGAGAATGAATGCTGAAGGTAAAGTTCTCAGAGTGGAGCAGGGAGATGGACAGACCAGGGAGAGGAGGGGGCAAACAAATCCATCTTTGTCCGGTGGAACACTGTTTGACTTGGCTATGTTGGGTGGGAGCCACTCAGATTCCACTTTTGCCTCTACGCCAGGACTGCAATGGTGGCACCACCCAAAGCTGGGCATAGTGCCAGCTGACTAAAGACCTTTTGTGACCTAAGATCCACACAGCAGGTGGGTAATGGACTATAATTCAAGGCAAACAAGACAGAGATGCAAACAGAGGCTTACAAACCTCTACACACCTGCACACTCTCAGGTATGAACACAAAGCCCTTCAAAGGCCCTCTGGACAACGTTCATTCACTTTCTGGGACTTTGCATGCAAGCAAATACACACAAGTCCACCAGACTGGCTTTGTGTGACCAGGGTAAGCGCGGGGACAGTAGTGCAGCGGGGCGATCGGAGATAAACATAGTATTGTCTTTGTCCAGTTTCCCCAAGGTCCCCAGGGGGCTCGTCTCACGTCGGACGTGTGCGTGTCTTGCATGTGTGTGTATTTGGCGTGCTTTCCTGATATTGTTTACAATGAAAAGAGCTGCATTTCAATTCGGTTGTGAAAAGCTGAAAACAAAATAAGCAGGTAGATGGGAGTATGCTAATATTGTTGTGTGAGGGGACACTCACACGGGCGCGCACACACACACACACCGCTATACAATTGGGAGAGCCAAGGAGAATGGGGCAGGAAAAGGGAGGATGTGTGAGGAGAACACACACACTAAGAATAGGTGAGGAGGAAAGGAAGCGATAGGGAAGCAGTCTCAATGGGGCCTCATAGCCAGTTCTGTAAACAAGTGTAAACCACGTGTCACACTTCAGCACAAATACATAACAATCCACATCCAAGGCCCACGGTGCATGACGGCCAATGCACAGTTTTGTCAAACTTGTGTTGAGTTAATGACATCATCAGCATATGTCACCCATATCATAAGGATGCTAATACTGGACCAAATGAGCGTAAAACGTGATCTAACTTATGAAAGTGGGAATTTTGAATTCATGAAAAGTATATTCATACTGTAAAAAGCTCTCATCCTTCTAAACAGCCGCACAGATCCCCACTCCCTGACCTGCTTTCCACAGGTGTGTAACCTCAGACGGCTAAATTGCATCTTGAAAACTGTTACAGCATGATGTCATGACAACAGAGCCGTATCACACAACAGCCTATAGCTGGGGAATTTTAAAAAGTGAAAGGATACATAATCAAAGACTGTCACCTTTTAGAGGGACCCTGGCAGTTTATTTCGAAATTGCAGACAAAAAGGAGGTCTCACCCTTGCTTCATATCTATCATGTGGCCTCTTGAACAAAAGCAACACCATATATACATTAGAAAGCTTAAAAATTTGGGTGGACAAGTGCCACAAGTAGTAAGTCATATTGCGCACACACCTCACGCGCAAACGTGACACGTGGTACGTCAAATAAAAGCGCACACATCTGTCAGCACTTTAGCATGCAAAAACACATGCAAAACTTTAATTGCCTAGTTGTCTGCGGTCTCGGGGGCAAGTTTAACATCAACCTTGATGTTTTTCTCCGTAGCAGCTCGGTGCGTTATGGGCAGGGGTTGGAAAGGGTCGACTTACGGGGTGAAAAGGAAGGTATTTTTAGGTTGTTTGTTTAGGTAATCTGCTTGTAGCTCCCAGACGACAGCCTGTCTGGGGCCTCAAAACACCTTCTATTGTGCATGTGTGAGTGCATAAGTGTGTGTGTGCCATTGTGACTGTGCATTGTGCTTACATGCAGTTATGTGTGTGTATGTGTGTGTGTGTGTGAGTGTGTGCGCGCGCGCGTGCGCATGCTTTGTCAGGGTACATAAAAACTTTCCTGGGTCACTAGTTATTCAGCAGCTCACGTCATCCCAGTGACAGTCTGCTGGTCCCCAGTGTGGCTGTCACCGCTTTAATCTTTGACCTCTTCTGGTGTCACTCAGGCCTCACTCCCTCCAGTCCGCTTTCCCTCTCTGCCTCTCTAAACAGAATCGAGGTCACCGTGGAAGCGATATCCCCCACCCCCCAAACTGAAACTGTGTCCACTCCCGTTTGCACGCCGTGGCTTGGCCTGATGTGTGTGTGTGCATTCCTACATGCATACCCAAAAAGTTTTGCCATGGGGTGCATGCGTTGCCCTCCCTAACCCCAGGCTAGTTGAACCTGGCCTTGCGGGCGGGGTGCTTCGGGGTGTGTAACAGGAGCCTGGGGTTAATGGCTGCTGCTTAGACAGGGTTACCCTACTAATGTGTTTTACCCTTTAACTTTGAAGTGAGAACAGACACACAGGCACAGCGATGACGGGGAGAAACAAACAAAGGGCCACAAGGTTAAAATGCACAGCAAGCTTTGAAGTAAATGTGTGGGCATCACTGGAAGATGGCCAGCGCTGACTTCCGAGCGTTGTGTTTTGTGTTTCTTGGACTCTTCGCTTTCTTTCACTCCAAGTATGTCTGGAGCTCTTCCTGCCGTTTCTCTTATCTTTGCAGTTTCTTTCAGCACTTAAGGGGATGCTATTTGACAGCAGTGTCGTTGTTGTTGCTGCTGTTGCAGGAGAAATTCCTCGCAGAACTGCCACGAATCGCTTCATAAATTCATGTATTTGTTGCTCAAGACTTTAAACTTTCGATCTCGCAACGCTGAAACCCAAACAATACATGTCACACCAGATCCTGATCTTCTACCACAGCCTTTATGGAAGAGGAAGGAAGAGTTCATTCGTCTGAGCTGTCTCAATTAACAGTTTAAAGGGTCAGATCCTCCACAGCCCACGTCGTTCCGGGGAGAAGGGCTTCAAAGGCATTAGGTGAACCAGCTACACAATACACACCAGTGATATTGACTGTAATATCAACCGCAGATGCCAGAGATCGTGACACAACCACGTCGATCTTGTTAAAAGAGAGATCTCCGTCTGTACCCCCCACCCCACTTCACCTTTCACATCTCCAGCCGTTTATCAGGAGGCGGGAATCAATTCATCTCCCTCTCTCCTATACTCTGCTACACACACACACTGCTTCTGTCACACACACACACACGCTGAATATCTGCATGCCCTAGTTTGATGGCTATCACTTTCTTTCTTTTCTCTTAATCTCAATCCTGGCTGTCTCTCTCTGTTTTCTCTCCCCTCCTCTTTCTTCTTACCGTTCACGTACCTCTGTTGGTCTGAGCCTTCAAGGCACCGCTTCTCTCTCTCTCTTTTTTTTTTTTACTCCTCCGCTTCTAACAGTATTTGACAACTCCACAGATCAGGAAGGATCAAGGCTTCTAATCCGAGAGACATGCCCTCTGCCTCTAGCCGGAGAGCTGCAGCTTCAGATCCCCCGGCACTGCGAGACCTCCGCATCCCCAAATTACTTTTTCAGCTCTCCCACAGAGAGGTTGCACCTCACAAGGCGACCGCGCGGTGTGTCTGACGCACGCGCAAGTTTGCGTTTTGGGTGCGTATGCGCACTGCATACAGAGGTCGGCCACTTGATCTCAAGGTTCTGGGCTGCAACCGAGAATAGGAAAAACAGCACCGAGAGGAGTTAAGTAATAAATGTCTTTCAGGGGATCAGAGGATCAGCACAGTTCTCATGTCTGCGTTATAAATATGAGCTACAGCTCGCAATCTTGGCAGGACAGAAAGGTTTGAACACCGCAAGTCAACCATGGTCGCCACAAAGATGAAGTCAGTCAGGGCTTAAACACATTTGTTTCATTGCTACTGGCAGTTGGAAACAAAACACTGTGCCACAATTGCAGAACACCATCAGAACTGACCAAGAACATTTTAACTTCATTTCTATAATGCAAACGCACAATTTTGACATTTTGTGATAGAAAATCTGTGACCTGAATGTATCTTATAAATTGTCGTTTTCTCTCTGTGTGTTTTTTGGATTGCTATTTCATCCACTTATCAAGAAACATTCTGGTGCACAAACGCGCCTTTTTAAGCGTTGGTTTTGCGTCGGTGGCAGCCTCTGAAGTGCTCAGCGCTCGTCTAACACGACCCGTAATGAAGAGGACATTACTTCCAGAACCCTGGATGCTAAAAACATCTCCTCCCGCATCATGACTGTGATGCGTCCCTGAATCAGAATCACGTTCTGTGTGTGTTCTTTCCAGGGAGAATGAACCAGAGTGTCATTTCCTGCATTGTCTTGATTAGAAAAAGGAGGATCTCGGCTCATTAAAATGGGCACCGCATCCAGTCTCAGGGCCCATCAGATTACACAACGGCCTTTTATTGCAAAAGGCTTTTTGTCATAACCCCTAACTGATTGCTGCGGAGCAGCCTTTGATTTGGCCACCGAACTCTGCGCCCCCAGAGAAAAGGGATGACGACGGAAGAGAAGAAAAGACCACCTAGTATTGGCCCGGTGTGATGGAGGGAGCTTAAGATAGAAATCAGCGGGAGAAACAGAGAGGGAGAGATAAAACATTTTCAAGGTGTTTGCAATCAGCCTCCCATTGTCAGATACCGAGGGAGAGCTGGCCGTCCATCTGAGGAGCTGCTGGGCTGCTTTGTCTCCGGGCTCAGATCGCGCAACTAGATTGGAACGTTAATAGAAGTTTATGATACAGCACGCGATATCCCTGCTGAGACAGATGCACAGAATAAATATAGGACAGATAATGGTTGAGGCGCACAAATAGTCCGCGTCTGTCTACACACACACACCATCAGCAACATATTGCTCCGGATCAAAGGGATTTCTGTGCAATGGTGAACCCACGGATGAAGTGCAGAAAAAGAACGGTTGCCAGACTGGAACTAAATCTCTTTCCACTTCACTCCCCCTCGCCTCCCCCCCACCACACACACACACACACACCGTGTTTTTTGTCTCCCTTTCTCTCCCTCTACCTCCCTCCCTGCATCCTCATCTCCTCCGCTCTTCTTGGCGAGAGGTCCGTTCTGCCTCTCTCTCGGCACAAAGAAGGTGGCAGGGGCCTCTCTTTCTCTTTCACAACCACGCTCTCTCCAAAACAGTCCACCCATGCCCACTTGATCGCTTTCCACTTCTCCCCCTCTATCCGCCTTTCTCTGCCCATACATCCGTCCATCTCCCTTTGCAAAGCCCTGCCTCGTCTCTCCGCCGGCCTGGCAGCCGAGGAGGGGAGGAAAGCAGGTTTTCACGGGGAGGAAAAAAATTCGAACGTGAGCGAAGGATAAAGACAGGGGCAAGGGAGCAAGAGGGAGAGCGTGCAGGAGTGCAGGAGAAAATGGAGGGAGAAGAAGGGAAACAGCCGGAGGAATGGGGAAACGGCAGGGACGGAGAGAAGGGGGGTGAGGGGGGGTGGTTGAAAGGACTGCAGGGTTGTGTTGGTAGAGAGCTGGGGTATTGATTCAGGGCCTTTTGACATGCTAATTTGCTTGCTGACTGCTTTAATCGCTCCCTCTTCCCATCGCAGGGGCTTCAAAGAGGGGATGCTTTTCAGAAAGATGAGGGCAGAGGAGAGGAGAGGAGAGGAAAAGAGAGGAGAGGAGAGGAAAAAATGTTATCATCCTACCAAATCCCCTTTTTGACACTTCCATGACACATATGTTGCTGATGCCAGCCGACAACCGTGCTAGCTGGACTGCCAACCACTCTTTAGAAAGCCGCGTGTCCTCGCTGTCCAATAAGAACCTGTTGTCTCCGCTCACTGTCATCTCGAATGGATCTTAAAATTTACTGAAGGATTGAGTGTTCCTTTACTGACTGTAAATATATTTCGTAACCCAGTGAGGTTTCAGAAAAATGCGTACATGAATGACGCCACATGAAGTGAATACTGCATCTGTTTCGTGCATCAACGGTGGGGCAGCCTGGGCAGCTTTTGCATTCTGACACAAAATTTCCCTTTAATTTAACGTTTAAAAAGGACAAACGTGAGTGTGATTTGATCATTTTTCCAGTGTGACTAAACTACATAATTGAGGGTTTAAATGAAACATAACATGGAGACTTTCAGTTTGCAGATCTTACAAATAAATTAAGATTCTTTAATCCATGTACAAATAACAGTAGCCTGTTAGGAATTTAAAAGGCACCTGTAGCTATTGAACTCCATTCAAAACAAACTCATTCTGCCGTCAGTTTGCACTCACTCTGTTTGCCGTGTACTCACTGTCTTATGCTTGCATTGTAGTGGGCAGTTTATAAATCCTTTGCGCCTTAACGTATTATTTATCTATATTTTTCTTCCTGTTTGAAATCTAGTCTGCACTTTCCTACAACTACCGTTTTATAGCTGAAACAAGAACAAGGTACTTTCTAAAAAAGAAAAAAAAGATTTTTTTTTTTTCATGGAAAAAAATGAGGGTAGAGAACTCAGTGGGCGATAAATGACTTAAAGATGAATACTCGTAGCGGCGTAGCCATACACACTGCAGTGTGGCCAGTGTAGCTATGGGAGCACTACGGCTATCAGCCCGGGTCATGCTCGATCACCAGTGGCTTCCTGGCCTAAATAGGGCACGGCGAGGAGAAATAGAGAGGGGCGATGACTGTCGAGAACTGCAAAGGGAACAAACACGGAGGCCGGACGGCAGCCCAAGCAGGAAAAACATTTCAGCACCTCGGCTAATGACGACTGAATTACTGCCACCAGCCGTCCTCCATCTAGTCGGGAGAAGATTTGTGTGCGCTGGGAGAACTTTTTTTTAAATCATTTGAGGAGCTAAACAAGAACAGAACATTAAAAAAAAGGAGGCTTTCAGCAATTATTGCAGCAGGAAGGAGAGGCAGGTGGGGGATCGCTCATGAGACATTTTGTCCTCACTCCCAGTATCTGTTGTTCTTCCCAGCTCTCAGTTGGTAATAGATTCCTCGCCTCTATTCAGCAGCACAAAATGAGCCTCTCTGGTGGCAGGGCGAGTGATGAGTACATTCACCTCCATTCTGCTGCACTCCGCACAGCGCGGATCTGAGAGTGCGTCTGTGTGTGCTTTAGCATACTAAAGACTGCGGGGTGTGCTGCACATATGTGTGAGTTTATCACTTAACATGTTTTTTTTTTTTTTTATGTGCGTGCAGTACATCTCCATGCCGTGCGTGGACGTGATGCGAGCGCTTTCCCCCAATCGTTTCCTCCGCTTGCATGCGCCTAGATGTTTATACTGGGCTTTTGTGTGCACGCTCGCATGTGTCACTTGTGCATGCGTGTCGTGCGGGAACAATGACGGGTGATGATGTTGAGCGTGCTGCTCTTCGCTGCCTGCCTCCCAACAGCGAAGGTAATCTCATTATTCAGCCCACTTCCTGATGCCGCCACCAGAGACAGGCTGACGAACGCTAACCACCTTGGCGGCCCGAGCACGGAGAGGGAGAGGGGGGGAAAGAAAAAAGAAAGAAGAAGAGGAGCGGGAGGAGAAAAGACGGCATGAATGGGTGAAAATTGCTCCAAAAAAATGGTGGGATATGAAAAAACAAAAAGAGACAGAGACGTGTGAAGAGAGAAGAACGCTCATAAAGAGCCATTGAAGAAACGGAAGACAAGGGACACAAAAAGACAAGCAAGCAAGCAACCGTGTCGGCCTAAAGGAAGATGCAAATGCTTAATTTGTGTATATGCAGAAGAAAGGAGAAAGGAGGAAGAAAAGTGCGGGCGAGAGGGGGGAGGGGGTTGAGGCGGCAAAGTGAGGGACCGAGTCGGTGTGTTTAAAGCCATCGGGGACCAGCGGGCTAAATAGAATTACGTGGTGAATTTAGAATGATGCTCCCAAGCGCATATTTAGCACTGTCAACAGAGGGAGCGAGAGAATGGGAGACCCAGATACACACACACACACACACTCACAATGAGTGGAGCGAAGGAGAGAAACTTCATCCCTAAAACCTCTTAATCCAATGCCATTGAGGATTTCCAGTTCAGCAGAGACTGCAGGGAGGAGGAGGGGAGCCGAGGCAGGGGCCCTCAGGTGAGAAAACGTCTCTGATTGTGCGGTGACATCACAATCAGACCCAGAGCCGTTGCTCACACAGTACACACACACACACAAGCCTACACACACACACAGGTAAAATTAAAGGCTGTGTTTCGGTGAAATTATACATATTATAAATCCGTTTACATAGTCACATTGCGGGGACCAGGCGTTCTTTTGGGACCGGAGAGCTTGTCCCTAGAATTTAAATGACTCTATTTAAATAAGGTTTAGGGGGATAGACACAGCTGTTAGAGTTTGGTAAATCACCAGAATATATATGTAAATGAAAGTACTGCCCTCTGAAGTAGGGGTATTATGTGCAGTCCTCACTCAAGTCCTACAAGAACTCTGAATATTCAAATTCAGTTTTGGAATCATGTTTAATTTAATTTTTTTTTTTTTTTTTAGAATGCTCAGTGTCAATAAAAATCTTAATGTCTAGAGAAACACAGACTGGTTTATGTTTACCCTGATGATAAGGTGTTGTTGGGGATCGGTTTGCAGCTCAAGCAGAAGCTGGTACTCTGCAGAGTCAGAATCATCTGTCAAACCTTAAGTTACACTACCAGTCTTCTCATTGTATCGTTATTGTTATAGTCACAACAAACTAGCTCGCCATCAAACACAACGTGTGGTAAAACGCATGCACACAACCTGAAATCTGCTGATCTTTTGTGAAAACACACGTTACTGCATCACAGAGGCAAAAACTGCTAGCTGGGCACACTCACCGAGAAAAAAAGGCAGTTAAGCTAATTACCATTTCTCCATAATGACATACATGGTGCTCACTAACCTCTGCCTCCCACCACATCATCTACACCTCAAACAGTAGGAACCCCCTCACCAGATGAGGAGCGAGAGGACGCCCTGACCCCCACAGAGTGCAGGGGGAGGTGGTTAACAGAGGAAAGGGATCCCAAATGCAAACAGACAGAGTCCCCTCGCTCCAAGATCAGGGGTCCCCTTGGCCCACACCGCCCCGGTGTCCCTCTTGCCTCGGCCCCAGGAGTACACCCTAGCCACCTTTGGTCTGTCTCGATCACAGACACGCATGCACGCTCCCCCCCAGCCACAGCTGTCAAAATTCTGACGTCTTAATTAATCCTGGATCCGCGACCCTGTCAAACTCAGCGGTAAGATGGATGCAGAAGGGGACAACCCCTGACCTCTGCCAGGGGTGGAGAATACAGCCCCTACATGTCCCGTCAACCCCCCCCCCCCCAACCCCAAACATCACCAGCCTCAGTCGGCTCCGCTGCTGCCCCAAACAATGATGGAGGAGAGCCCATTCATCGTGGGCTGGGAACCAGGGGCCAAGGTGCCCTTATAACCCCGCACGTACACATACACACAAGCATGTGAACTCACACACTCACACAATTTGGCTTCGTGCACCAGAGAAAAATTAAAAAAACGTTAGAAAAGAAAGTGTTTAAACTTCATCAGGCCTCCTTATGTGACCATACGCTGACACGCTGTCGCACACTTGTTGAAACTTTTTAAAAAGTCTGGGCAAATTCACCCAAAACCCACAACTCTCCCTTGATACCCCCCCCGGAAAAAAAAAGGCTCCTTCTTGTCCCTTGGTCAACATGGCCATAGAAGAGTGGAGTCCCTCTCCCATAGAGCCTGTCACTTTGGGGAATATTAACCAGCTCATCAGTGCTCTTGAAGACCAACAGTGGCCAGCACCTTTCAACCCTAACGTCACTGGAGCTGATCCACGCTGGCCTCAGGATAAATCCAACGCATGCAACCCAGGAATATGAAGCGACAGGGAAATATTAAAAACAAGAATGAATAAATATGAATTATGCGACTGAAAAGTGAATGGAGAGGCTTTATTGGCACTGTGAACTTAAACAAGCTCAAGTAGATTCGGTTATATGTGAACTAAATGGACATATTGGCCTGAGCAATAGTGCTAGTGCCAGGGCTGGCAAACACTAGAAAACTGCATTACTCATATATAGTCATGGGTTCCAAATCCCTGTATTGTCAACTTCAGTGGGTAACAGCTATTTATCTCAACAGGAATTAAAGGGCAGCTATGCGTCTATTTCAATATCCCCAGCAAATGGAAGCTAAGATATACAGTATGGGATCTGGGTTCTCGTTCTGATGTGAAACATGTGAGGTTATTATAGTAAATTGCATGATAGAAAGCTGGGGAAAGTTTACTTTAACTGTACCTAACTGCCTTCTGCCCCAATTGCCTCAATGCTGCAGCTCTCTCTGCTTCTTTGAAGCCGACCCTTGGGACAGAAACCTGGCCAGAGCCATCTGAAACTAGTGACAGAGGAGATGAAAACATCCCAAGTGAATTCTTACGGTTCATATAATTCTTTTTTGTTTGGATTTTTTGCTGAACAACACAAAAAACATCTGTGACTACTTGAATGTATTTGACTCTCCCACCCCCAAGCAGTCGGTGGTACCCCTAAATCACCAGACCTGTTTATCATGCAATTAGTCCTCCAAGATAAAGGCTTCCTCGTAAATAAGGAGAGGTGATGTGGTCCGTCCCCCCTGTTAATCACCCGTGCCCAGCCTCTGACCCCTCACTGCCGTGGCCCGCCGCTTTGTGTGTGATGGTGGTGTGTGGCGAATGGGGTACGCCAATAAACTATCATGGCAGGACTGGCATCCGTTCGTCTGACCAGTTTTAAACTGCGCCCCAGCTTGGAAAAAGGCCGAATGTGATCCACGAAGCAGCTGCAGAATGCTACCAGATACTATTAACAGTGCAGTCCTGTAAAGTGTAAGCTACAATCTACCGGGTGCAATGAAACTAGCAAATTAAATTAGGACAGAGACGATCAAATGTGCCACTTATCAACAGCCCAACTTCAAACTCCTAAAATTCAAAGACTTATCTACGTCTCATAGGAAGGTTTTGATTTCACCAACACACCATAGGCTCTATCATACACCTGATTCAAAAAAAAAAAAAAAAAAAAAAAAGTCTAGAAGGCACTCTGCACTGACCTTAAAACCTCATCAAAGAGCCTGGTATAGAATCACAGCAAGCTGAGCCTAGAATAATCGTCCACACAGGGCTATTCCCCTCCTGTCAAATAGCACTATTTCGACCCCATCTCACAGCTGTGTATTTTCACTCCTCTCATACCTGCTTGGAATTATAAACCCTTTCTCTCTGCTACTCTCCCTCTAAAGCTGTCTATCTCCTTTACCCAGCATCGGGCTCCGGTGGGAATAAGAGAAAGAGCAGGTTGGGGGTGAAAGACACAGCGGCAGTGTGAACCAGTTGGTGCTCTACCCTCCTTTCCCGGTGTCACCAATTCTCCTGGGATGCATCCCATCGCACAACACCTCCCCGTGGGCCTGCTAATTACTCCATTTACAGTCATCATTGCTTCTATCACCCAAGTAGACACAGGAAGGGAGGTTGTAGAGGATGGGAGAGCGGGGAGATAAAAACATCCAACAGAGTGCAAGGTGGGTGAATTGAGGGAGGGAGGAGAGAGAAGGACAAAGAGAACAAAACACGGGAGGTAAAGACAAAGAACCAGTCAGGGGAAGGGAAGACATTACCCTGGTAGGATAGTGCGAGTGTGGAAAGGATTTTGGATGGAGGCTAGTTTATAAATTTAGAAAGGGGCCAACGGTCAGGGACAAATGTCAGTTCTTTACCTTGGCATTCGGCATTGCGCTCCTCATATCCGGGGTTGCACAGGCAGTTTCCAATGGGCACCAACCACTCTCCGTCGGCCCCGCAATACATCTTGGGAACCTCTTTCTCCTCTGAATTATCCACGCACGAGCCACGCACTTCCACAAGCGAGGACGTATCGGCCCCAGTGATGGTATCAGGAAACTGGGCCAAGTTACGCACAGCCAAAGGACATTTCTTGTAGAAGACTCTGACAGAAACGAGCGCAATGCACGCT
This sequence comes from Mugil cephalus, assembly GCF_022458985.1. Classification (NCBI taxonomy): domain Eukaryota; kingdom Metazoa; phylum Chordata; class Actinopteri; order Mugiliformes; family Mugilidae; genus Mugil; species Mugil cephalus. The sequence goes on along the minus strand of NC_061778.1, from coordinate 19,283,154 downwards.
CCAACATCCTGGAAGGCCAAATAGAAACCCTTCCGGGTCAGGGCGCCCACGTCCCTGACCTCGGTGTTCAGCTTCATGATGCGGTCGCCGATGTCCACCTGAGTGAAGCTCTCGTCCGCCGCGATGGTGTCTATCTTGCCGAACTGGTTCTCGCGGATGTAGCGCTCTTTGTCATTGTTGGACTCGTAGTAGTAAAGATTGAAGGTTTCCTTGCAGGTTCCCATGACCCCCGGGAGGCTGTTGCAGTCTCGGAGGGTGAACTTGATCTCAATGTAGACACGCTGGGCACCTCCGCGGGGGATCCAGTCACTGCGGAGCCAGTTGTTCTGATTTGGCTCCATGACATTACACACCTGGTATGTCCGGATGGGGATGTTCTTTTCATCCATAATACTCACTTCCTCCCACTGGGGAAAAGACAAATTCAAAATGTCACAGGGTTATACATGAACTTTATCAAACATTCAGTCTGGTTAGTGTTTTGCTTATTTTACCAATCACTGCTAAAGAAATTGCAAGAAGGAAATACTACAAAAGCTTTAAAGGAGAAGGATTTGAGAAAAAAAAGATTGGGATATACACCGCAAATACACATCTTGTTAGCAGAGTCAACATTTGATTTTCAAAGTGTTAATTGATAGTTGATGCATATTTTATGAATGACACCCTAATACGGAATCATAAAGCTATTATTATTCATTGCTTCACAACTATGAGGAAAGCAAATGAGTAATTAGCTCCATGCCTCAGGAATATCTACAGTTCAGTTACTTGGGGAGAGATACACAAAATCCCCACACACACACGCACACACACACACACACTCACAGTCGAGGGTAGTTCAGCGCATTAGAATAGGTGAAAAGGAAAGAATGCAAACACGGGATTATACGGATGCAGAAGGCCTCTGAGTAAATGCTAATGATCTAATGGCTGCTTTTTTCACATTTGCATACATGACTGGGACTGGGAGAAGGAGGCACACACGCTCCCTGATGTTAGCATGAACTCACAGGAGAGAGGGATACGCTGACGGGGGCGCATGGATTAAGTTATCCAGCGCGGCCTGGCTTATTTTTGCCGGGAGGGAATGTTTGTTTTACTTATGATAAAGTTCCTCTCTAAACACAAGCTTGTCTTGAGAGGCTCGAAGCGGTGCGTTCCCTTACGCTTCCTTCACTGCCTGTTTTTAAATAGAGTCTTTGACTGAACTCGGTGTAAACACTAGCAGACAGGCCTTTGGCTGCCCTAGGTTCAACCATTTAGAAAAACATAATGGGACAGTTGTAGATACGGGTTATACTGCCAGATTTGACTTGATGCCTTATCATAAACAATCTGGATTAAAGCCTTATTTCCCCTGGTGTAGGGAGGGATAATGCAAAACATAGCTGCGGCTGTCGGATTTGAGAAAATGCCTATCATTCCCTGCTGTTCCATTCCACTTTGCTCTCTTCCTTCGGCTCTCTCCCCTTTTGTTGTGGAAATCAAGCGGCGCTGAGATAAGGCCGCACCTTTACCCGATAGCAGGAAATAGGGAAAATAAGGCCAATTGGTCATAATGAGAGGGTGAATGAAGGCCCGCCGGGGCTGCCGGGACCCTGTCAATCACTTGTTTGTGATAAAATGGCCGAGGGGAAGACCTGAGCCCAGCGCAGACCAAGTTCATTTACAAAAGACCTACAAGCAGAGCCCGCAACAGCTGCACGGGGTGAAACTCCGTCCCATGGGTTCTTATAAATTAGCTGACATGATTGTTGCTGATTTGTATTAATTCACATAAACCATTAAAAGGCTCAGTTGTGCTCTTAATCATGAGGGAAGCAGCGATTCCTGCCTAACAAATCTTAATTCTGACACAAAGTACATATTTTGTTGCTATTATTATGTGGCTAAACTTGAGTCCTGTCACATCTGTTACCTCTCCCTTATATCAAAAGCCTCTGATTACTAAAGGCCCTGGCACCTATATACTTTTCTCTTATCAGACCTACTGTAGATTCCTCAATTAGACTATGACCTTATTTCCAGTCTCTTTATGACGGGTCGTCTTGCAGCAAGAGCTGAACCCCACTGCACTTTACCCCTTATTCATCCATTCCAGAGGTCCCTCTCTCAGCTGCCAAGTTCCCCCTCTCTCCCTCTCTCTCTCTCCCTCTCTTGCTCTCTCTTTCTTCAACTCAATGGTGGAAAGGGATATAAAGTTTCTTCACAAAGGCTGATTCAATCCATCGTCTATTCAGGAAACCTGATGCCCGCTGCAGTATCGGCCCCTGCATCTGACCATTACAGAGTGGTTAGAGAGAAGGGGAGAGAGGAGAAAGGGGAGCTGGGGTTGGGGTGAGTGGGGTGCCTATAAACCAATGGTTCTCAAAGTGGATTCCGAGACCCCATGGGGCCCTGGCGGGTGTTCCAAGGGCTCTGTATATAGGCTTCAAAAATTAGCCAACTCTTATTTATTTATTCATATTTTAGTTCCATAAAAGAAATGATCTAAACCCGAGCCTAACATGCTGACAGTGGGGACAGTCGCACAATAAATCGTCAACAAAGATATCTCCGGGAAGGGCTCACCGGGGCAACGTCTTATCAAAGAGGGCTGTGTATGTCTTTGGCGGTCCACTCCTGAGCTCCTGCCAGTACTGGATATTATCTCTCTATTTTTACTCAAAAGGGGAGCATGCGTCCTAACAAGGGGACACTTCTTTGCAGAACTTACCCCTCCTTCTGTCGGGTTAGCAACCCATCCCAGCTCTCCCTGTACAGCTCTGGAGTCCAATATCGTGACTGGAAAACAAGAATATGGGAAAGTGAGTGCGTCCCAACAACATACAGCATAGATACTGGCATATATAATCCAATTAGTCTTAACATTCTGAGGAAGAAAATGTCTTCCTATTTATTAATGAATAGAAATGGACGGTAAAGCGATTTAGCAAGTAGAAAATATATCCCTCTTCTGAACACCAGTGCAGGGAGAGAATAAAAGCAGTAGGCCCGTGCGTCTTCACGATGTACTTGTGCATATTTTGTTCTGCGTAATTCCCTGCTGTGCTTTATGAGGTCGATTGATTGATTTGCGTTAAGAAAGGGATTTTCTACAACGGGCGAATTGATGTTTTCCTGTACTGTCTTTCAAATATATATGTGTATATATATATATATGTGTGTATATATATATATATACATATATATATATATATCCCCCGTTTTGTTCTAAGCCTGTCTGATTGGAGCCCCGTGCATCAGATAAATCTGATCGCAGAAGAACAAAAAGCATTTAAAACGCCCCTAACAATCTACGCAACAAGAAGAAAAAAAAAAAACATGCTTGTGAAGCGTTAATGAGAAAGTATTTTTCGATTGATTGATTGTTCGACCAAAGTTAAATACATGCAACGATATTTAGGTTTGCTTTGAATCCAGTGAGAATGTTAAATGTTAAACCTCCCCTGATAAATAATCGAATAAATGCGCTTTATGTGTGAATTTATAGAATTAATTATTATTATTATTATTGTTTATTTTTTCACTTTTCCGTTTCATTTATCTCAGCGGAGTCCGTGGTGTGTCGTTGGGGACTTGTTGTGTCAGACTGCTCCGCGCTGCCGTGCTGGACAGATGCACAAAGGGTTTGACGAAACGCTCTGCAGAGCCCAGACATGCGTTGCGTTAGGGCTGTTTAAAATAAAATGAAGTAGACCGAGTCAAATTGTGTGATTTAAATACGAAGTGCGTTATAATCTGTACTGGGCCTGTTGGGTTTGATGTATTGCGCACCGGGACTCCGAGCAGGCAACTCCGAAACCTACCAAACTCTATTTAAACACCCTGCGCTTCAACATCGGGTCGCTTAAACGCATTTCTAGCAAATTATAGCCGAAAATATGTTGTTAATTGGTGGTAAATATTCTTTAATTCGGTGCGTATCTTGTGCGCCAAGCGGCACAGTTAAACTTTTTGAACCGCCTTTGATTTATAATCTTTCACTAAACACAATCTGACAGCAGAAGCGATCACTGTGAACAATTCTGAAACTGAAGAGCTGCTTGGTCAGTCCGAATTTTGGTCTCTCACTGACTCTAAAATCGCTTCTTTCCTTTTCCGCAAATCACGCACACGATGTAAATGCTGTGCAACAAGATTTTGTTTTGAGCACAGATCAGCTTGACCTTCGCTCTTTCGTCGAGAAAACAGCACATATCGGGACTTCAAGTAGGCTATTTGTGTTCCCAGGCTTGCTCTCTGACACGATCCTAGTCCCAGTCGAGACCAAAACAACCGATGCGCATTTGGACAGCTACTCCTCACTCCGGCTTCGCTCGCAAAATCCCTGCACAAGTCGCTGCGTAAAAGTGACCGTCGCCGTTTACCTTCATTAAACTCATCGCGGCTCCGCGCACTCGCAACCGGGGGCCACGGAGTAGAGACTCCGCGGCGCAGTCACACACACACGCGGAGCGGAGATGAAGTCAGAAGTCCGCGGCAGTTATTTCTCCCAACAACCTTACCTTCATTCGGGGGGTATATCCGTGCCGAAGAAACAAATGTAGAAATCCCAGAAATAAGAAAGGTGGCCGTGAACAAAATCCCTGCCATGAGTGCCATTTGCGTCGTCGTTCCGTTTTTCTCTCCTCTTCTTCTCTCGTTGCTCTTCTCCCAGGTCCAGCTCTCTCTCTCTCTCACACTCGCTCCCTCTCTCACCCTCTCTCTCTTTCCCAGTGGAATATGGGTTTGAAACGGGCAGCGAGAGAAACGCACCGAGCGCTCCACAGTCAGGAGGCGGGTCTACTCTGTGCGCTCTGACGCGGACCCCGTCAATCCATATAGGAAACGTAATGGGCCTCGGGGTTTCAAATAATCATTAACTACCCACCCGCACCCCCCAAACAACCCACTCTCCCATTTGCACATGAACACCATGGTCAGACACACGACTTGTAGGACTAGTATAGTAGGACTAAATTATATAAGCTTATATAAGGTGACGTTTCCAAAGACATTCATAATTTAGGAACAAAAGCGATAAAAACAAATACCATGATTCTGGGACATCAACTGACATTACAAAAATAATAATGTGACAAGAACCTTATTTGTCCCCACTGAAAACGAAATAAATATTTGTGCGTGCTGCCTGTAGTCTACGTCCCTATTACACAGAGTTTGTTACAAGAAACCCACTGCATCTCTAAACGAAGTCTAAACTATTCAGTATATGAGTGAAATGCAATGCGTCAGTTTTTTGTCCTGTGTTCCTCTGCAGCCACTCTGTGCTGATCCTGCATGTAGTCTGGCTCCAGTCAAGCGCAGCGCTTGCCCCGGGTGAGCCGCATTGGACCAAGGTCGCCACCTAGCGGCGATGTAGACGCCTGTTCTGCCTCCAAAATTGGATTAAAGAACAAGCATGAGCGTGACCTTCCCACCGCTACATGGTATTGCACTTTGTGAAATTGACAATACCCGTTGTGGGATCGGTGGCAGGCTTGTATTGGATTATTGTCACCTGCTATTATTCTAATATTATCAATGGTTTATGGGCATTTATGGTACGAAACCGGCCTCCATTTGAAAGTGCAGAGCAGATATGGTGTTGTGGTGCTGCACAGGTGAATGATGAGCAGGAATTGATGTTGCCTCTGCAGTTTTTCCTTACACAAAGGCTGCATTGTTCAGGTCTGAGAAAAGCCAGCTGTGTCTATGTCTGAGGTTTTGCCCAGGGTCCTCTTGCTCCTTTATGTCCTCCTACACAGGTCTTCTATAGCTCCCAGGAGATGTGCCCATTTCAGTGGCTGATGGGTAACCTTTCAATGATCTGTAGAGGAGATTGTCCCTGCGTGGGCAGGTTAGGGCATTCTGCATCAGCACACACTGCAGCCAATGACCATAGACAGGTTTCCACAACCCCCGACTTGGACTTTTTGATATTGTGTCTTCTTTAGACGAGTGGAATGCGGCCTGTTACAGATCAGAGACAGTGATTCAAATGAAAAACACGCATTTCGCCTAAGTGTCCTTGGGAAGCAATCCATATCTGCGGGTGGAAAGTCAACACTAAATTTAACCACACACAAAAGTATCTCTGCACTATCATGTGAAATCTGCTATTTTATATTTAGGCAGCTTCTCCTTTGTTTCAAAACCCCATGTTTGATGATAAGTCAGTGAGGTCTAAAGCCGGTCAGCAGGTGTCTGAAAGCATTTTTTTTTCTCAAGTCATTATTGCATCATACTTTATAATTAACGTTATGCTGAAATACTACTTTAGCATCCACAATCCAGCATCCAAGCCCGGTAGATCCCAAGGATCCCCATTCTCATGCCTTTTAGTGGTTGTCAGAGTCTGCGTTTGTTAATTCAAAATAATTCTCACACAGTCACATTAAACTAAGGCCTCCAAGACTTGGGTATTTGGATGTTTATTTCTGCCCATACAAGGAAATATCTAGGAGTTTTCTCAGATGGGGTGATCTCATTGCAAATAAACCCGTCTTGAACAGAAATAGCGTGGCTTTGTTTTCCCCTCACAGATACAATCAAACATGAAGAGTCTTTAACTATAACTGGACTGAAGATCTTTGATAGAAATAATGATTAAAAGTATATAGTATGTATGGGTCTTTATGATGTTTTTGGAGTTTGGCCTCTCCTGTGAAAGCATAGTGTCCAGCGTAATGAAGCAGACACATTTCTTTTGAGGACACTTTTGATCTTTTTCAACCAATGGCAGGCGGCCTAGTTTCAACTGATGGCGGTTACTGACCGGCATGGTGGTCGGGACAGGGTGGTAGTGGGCGCTTGGTGTCTGTTGTGTCTCTTCATTTGAGTCACAGCATTTTTGATTGATTACACTTCCATCGTTTCCATTATATTACTGTCAAACCGTCCGCTTTTCTTCGGGGAGGGATGGAGCAACCCCCCCTCCACCCTTCCCCAATTTCCCTCCCTCTACTAGCCCACTCCGCTTTCTCCAGATGGCATCTGCTGCCCACACATCTGCATTGTGTGCCAATCATGCACACCGACTCCAAATCCTTTGCTTGAGCTCACTAACACACACACACAAGCTCACTTGTCATAGACCATTTTGCTGATGTATCAGGACAATATCAGCTTTGGGAAATATTAACTCTAAGTTAGTTATGTCCAGGTATAACATGTTGCAGATTTTCACTTTTTCTAAAAGGGTATTAAAATCATATCTGAAACTGGTATTTTTCTGGGCATGTTCCAGCCCAATTAGGAAATAAGGGTTGTGTTAAATTCAAAATGTGCATTGAATGTTATCCTCCAAAAACAAACCACAGCATTACATAACGTAGCTGCATTTCATTACCATCCACTTACGTTTTAGCACAGATACAGTATATTGTCCTCACCAGACAGTCATGTTATTATAGTTAATGCTCATTGTGATGAGTCAGAATGTACTAGTATATGTTTTGTTTTGTTTTTTATGTGTGATAGATAGACAGACAAACGTGACCCATAAATACAGAGCTTAGAAAATTAGAATAATAAAAGCTGTATTCTTGCCTAAGATCAAGAAACCAGACTCCCACTTTCCTTCAGTTTTGCGAGCTCTTGCTGATTCTATTCATGAGACTTCAATTTACTATAGTTCTAACCAACAAAAATAATCAGCTACCAGCCTCCAGAATCTTATCAAACAAAACACACAGCAGCAGCCTTACTCATTCTTTCACATCTTCAGGAAGTGTCCCGTATATTTATTGTCTCCCTTCCCCTGTTCTCGTCTCCCACCTAACTACAGTTTGGACCTTTGTTACGACTTAAGTCCATAATGTCCCTCCTGCCGGCCTGCGACCCCGAGGCTAAGGGCCCTGCCCACCGCCTTCGGTGCCTAGCCTCATGCGGTGTTCCTCGGGCCCACAGTAAGGAAGACGGTCCCTGGAGGTCAGAGCGAGTGGGAGTCAGAGCAGACCAGAAGAGAAAAGGGAAGAGGAGATCAAAGGAGCAGCAGGAGAGCAGCTCTGAACCAGAATGTCAGAGATGAGATAAAGTCCACTGGACTGGAAATATTGCTCACACAAACACATGGAAGCACACATGCACAATGCACTCTCCCTATAAACACATCCGTTTCATGTTCCAACTCCTGTCTTTATCCTTAATCGTAAATAAAATCTCCCGAGGCAGTCCCGTTAATCTTCTGTTCATTTTCCCATCTCATTTTAAGTGCATGTATGATAATGTGAATTACCAAGGGTCATTTTCAAAGAAGTAAATCTCTTTCAGAACTCCCCTTTAACTGCATGTTTTTCAGATATCTCCTCTTTAATGTAGCCTGTTTTCATCACCTAGTTTTCTCAACGTCTTTCACAGTTGTAACACTCATAAGCACTGTCAGGTGTTGACTCTCTATTTTAACAGGACAGCCTTTGTGAAACACGTCTGACTTGCATTATGTCCGTGTTTATCTTCCAAACCTTTCATCCCACCACTGTCACTTTCCTTTTCACACTTTCATTTAAATGCAAAGAATTTGGAGCGACTTACAAACATGCTCAGTATTCATGGTTAAGGCCACGCCTTCGGTTCAACTAAAGTTAGTCATTTGGTACCACTCTGCTTGGACTCCTCTCCGTTTTCCTTGTGCAGCACCGTTCGTATGAAGACTGTTCTTGTACCACTTCCAAAAGAGCAGGTGACAGACAGTTGGTTAAGCCTGACTCCCTTTAGTTACTGTGCATAATGATCAAGCAATTAATCATTCCGGTTGGCTGAAATGAAACTGTAGTGACAGCTAATGCTAACCCTAAAACTCTAATCTCATGTCTTAAATGTCAGATGTGGTGAGCACATGCATGAAATTTAGCTAACGCCACGGGCCTCGCAGAGAAACGCAGCATCTGCACCTGCTGAATGTCTTCAGAGTAACATTATTGAACAGGTGTAGCACTGGTTTGAGTGCTACACATCGCTACGGAATTATTATATTTTCAGACAGCAGGCTTCACCTAAAAGAGAAGAGGATCGTGAAAATGTAAGAAATGAGTTTAATGTACAAATGCTTGGTTAGATTTTCATGAATGCAAACTTCCTCAGACATCAAAACAGTCTCTTTTAATTTTCAAACGATACTTAATAATATCATTAGTTAATGGGAGACCTGCTCCAAGAAAATGCTAGGTTACTTCTGCGGATAACGAGCTAGTTAGCAGAACATGCTAACTACTTGAAGTCCTTGCAGGGTGGGTCAGAAAAACTAAAAAAAATAGTTTCATCAGTTCTTTGCTGTTTTGGTTTTGAAAATGTATTGTTCCTGTCATACGGGTCCCATGCCTGCCGCTTTAGCATGTGGAAAAATCCCAACATTTAGAGTGGACTGTTGCTGGTCATCACGGGAGTAAAATAATGCTCTGAAAGCTTTTGTACGTAGACACCATACAGGCACATTTCTGCCAGTGTCACAAATGAACCACCACATCATGAAGCTTTCTCTTGCACTGCCATGAAAACCCTCCATGAGCCATCCACCATGCAGCATCCGTCCTCATACCCCACGCCATGTCGCTGGCTGTTCTCTGACCTATTCGTGCCCCTGCCACCCAGGCCTTTACCCCCTGACGGCAGTGTGTCAATCAATAAGCACCACGGCAGGTCCGACAGTCGAGCCCAGCAGGCGTGAATTCTCTCTGCGGATGTGGAAAAGCAACCGAGCGGCAAGAGATCTTTTGTGTCGTTTCAGATTTACCTGGGGGTTTTCAAAGTGGGCCGTTGTTGTGTCTACCCTGTTGTTTACCACCCTTCATTTTCCAGTCCTGAGTTGTTGTTGTGGGAAATGCCACTGGTTTGAGACTTGACGGCGGGAGGTATGAGCTCACACTGTGCGTTCCTCTAATGCCACGCCGTAATATAACTCCTCTGATCAAGACATATCGAGGTTACATGCCTTTCTCTGGGAAGTCTGGTGGAAATAAATAGAAAGTGTAACAGAATTGTATGGAAACACCTATTCCTGAGGCTGTGACTAAGGTGCGTGATTTACAAGTTGCTGCGTCTGGTTTTATGAGGTGTAAAGGAAGCGAAGTCGTATCAAAGTCACAAATTATTCTTTGTAACCCCATGAAAAACCACTTATCCTACTGTTTTGTTGTAAAGGCATCATTTTTGGTTGTTAGAGGGCTGGGTAACGATGCAGCAAACACTCATCTGGCTACCAGATTAGGCTGCTGCTGTTAGATACATTTAGATGTGGCGGCGCAGTCACTCAGCGCTTAAAGCATCAACACAACCTACAAATCAACCTCTGAGTCTGGGCAGAGTTAGAATTTTTATGGGAAAGATTCCACACAAAATACGGAGAAGAAGCACTCCGGGGTAAATGATTTAAGATAACTCTGATGGCACGGTTGAGAGGATCAAACATGAAGATAGACAAGGAAGTGCATTTTGTATAAATCTATACGTATGAACATTTTATGGGATTTTTAGACACTTCAAAATGCATTTCAGTCACGTTGCATTAATTAAAGTTATGTACACTCTTTCCATCCGAGATATTGTTTGAACTGTGTAGTTTACGACTCAGAGCACAGATGTAGACACAAGCATCACTGTAACACATAAACTGACACTTGGCTGAACCATCAGAGCCGACGGTGCGATTTGGTGATGGAATTTGCGTTCCAACTGATGTCATCTCCAAACTTAGCAAGACTCAAGAGCAGGCACAGTAGGCAGTGGGAGTTAATAAGCACACAATGAGCATTTGGCCCTTCAGCTGTTACTGTCAGACAAACTAGTAAAAATGAAAGGTGCCATGCGAAGAGCTGTGTGCCTTAATATAATTACAGTAAACAAATAAGTTCACGGTCAGTTAGCAGCCTTCGTCACATGGCAGGGGAGCTTCTCAATTTCAAAGAGGTGGTTTGCAAAATTACAACCATGTTTCCAGTGGTTTCCTAGTCGCAGAGGTGGTCCAGGTCAGTTTGCGGTTGAGGATCAGCCTCCTCTTTCTGGTCTCAGCTATTAAACATTCACGTTTTATGGACAAATCCAGCTATGCGTTGCATCAAGGAACATGCAAAACTGGCAAAGGGCCAGTATAGGATTCAGGGGATGTATTCATGTTAAATGGTGACACATACAGCACTGTCTTAAATTGATGGTATTCATAAATTTGCATAGTCATTACATAAATTGATGCGACTGATAAGTACAAAAATAAATCAGGAAAGGTAAGATAAAGGAAAGAGAGGACCAGGACATTCTGCATTTAAATACAACGAAATACATACAGAAGCCAAGCGGTATTCCACTTTAGTACCAAGGTCATCTTCCAAGCTTTTATGGGATGATTCCAATGAAGACTTGATCTCAACAAAGTGACAACAAAGCAAGCCTGGAACTGTCTTGTCAACCAACTAGCACTTTTTTTCCATCTATGTGACCTGAAATTACACCTTACAGTAATGGCTAATTAGCTATAAATGAGCTGCTTGTGAATACCTTCAACTTCACTTTCACATCCAGTTGGCCAGTTTTTAATTATATTTTGTGGGTAAAACCATTGTTAGATGGAATAACGCAATTTGGACTGGGGTGGGATAATTTGGGGGTGTTTTCCAATTGCTTTTTTTTTTTTTTTTTTGCTGGTTCTAGAAATAAAACGATTTACTCCTGACACTCTTTCTCTTATAGCTTATACAAAGAGGAGGATGCCTACTGTATTTCCCTTAATCTGTCTTCACATGACAAGTGGTGCATGGTACAGTTGTTTGAGCTGAGTAGAGAGGCGCTCCGTCTCCGCCTCCATCACTCATTGATATCATCAAATGTCTTCATAGTAACTAGATGTGAGTAGTTGTGGTGGTTGGCTGTTGCGGTTTGTACTCTAGCATTAGAAATCCGCGTGGTTAAAGTATTAAACTAAATATTATAATATTTTGGGCAGTTTTGTGTATGTTTTGATGGTTTTTGATCAGGTTTTGGGCTGGAAACCATTAGCAGTGTGTGGTAACGCTGAACACAACCTGAATCTGAACAGAGAGCCCACCCTATTGCATCATTTTGTTGATACGCTTTTTATGAAGTGTCTTTATTTCTGCTTTTAGAGAGCAAGATTAAAGATGAGTTGTTGGACTGTCACTTGGTACAAGGCTAGTGAGGATAAATCTTTTCTAGGCTTTTTGTGTTATTGTCAAGAAACTCAAAGCCTTTGGCTCTCAGTCCCGGACCAATCATACCAGCTGAAGACATAAATCTTCAAGAAACAATATATACTTCCTCTGTTATATAAGATCGAGTAATGTCTGAAAACAATTGGACACTTAAGCTAATGTTTCTGAGATGGGAACAATACTGTAAGCTATTTTCAGCTACAGATTTGGAGAGCTAGTGTGTACAGTATGCCGGGTTAAATCATGTGGCTCTGTGTTCACTGTAATGGGGAAACATGCCCCCTAATGCTGCTACGTGTTTCACTGGTATGTTCTTCAACAATTTTGAACAGCACCGCAGGGGAACAGCACTGATACTTACAAGAACCAAATAAGATTCATGAGGCTTGGACTCCAAAGACTTGTTTGTAATCATTGCTGGTTTCAGTCTTTTAATGGTATATAATGAGAAAATGAGTAAAACATAATATGAGTCAGTCTTTATATATTGTATTGGTTGTCAGCTATGTCAGTATCAGGCAATGTTACAACCTCTTAATTAACATACTGGTTGATTTTACTTTACAGGACCAAAGAAATCATACAGTTTAACCCTTTGACTAACACGCTAAGAATCATGATTAATCATGATTATCTTTTAAGGTTAGGAAATAGATACGGCATTAGGCATTTTATTGTCTACTACCGCTACTACAAAAAAGATCCACCGTGTGGTTACAGTGCCAGTCAAATGATTATCATGTTTTACTCTCTTTGGTTTTCCTCAAATATGGGCCTGGGAAAACCACAGACCACGAGCCTCTAATCTTGTGTGAGATTGAGCGATGCTAAGGTGAGATATTTTGTTCAGACAGGCTATTCTTTTTCTTCCCCCTGTCTCCTCCTCCGACTCCCCCCTCCTCTCCTCCTAGAGGGTGGGCTGTATTTGCACCATGGGTGTCGATGGAGGAGGTGGGTGAGGTAGGGTTGAGCATGGTAATCACCTAAAGGTGGGCTGGTTGCTATGGCGTCCCAGGGCTGCACAGTGACAGCAGCGAGAGCTTATTGAGTTGCACAGAGGAGGGGAGAGCTGTCGAGAGCGCAGAGGCTTACACACACGTATTTACACACTCGACGCAGTTCGACTTACTATACCTGTGAAGACCTCCTATTAGTTGCATTAATCCTCTGACATGACTTTTATCCCAAGCTCCAGTAATTAATCTAATCTTGTCTTCAAACCTGACGTAGTCCATTGAAAATTGCTAAAAGGAAATAGCGGGTCTTAAAAATGCCTCTTTGAGTTCAAATAAAAACTGGTTCTCACAGGGATAGAAATACAAGAACACAATGCACTTACTCAGACAGACAGAGTGAATGGCCAGTGCTTAAAAAAAATGTTATGACAAAAACAAACTCATTGAACAGACACATTCACAGAGAAACAGAGAAACAGTCACTCAGAGCAACTGACAGCTGCCCACATATTTGCCTGAATTAAGCATATTCAAACACGCACGCGGAAAGAGATGGGCAGAGACGGAGTGAAAAAGCAAAGGGAAACAGAGAGATGCAGTCGCACCAAGCCTCTAAAACACACAGCGGCACACATGCAGCATGGGACAATGTGTGCTGATAACAAACTGCGCCTGCCCGACACCAAATATCAAGCTGAAGAGCTGTGGGCTACAGAGGCTGCCTGCTGTCTCCCACTGGACCCAAACTAACACAAACAGTCATCTAGGCATGTGCTGCAAATAAAAAGGGAAGAAGAAGAGAATGAGGTTTATACTTTCGGAAGCTCAACACGCGCACACATACACGAACCAATCCCTAACAAATTCCCCGCTCTTTCTTTGATTCTTATTCATGCCTCTTTACACACACACACACACACACACACACACACACAGACAGACAGACAGACACATGCGCACTCACACTTAAGCACACACACAGGTAGCACCTCAGTGCCAAAATAGCAATTACCCATCCTGTGCTGTGAGATAGGAGCCGTTGGCCCCCGGAGCAGCTGCCTGTTATTACTTATGTAAATATCGTGTGGCAGTGTCTCTATCCAATTTGAAAAAGAATGAGAGTACGCACGTGTGTGCGCACGTGTGTGCCGGGGAGGTTTATCCGCATAGTGATGACGGTGAGTTTGGTGTGTGGGTGTTTGTGTGTGAACCTTTGTAAAGGCAGAAAAATTGAATGTCGTTTCAGTCTGGTGGAAGTGGGAAAAGAAATCCATACATTCAGAGCAGAGGCGCCTTTGTTACGTTTCTGAGAAGAGATTTTATTTCAGGTTGAGTGGAAGAAGCAGAAAAGTGCCGACTGACTTCACTGGCAAGTTTTCCGAATCAAAGGTAACCTGTGCAATTCACAAACAGCATTTCAAAGAATTTATTATAAGAAATGTCATATTTCATGATGAATAATCATCAAAATGATCCTTTTGTGCTTTATTTTGGTCATTTTTTTTTTTTAAATAAATAATTGTTCGACTATCTGGATGCAAAGTGTCACAAAGTGCATCAACAAGGTAGATATACAACAATGAGAGGGTGAAGTGAATGAAGGCTGAGAGTGAAGGTGAAGTTGGGCAGCGCATCAAAGACAGTTTATAAAAATAAAAAATAATTGTAAATTGGTGGGAAAAAATCAATTAAAAAAAAACATGAAGTATTTTTTCATTAACATAAATCAAATTAAAATGACGTGACATTTTGCAGAAATCACTTCAACGGTGTAGGTGGCTTTAACTACTAAGGGACAAAAGCTCCTAATATAATCAGGTTTTTCCTCTCTTGTCAAATGATAGCAAGTAAACAGTAGCTGGTTAATCACTGACAGGTCCCCGTTTGTCTCGACTTAAGCAGGTGAATGATGAAGCGATATCACCCAGCTCCTTCCACCTCGGCCCTGACCTCCCAACTTACACCGCCACAGAATCTGTGACTGACACCACAGAGGGAGCGAAAGACATTTTAATGATGACATTTAATATGTCACTTAGCTGCTTGGTCTAATGCCAAAGGAGAGGAGACTCACAAATCTCAGCGTGATTAAAAAAGAGACGCATTTCACCAGAGATCTGCACTGTGACTGCGAGTGGGGAAATTAGCATTTTATTGCAATTAGTATGTTGCTGCTTGACTCCTTCAGTGAACCGCTCACAACGTTGTGTGAGGTGACCAAACAGAAATGAAGTTCAGGAATACACTTTCAGGTGAACATTCTCGCAGAAACCAGATAAGTGATTAATTACGGGTTGCACACATAAATACAGCGATGTTAGACGTTGACTCCTAAGTCCTGAAGCAAACCTCAGAGCCATGATCCACTAAGCTGACTGTTGGCCAGCGTATCCCTCATTATAAGCGCTTGCTGCTGTTGATGTTGAGGATGTTGACGGCAGAGCCTGTGGAGTAGAGGGACAGAAATGGCAAAAGCAGGCAAATGACCAAGTCAAGAGGATTACCACAGGCTCTTCATCTTCATCTCATGTGAATATTCCAATATGTGAATATTTTTATAGCAACTGACGACCTGGAATGAAGAAACCAACTAATTAACATGAGTCAGTAGAAGCCTAGGTCCTAGTTCCTAGTCTGTCCTAGATTTTCCAGATTCCCCTAGTCCTTGGTGAACCTACCTACTAGTTGGACACTGGCTGCAGGCCATGGAATTTATTCAGACATGAAAACAAAACATTAAATTGCTGTCAGATTAAGGGGATGCAGTGCATGTCTGAAAGGTGCCCTATTTTTAGCATCCCTGTGTGCGTATAGTCTGCTGCGCAATTCTGCAAGGTGCAACAGTAAGTAAGCCCCGCATTAAGCCACTTCAGCAACGCTGAATCCACTTACAGATAAAAGCAGGTGGGCTTCCATCCATCCCGCCACTATAGGTACGGATATACCTCTGGAGTGGGGTCCCCTGTGTCCCCCGCGCAACCTAACCTCGCGCAATAAACCTCCCTGTCCTCCTCTCCAGTTCCCCCTCAAAGGTAGCAGGTAAATGGGGTAATCTCCTGGCCCATCGCCCCCTCGCTCTGGGTGGATGAAACTCAAACCCCCCTCCATCATAGCATTTAGGCCCCCACCCTGCCTACTACCAACAAGGCCCACCTATTTCTCTCTCTCTCTCCCTCTCCTCCTATCTAATCACAGTCCATTAGCCGCCCCATTAAAATTCTTTTGTCCAATTTGGGAGGAATGCTACCCTCGTGGAAAAACAGAATGAAGCCACAATAGGGCCTTTTCAAATCGCGCTCGACTTTTATTACTGGGAGTCGCCACCCACCTCCAAGCACCGCTATGTCTTCCAATGCAGTTCTGTTGGCTGTGTGTGTGTGCCCCACTAATATAATGTAATGTAACAACCCCAGGTTAGAGTTGCCTGGTTTGCACAGTTCTACTGATCTATTTACCAGCTGATATAATTTCAGTGCTCCATGCCATTAACCAGTTCTCTCCTTACTGCATTGTTAAAAACGCAAATAAAAAGACAAAAGGCCTTGGAAGTACTTTTGTGAAGAAATTAAAAAAAAAGAAAAAAAAAGAATGTGTTATATATAGCAAAGTGAAATAAAAAGTGAACAAGATCACATTAAAAATAAAAGGTTGTGACATGCCGTGGGTTGTTACAGCTGACATGTTTGGGCTGTTTCAAGAAAACCGAACATTCACGCACTGGTTAAACGCAAAGACGCAAATACTGGATATCTTTTATTCATTAAACAAACAAGAGGAAGAAAAAGAAAGACTAGTAGAGTGTAGTTTAATGGAAGAATAAGGGACAAAACTGGAATAGAAATAAATATGCTGTTGGAGAGGAGCATCTTCTTATTGCACTTTTCTTTCTCAGCATGCAAAGGCTCCAAAATTAGGTTTCTTGGGCTCATAAGCTCCTGAGAACCTCTGCGCGGGTTGAATAAAACCCCATTTTCAGGTCGACCTTGTTTAAACAGCAGACCCCTCTCTGTATTTTTGAGACAAAGAGCCGACATCAAAAAGCATGTTGCAAAAAAAAAAAAAAAAAAAAAAAAATCTGTTTTCATCTCACCCATATAACCAGTAGCTGTTTGAAATGCCAGGCCTTATTTCATGCTCAGTTATGCCATCAAACACCGCACTGAATTGATGTCATGCTTTAGCGAGAGTCTTGTCTCAGTGCTAGGACAGTTTCTAGAGTGTCGGGTCCTACAGTGCGTCTTTGTGTATTTATGAGCGCCTGGTTGTGTTTGCGTCGCTTCGCCGCAGATGCCTTTGTGCATTCGTGAGTGCGGAGCTGGCTGTCCAGTTGGACCAATCGGGACTAGTGGAACTGAGATAAACCCGGCAGGACGACGCGGGAACCCCTTAAAAGTGGATAAGTGTGGGATCCACAAATGACACACATGCACACACACTTATCTGTCAGCATTCTGGGACACAGGCTGCAGACGACAGGCAGGTATGACAGGCCAAGACATGCTGATAAGAGATAGGACTGGCTGTTTGACAGATGGCATATGTGTGTGTATATGTGTGTGTGTATGTGTGTGACAGACAGCGTGGCTAGAGGAAGAATGTCACCACACTGTGAATGTAGCAGCGAGGGTGAACAGGGAAACTATACTACATCAAATAAATAACTAAAATGATGCCGTATAGACTGAAAAGGTGTTTGAGTGTGTGCGCACATTATTGTGTGTTGCTCAGGGGGATAAGCCTCCATTACACCTTCCATTTAGCAATTAGTAAAATCAAGCCAGCCTCCATAGAAGGGACTTTCCACTAGGGTATTGTGGGTGATGTGCATATGAGTGTGGGAAAACCTGAATACTATATAAATATATATATATATATACATAATGCCAATGTTCAGTGCATTGGGTCTTCCACTGGTTGTCCATTAACAACACTTACAAGCAGATTACAACAAGCATGTATTAAGTGGGATGGGAAATAGCTTGTACGTCATTGCATATATGT
Organism: Mugil cephalus; assembly: GCF_022458985.1. NCBI lineage: Eukaryota > Metazoa > Chordata > Actinopteri > Mugiliformes > Mugilidae > Mugil > Mugil cephalus. The sequence goes on along the minus strand of NC_061778.1, from coordinate 19,265,051 downwards.
GTGTGCTAATGTGAACACGAGTACGTGCAATATGGCACTTTTAATAACCCCTGCGTGAGTGCGAGTGGGCGGAAAAGGTGAAAAAGAAAAAAATCAGTGGAAAGAGAGGGCAACATTGAGATACAAGTCTTTGCATGTATGTGTGTGTGTCCTATATACTGTAAGCCTAGATGTAATCCAGAGCAGGAAGCAATACAGGGCGTTGCAGTAGGTGTTAAAGCTCCACTGCTTCCCTGAAACACTGCTGTTGACTGTTTCACTCAGAGCCTGCTAATATGGAGGCCCTATTGGGTTTCAGCCCCTCGGCCCACGGAGCGCCCCTGACCGTCATCGCCACTGCAGATACCAGACAACCGTACACTCAAGGTCGCTCTGCTCCGGGACACGCCGAATAAACCAGTCGGTTCATTTATTATAAAAAATGCGAGATTGTGTGCAGCAAAGCAGAAACAGCTAAATGATGGAGCAATGTTTCTGCAAAGTGGCAGAACTGTTGAAAAAATAATCTCATTAAAAAGCATGTTAAGACACGGACGCTTGAGATTTTGACACATATGCTAATTCTAATATAAAACTTGGCACTTCACTGACTTGAATTATTGCACCATAAAAGTTCTCACAGCAGATGTTTGGCGTCATACCATAGATCAGAGTTTGATCTCCATATGGTAAGGCTTCCTATGACATTTGTCACACTTTTGTCCACTTGTGACAATCTGAAAATTGCGCGAGATGTTATTTCCCCTTGTCTTTGCCCGGTATTGCTGAGTCAGTCGAAAAGAAGACAGTGTTACACATCATAACTTGTCAAACACTTCCTGTAACACACTGTGGCGTCTTCCTTCAGGGGTGCTCATTTACTTCCTACACCGATGACCACGACACAGGAACACAGCTGTCTCTTCAAAGAGCAAGACACGTCAACACTAGTTCTTTAGCAGGACTGCCAGACAAAGTCTGGCCTACCGGGCAACTACCTGTCAACAAGATCTCAGGGTTTTATCACCCTCTCCTCCCTTTCCCAGACCACCCATCCCCTTTTCATTTGCAGATAACGACGGCAGGGCAGTGTATTCGTGGAGCAGTGTGTAGGTGAGAGTGAGCCTGTTGGTCGTTGCTGCTACTTTTCACTCCCTCTGACAGTCCTTTTCATTTTACACAGGTGGTGTTGTCTGTTTCATTGTTTTCCTGAGCGACACTTGGGCTCTCGTTAGCATCTACAAGGCTGGCTAATTGATGGATGTTTATTGAGTGCAATCCGACTAAGCTGAGAGCAGCTCTTCTTCTCTTTCTTAATACTCAATGCGTTTACATGCACATGAAAAAAACGAATTATTGCCTTAATCTGACTTTACCCAGACAAGTTAAGTGCATGTAAGCCCGTTACTCCGACGACAATTGGAGTCCTCCTTATCTGATCAAGACACCCAGATAATGCGATTGGAAATATATTTTCTCCGGCATGTAAACACCTTAATCGAACTTTAACTGGACAATGCATGTATGCATGTTCCACAACCGCTGCAGTGGTGTATGACCCCAGAATAAAAACATCCAAGAAAGTCGCTCACAGACAAAGACGGTCAACACAGCCGGTAAAAGCCGGCTCTCCTGCTGAATATCTCAATATTCACAAGTTGGCACATATGTGACATCTATGACTTTTTTTTCTCTAGTAATACTATGAGGATGAAATTTGTGGATTTCTTCTCAACAAAAGTTGGATGACATTTGCTACGTATCTTAACAACTTCCTATGGCTCACTTAGGATATCTCTGGAAATCTCTTAATGCTGTGTCCACTGCTTGGACCAGGCCAACAAGCAAATGATTTTCCCACCTTATCTTTGTGCTTAGAGCAAATTATCATGTGTCAGCTTGCAAACATACAAAATTGAGGTGGTGACTCGGGTAAACGGTATATTTGCTAAAAACCATGCTACCATTGTTAATATGCGCATGTCAGCATGCAGACATTAGCATTAACTTACAAACAGTCGGACAAACTGCGAGAAAACAATGCAGCCTTCCCATTCATTTGAATGGAGTGAGTTTGTTGGCAGTGCTGGATGCCATCACAGAGGGCGCTGGCAAAATAAAGCGGGGTCATCCAACAAGAAACAATCACTGGTTGCTGCACGCTTGCTTGTCTGCTCTCATTCACTTCGCTATTTGTATGTGTTTGTCAGACTGTGTCCCTTCTGGTTTTACCTTTGTCAGCTGTGACGCGATGGGATTTCACGTTGTCACAATTAATGCCGTCTTATCAGTCACACACGAACATTAAACAAACCATAAACAGCCTTGAAACAGTTCTGACTTATGCTTTACCCCTGCAAGGTCATTCTGCAGCCCCGGTAGATTACGCTACATGCTTTAACCAAAAGGCAGTGTCATTTTAGAAATCCGTTTAATTTCATAATAAATGTGTTATGAAATTGTCAACCTGATAGAAATCACTTCTGCAGACAGACTAAGTTAAGCTGTGGTGATCCTGGATGAGGCTGCCAGTTGCTGCCAGAGGAATGTTTATTGGAGGGTGCTTGGGTTTAGACAGAAGCTCAGTGAGGACTAACAGCTTGATAACGAGCTAAGCATTGGAGCTGGTGTGAAAGCAGAGGTAGGGGGGATTTAAGTCGCAGGGAACCCAGCTGACGAGACACTGTTTCTGGGTTAAAGTTGGCCCGCTGCTGAGCCTGGTACCGCCTCAAGAGACGTCCACCGTAGACAATAGACAGAATCGGCACTCCTGTGACAACACAATATGTACTCTATCTGAATTTCACTAAATGGGTGTAACGTCAAACCCGGGCGCTGCATGAGGCATGTATTTGTTCTCTTCTCACAGATAGACAGATGTAACCATTTTTTTTTTTTTTTTTTTTTTGCTGCTGCAATGACCCAGTTTCCCCAGAGGGATCATTAAAGTTTTATCTCATCTTAACTGTTGGAGAAGTTGCTTTGAAGGCATAATTTATAGCTCATTCATTTTCAAAGAAAATACTTTAGATTACACGATCATTTCTGCGGAGAGTAGTGCATGAAAGCAGTTTGTCTTCCGAGTTATGTGCAGCCAACTGACTGTTAAATGAGATGTATGTCGGTCATTTGTGTCTCTCCTTCCACTGTGAAATTATTGAGCGGCATGATATCATAGCCATTTGTCTTTAGTTTGGAATGAGCGAGGACATATGGGAGAAATACATAAAGCCGCTTAACAGCTTGACTTTTAAAATCTACTTGAGCACTCCAATAAAAATACCAGTTTCGATGAAGTGGAAGTGCTGCAGTTCTTCAACTTGTTCAATTTTCTGGGCTTTAGTCTTTCATTCATGCACTCCTTTGTCTTATCGCCTTTCTATTGACTGGCTTCTGAGTCGGACCAGTGCCGAGCATTTTGAATATGGTGTCCTCCCTCATTGCAACACACGTGGGCTGGTTGAGAGATCATAGAGCGGGACTAAACACGCAGGCACGGTGCCTGTAAATCTCGTGCCTTGCTATCATCATTTCACTGTGTGACCTCGTCCACAGGCACATTCAGAGGCTGGAGATGTGCATGAAACACGAGTATCCTTTGTTTGGTCTGCGTCTGTACATGACACACTGCTTTAAATATGCTGAAATGTGTAGCTACAAAAGCAAAGACAAAACAAGAATGTAGCTATTAATTGCGCACTGTTTTCTTATTTGAAAGTCCTTCAGGGCTTGGAACCTCAAAGAACCCTATAAGAGGTCTTGGCACGTTTGCCGTACTTAGTTTCTCCTGTATATTTGTAGTTTTCTGTACAAGTAGCCATTATTCCCAAGCAGCTCTCACATGATTATTGGTAGGACTGCATCGTCTCCAGCCTTTCCCTTCATTACAGTATTAATTGCAGTATTAAAGTACCAGGAAATGGTTCTTCGGGATTGTTTTTAAACTGCTATGAAAATAGTAAAGAAATATGAGTTTCACAGTTCATTCTTTACCGTAATAACAGCAGCTGACAAAACAACCTCACCCCCAGGTTCATTTAGAAGCTGCTGTGGGGCGTTCAGCGATATCTTAAACAAGACTTCGTTAGCATACTGATAAATACAATACAATCCATCTGTGATTGAAAGCTCTAGATCGTCATATTAAACAGACCTTAAAGGGAGATTGTTTTGCCAACTGACTCGAAAAGGGTTTTACATTTTTTCCACAATGACCCGTTAAACAAATCCTCAAAAAGCAGCTGGAACCGGGATTATTTTCTAAATGTAGCATCCAGAGAGTTCAGTTTCCCTACATTTATCACTGACGTGTTGAAGTTTTCAGCCAAGCACTGGAAGCATTTACAAGGTTTAGGGCTCTGGCACATCGGGCTACATATGAAGCATGAACCAGGGCCTTAGGCAGCGGATTTTCAAATCAGCCTTTGTTATTGCAAGAGGCCGGGAAGGAGAGCAGATGCCTCGCTCATTCAATCATGCATGTCACGCGCCGGACTGCTTCGTGGCTGCTGAGCCCTAGCGCTCTATTGCCACCACTCTCTAGCTCACGCTCTCTCTTTGACTCTCTTTGACTGCCTCTGTTGGTCTTAACTTGGTATGCGCGTTGCAGAAAAGATACATCTGGCATCAGGTGCTAATCTAAGCCAGGTGGTGGAAGACCCCATCGCCAGTGTCATGAATGTGACAACAAACTGCCGGCAACCTCGCACCCCACACTGACCCCACAACGAGGACGAAATGTGTGTTGATCTTCTCTCTTGTGTGTTTGTGTGTGTGTGTGTGTGTGGGTGTCTGCAATTGAAGGTTTGTTTTATTTCTTCACCTGTTTCTCTCTGCAAAACAGAGACCAAGTAGTAATAAAGAAAATATATCACCATTGCTTTGTTCCATGTTTAAGCGTATGCAGCCGTATGTGCGTATCATTATGCCTCTGTGTGTGTGTGTGTGTGTGTGTGTGTGTGTGCGCATGTGTGCGTGCGCGTATGTGTGTCCTTGATTTCGCTATCCACAGAAGCCCACCCGTAACTTGGCACATTGAAGCGATCGGGGTCTTGGTGGAGTGTCAGGGGGTGTCAGAGGGCTGTTTACCTACCATGACAGATGGGAGTGGGGTCATCAGAGAGGCAAGCATTTCATCTCATGCCACCTTTGACCAGTACAGCACAACACCCCGATTCCCCCACGCACACACACACACACACACACAGTATGTGCCGGTGTCTGTCTCTTTTTGTTTTGGGTTTTATTCAAGCTTTAAGTCAATTTAATTCATTGTTTACTTTGCCGGTCTTTTGTATAGTTTTCATCTCCCCCCTCAATGTAACTCGGTCTTCGACGAGTTTATTACAAATATGTAATAATAATTTCCCTCATTTTCTTATTATTTCTGTGAAAAGGACAGCTGTTGCGGAAAAGAATCGAAGTACGTTGCTCTTTCATGAATAGGTAAAATGTACACTGTAGTCTTTTTATTTAAGAGATAACCGATCGCAGTGTGCTTTACACAGCGTTTCTGTTACTTGAGGCGCATTAGGAATGTGAACCAGGTGCCTGTTCCCATTGACATGTAATGATTATGATAATTCTCTTTTTTTAGCTCACTTTTTGTCTCTATTGATTCCTGAGGGCAGCCTGGGCAATCTGTTCACCATTTTGCTATCTCTGTTGTCCATTTGGTGTATTTACACATTTGTCACTGGAAGCAGCTGTGCGTTGTTCCTGAAAAAAATCAGAGCTGATGAGTGACACTCAACCCAAGCTGAAAGACGCTTGAGAGTCAATATGGGAAATGTGGAGACGGGTCGGCTGGGATGATTATCTCTAAGTTTAAACTAATATAAAACTAAATACAAGCATCTTTTGCGTCATCAGTATAACAAGGACAAATATAACTCAAAGGTCACAAAATTCCAACATTAAAAAATAATTAGATTAGTATCACCAAAAATATTTTGTGACATCCAATATGTTATTTCCTATCAACACATCCTGTTTGCTCTTTTACAAAATAACAGAGGTGTTACATGTCACAGAGAGTATTTGCTCACTGAAGAGAAAAAGGAGATATGCTGTGCATTCATATTTACTGTGTGCACAGCATGCCAGGTAAAATAAACACTTCCGGACAACATTAGGAGATTGAAAACACTTGTTTTGCTGCCCACTTTATCCCTAATCACTGTGCCGCTGAAGGTTAACACACATGCAGTCACACTAATTTAGGGCAGTCCTCTCCTGTTCACCATCCCAGCTGGGTCCTGGGGAGTTAATGCTACGAGGTGAAAGGCTCTTTGGGCATCTGGCCTCGGAAACAATAGAGTAATTAAAGGGGCACTCAAAGGAGGAAGGACCCTAAACCTTGTCAGCTGCAGACACATTTGCAAACAGTAACCCACCACAGAACCGGCGCCACTTTTAGAGGCTGGTAAATTTAAACATACAAGGAAGGCCACTAAGCCACAGCATATATATATATAAATATATATATATGTATGTATAAAATGAACAAAGGACAGAATCAAAAGGCACATTTTTTCTTTGAAGCTACAATCCTATAAAACAAAATACACAGAGCCATTTTTAGTCAGAAACATGAGTATAAGACAGGGAAAAAAAGGAAAAAGAGAAGAGGAGAAGGAGAGAACGTTCATAAGAGTATGTATGACCTCAGGCTCAGAGTCATTAAAGGAACATTTTGTAGCTAATTAGGTAGATGTCTCCACGGGTAGCCTATATCATACATTAGACCTATAACCACTTCAGTGACCACTTAAGTACTGAACGAGTTGCACAGCCTGCAGTATACATTCTTATTATATAAAAAGAAACAGATTAAAATGAATACCATATACACAGTGGGTCATTTTCCCTCTCTTGGGAATCAATAAGTATGTTTTTATTTGAAACTCTACTTCATGATATTACAGTCCAGATATGACATAAGGAAATATTTTTTATAACACCTGATAATTTGTTGGGACTATGTTATTTAGGAAATAACATTAATAAGGAACTGATTTCAACTTCAGTAACAGCACCATGATACAATACACAAGTCAGCTGACCTCTTGGTAGGTTGTTTGTTGTTTATCTTTAGAGAAAGTTGTTTCAGTTCCTTCACAGTCACACACACACACAGGTTCCTCTGCACTGGCGTCAGCAACAGGATCCAAGAAAAACTAACAGTCCACTGTGAAACTCCCCGCAGCACAGTGACTCAGTTTTGGTTGGCACGGTGGGAAGTGAAAGCACAAATACTCTGGGCTCAATGTCTGCAACATCCTGACTAGCGGGGCTGCTGCCGTGGCTGCCAGCCAGGCAGCAGCACAATGAGCCTCTGCTTGGGTCTCAGCTTTATTAAGTCAGTGCTGCTGTGACACTGATAACATATTAAAAATGTGGAGAAATATCTTAAGTTGATTGTTTGCTCTATTCAATGGCAGGTTGATAGTAATGTAATTTTCCGTTCTACTGGTAAAATAAACTGAGATAACTGAGATAAAAGCACATCTACATTATCCAAGCGGCAAGAAGATCAACATGGCATGTCCGTTATTAACTATTATTAACTGAATGTATTAAATGGTTGAATATGTCATTCCAGTCTGATACAAATATCTGTTTTGGGTGGTATCGCTGTGAAATATATCTATATATATATATATTTCCATATCCAAATGCTGAAAGATTTTGATAGTGGTCTTTCTGTGTTTCCCAATAGTAGCAGCTATTGTGACTTGTAAGTATTACCTTGGCTATTGTTGTTCATTTTGAGGGCTGAGCATCTGAAGTAGCAGTGAAGGGAGGGCTGTGTTTGTTTGGCTGTTTCTGCAGAATGGCTATCTTAAAGGACATCACAAAACCCAATTGTTTTTTTTCCCACTCCGAGGACAGATTTGTCTCATCAGACTCCACCATTTGAGTTTATATTTTAATATTCTGATGCCCACATGCAGAAGTAACACAAGTGGTACAGACTGTGCTAAAACACATAGCTTTAAACAGATGCATGTAGAGTGTAGCACCTTCGCTAAATACTATACAGCGTTGGCGATGCAAGTACTTGAGTTGTTTTCCTTGACGATGTGGACATCTGCCAACTAACTTCTTGCTCAGAGTCTATTGTAATGTAAGGAAATATAAGAGATCCACGCAACCAATACACTGAAGCACAACACAGTAGCCACAAGAATCTTTGCATTGGTAATACAATGTTTGTTGACTCTCCTCTGGTCTGAACTATGCGCTTAAGCTGACACTGCTCTGGGATGGAAAAAAATCTCCCCTTCAAAGGGCTCAGAGCTGAACCTACAGGTGGAAACTGATTTGAATGCAAAGAGAGGAGCAGCCAGATGCTGCAGAACGTGGGTGAGGAGAAAACTTCCTCAGAATCCCTATGGGACAAGTGTGGTGGATTGTGTCAACTCACCGATTCCAGGTTCACACCAGTCTGACTTAATCCCAAGGCCAACAGTCTGTGTTTGCATTATCTGCTGACTGACCTCTTATTTCCAGAGAAAACTACTTCAACTAAAAGCCAGAGTGTTGTTGTAAGTGTTAACCGTCTACAGTACATTTAAAGCAAACTAAACACAATTTGTGAGAAACGTGTCTGAATTACTTTTGCTAGAAAGAAAGAAAGAAAGAAAGAAAGAAAGAAAGAAAGAAAGAAAGAAAGAAAGAAAGAAAGATTATGAACTAATCTCCAACAACAATTTTCTAATGGCTTCACAATAAAGAAATCATCACTTCATTTGCAGGAGGACTGTCAAATCTCTCAACTGCTAATAAGAGCTTAGGAGCTGATGGCCAAACAGACATGACAGCCTCTTTGTGTCTCTCAACTGCCTCCCAAACAAATCCGACCAACTCTCCATGAAATCTATTCATGGAGCCATTAATGTAATTGTGTCGTATGACATGTATGAAATCAACAACAATGCCACGCTGCCTTAGCCTATTCAGAAAGTGATGGGCTGACAAACTGATTGGGGACAGGGACAGAGAGACCGAACGGGAGGAAAAGGAAGACAGCTGCGATGAAAGAGGTTTGTGTGAAATATGGACAGGTGGGTTACTTAAAGATAAAGGAATGTTCTTCATTGACAACGGCAGAGATTCACAAACAAAGCAACGGCAGCACAAATACCAAAGCTGGATTTGTTCTTCTGTGCTATAGGTATGCCACAGCCATTTCCTTGTCCAAGTCACTTCAGACAAGTACATATATTTCCTTGTGCATCAGCTCAAAGGTCGGACACACCACCTAGTCTGACATCTTTTCTCTTTTCTGTGTTTCAGTGATGTCAGCAAAAGCAACCCAGTTCCATTCGCCATTGTTTAGAACGAGAGGAAACTCAACCCTAAGGCATAGAAATCACACTGCTGAGTAGTGCTTTTGCATCTAAAATGTTAACAATGCTGTAGGTCAGTCACGAAGGCCACAATGGTTTTGCACACATCCGTCGCAGAAGCATAAACCAAGCTGAAGTCTACAAAGATTTGTGATTCTCTGAATGTATCTATGGACAACACTTACTTACACTTACACACTGTGCAAAAAACTAATCAACGCCCTCACAGAGTTGTTGTTAACATTCTTATGTTAATGTTTATTGTGATCACCGTCTTAATTTAGAGCATTAGTATGATGATGTTTTCTAATCATCCATAAAATAGTTAATATTATGCAACTACATGCAAATCCCAGCTGAGGCTGATGCAATGAAGCAGACTGTCAAAAGGCAAGTCAGACAACTGCTTGGGGCCCCAGGCCAGTGGGGGGGCAATGTGCTGAGTTGTCAGTGACAGTTGGAATACAAGCAGACAGAATGTGAATAAGCTAACTGCTAAAATATTAACACTTGTACTCCTTTCACAAAAATACAGGGTTGACACAAGATATTCAGACCAGGGTCGACCCGTCTTTGGTGTGCGTGCCTGTTTTTCCCTCCCTCTCCCCTGTCATCACGTCAACAACATCATCATTACACATTTAAGTGCAGCAATCTCTTCTCCACGGATGCAGAGCAGCTTGTGGATCTCACGATCTCACTGCCAGTTTGCTGCCATGGTCGATAAAAAAGTGTGTTATATCGCTATACAAGCTGTACATAAACACAGTCGCATATGCATTACCCAGTCAGTGCAATTTCCTAAAAGTGACGTAGGGCTAATTCATCTAAGCACTTCCATTAACAATTGTGTCTTATGAGAGTAGACCAAAACTTTGCTCTGTTTTTGAGCTGGTCCCAGCCCTGGAGCTTCTACAATGCCACAGTCTGACAGACCGTCCAGGGACAAAATCAAAACATGAAAAATCCTGGGTTGACTGCTGGGTCGCCTGCCCGGGTCAAAAACCCATTCACCGACCCAGGTTTTTCGTGCGACGTGAAAGGGGCTTAGATACCGTTACCAAAAAAATATGTCTGCCTCTTGTTTCACTATGAGACTAGATGGGCAAAAAAAAGCTGAGATTTTGCTATGAGAAAACTGTACAAGAGGTACAATCAGACCCACCTTACTGCCCACAGAAATGTCCTGCAACTATGGCAAAAGTGTGACTCTTGGATGAAAAAAATGATAAAAGGCCAAATCTTGTTTGAGTAATAGAACATCATTCTATGAGGAATCTTTTTCTAAAAGGGTTTTTTTTCACAGCACCAGAAAGAATTTGCTTTGGCAAATGCCTACAGAATAAATTCTCTGATATGACATGGGAGCATCAGATAAAGGATACCTACCTATAAATAGGGACAGGATGAAACGCAAGCCAACACAAACCTGACAAAACAAGTGTGTTTGTATCCATGTGTGTCAGAATGTTTCCCTGCGCCCACAGTCATGGGCATTTTGAAACTCATGAACATGCTCATACATAAATCTAAAAAGTACAAAAATAAGGAAACCAGCCGACCAAACAGCTGAGCCGCCAAACACAGCCTTTTTTAAAATGACACAAGGTCAAAACTGTAGCGCAGCATCTCATGTCCTTGTCACATTTGTGTCACGGGTTAGAGCTCTGACAGCAGCGCAACGGTGTTGTGCCTCTGTTAATGATAACCCAACTCTCTCCCAGGGTTATAGTCATTTACTAGGCCTGTTCTCCCGCCTCGTTCCTCAGTAACAAAACACAGCCTCCATCCTTCACTGGCACATAACCCAGAGTAGCAGAGACAGGCCATATTTATCACACTAAGCCAATGGTAAATGACTCAGGCCTGAACACAGAGTATATACACACTTTTCTAGTGCATAATCAGTACAGGAATAACACTTGTAAGAGGTAAAACAGGGAATGACTGACACTGTGTGCAGCCATTTTAAAAGAGAAGAGAATTTGCTTAGCCTACTTTAATAAATGGAGCCAATAAAGCGCTGCTTATTTTGACAGGTTGGTTTATTGTTAACAAAAATTTAACCATCCTCATCCAATACACAATACATATTTTATGTTTTTTAATTGTATCTGTTCCTTAGCAGTTTAAATGAAGTAACATTAGTCACAGTGTCACTTGTCTGAAACTGGAGATAAAATGCACCTTTTGTTATAATCACATTTTAAAACTAAGGTTCATGCGTTTGGTGACTTACCCAGAGTTTCATAATTAGGTTTATTTTTACATCCTATCTGTACGTCCACTATACACAGTACGGAGGAGACTCAGGTATGTGTTTAGTCTAGCTAAGGACAAAGACTGGAAGAAGGGGGGAAATGGTTATCCTACCTCTGTCTGAGTGAGACAACTCTATAACATAATAACGTTAAAAATGGCTGTGATTCCATTGTATGCGTTATTAACACATGCCAGTGAGCTAGCACAATGCTGGCACTGGTACACTGAAACTTACTGTAGGCAATATTAATGGCGTTTTAACATATAGTGTAGGTCTGATGCATCAGAACTTATCGCAATTGCTTGTATCTAAGTGAGACGTAGGCAGTGATGGCAGTTTTCAAACATGAGGGTAGTAAGATGGCAAACTGCAAGTGTGTAACTGTCAAAGTGAATACATTTAATGTTGTTCATCTTATTAAGCATCAGCCGGACCTGCAATTTGGGAAAATGTAATGGTAGGAAAGCAAGCAAAATCAGATGTGTAGTCATAGTGAATAATTTTACATTGGAGAGGACAGTGTTGTACCCTGTACCATCAAAACTGCCAAACAATCCTAAAACAATCAGAAGAAGAAGAAAAAAAAACGATAAAGATACGTCAAGCTTCTAGCCACTGGCAGACAAGAACAAAGTTATCTGAGTTGAATTTTGATGTTAACGGAGTTATGAGGTGAGCAGGAAGCTGAGATGTTGATAACAGTAATGCAATCCTCAAAAATACAATTAAACAAGATATTTAAAAAAAAAAACATCTGTTAACTTACGTTAACATCTGTTAACTTTAGAAAATAATACAACTAATTATGATGAAATATTTCAATATATTGCCAGCCCTACTTTAAATACAATTTATAAAACAACACATTTAAGATTTCAAGCTATTTATTTATTTTAATTTTTTGCAGAAAGTTGTCATTTGGATTTGAATTAAACTAAAATCTGTGTTGTGGGTAAATACAGTCATTTCCTTTTCTCTTATTTAGACATTCAGCAGTGTCCAGTGTCTGCTTCTGTCTGATAGGAAGAAATAAACAAAAGTAGAGTGTATAAGCAGTGCTTTCCCTTCGGCGTCCGTGGCCGAAGTGCCCTTGAGCAAGACATCCAACACTACTGGCTACTATCTACAGTATGTATGTGTGCGGGAAGGTGGTGGCAGAAGTTTTGCATCCTTAGCATTTTGTTTCCCAGTGTCTGGGACTTATTGTGACTTCTCTAATATAGTCAACACCTATTGCAGAATTCATTATTTCTTAATCAACGAGCTTCAGTTTTACCGGTCCTTTCTGGATCTTACCAACCACGCTCCACTCCAATTTTAAATATGTTACCAGGATATTTAAAATCCTCCCAGGCCTCATTCTAATTTTCAAGGGCTTCATCTTGACAAATCAGAGCCACTCATCTAATCATCTAATCTAATGCAGATAGTGATATCTCTGCAAGCCAATCTGTTACTGTGTGTTTGCTCTCGCCCTCTCTCACACACCGTACACACACAAGACTGTATCAGCGAGAGCTTTCGCTCTCTTCCCATGCGGCTGTGTTACAGTCCTATACGTCAGTGTTAACTGTTGCCATATGGCACTTCGCGGAGAGTGGCTGTGGGTGTCAGTCTCAAATCAGCCGTTAGGGACGGGGCCCACAGGCCACGGGCAGATGACAATTACACGCCATTAAAAATCCATTGACACGGGCAGGAAAAATAGAGGCAGAGGTGGTAACCCAGACTTTTATTTTCTAGGGATAAGGTGGAGAAATGCGTGCGCTGTGCTCAAACAGACACTGCAAGTGAGTCAGATTTGTTTTTATACAATAAAAGATTTGTTCCTCGTAAATTCTTTAGCTAGTGTTAAAAGCGAAAAAGTGTGCATGAGTGCATCTGCGTATTGATGCCTCCTGTGGTCCATCCGTAGGACATGGGGGGAACAAAAGAAGAAACACCATCCTTGTCAGAAGCCAAGCGTTCCTTATTGATATCTTCTGCGTCCTCCTCCCTAGAGTCACCCCCACCTCCCAGCCTTATTTTACATCAGAAAGGGCCCGCCGTCTTCACCGCGTACCTTTAAATCTCGCGAGTCCCTCTTAGTCACTTACCAAACACTTAATCACGTTTTGGGATGTGGGCCCTCTCCACCCATATTACTAATCCTCCCCGAGCTACACAGCTTTTGTCTTCAGCTAAGGCTGAGACTTAAAGGAGCTTAGAGGCATCCTGAGAGGCAGAGGCCCAGTCTCTCAGAGTCAGTCTGAACCCCCATGAGGAGTAAAACTTTTCAGGGGATTCACAATTACTCCTACACAATTTGCTAGTGAATAGAATTGACTTTATTTAGGGCAAAACCTGGTAGGGTGTGTATGTGTGCGCAGTGTACCGAGGATTGTACACTCACATTTAAGCACAATCCCTTAAAAGTGTGTGTGAAAGCACAACTGTGTGTAACACCCAACATCACGCAGAAGGCAATCAGTCTTAATTGGTTCGGTCTGATTATTATTTATTATTATTTCCTCTAAAGCCTTTATTCAGCAAGCCTCTGGATATGCACTCAGGAAACAGCTCCTAATTACTAATGGATGATGATTAAACACTGGGGTCAGCCAGTGTCTGTGTGTGCGGCAGTGAGTGGGGGGAAAAGAAACAAAGAAAGGGGGAAGAAAGTGTCTCTTTTCCCATTTGTCATCTCGTTTCTTCTAAATTACAGCGCGTGTTTCACTTTCGTGCATGAAACGTGTTCTGTGAATCGGGATTCGGAGAGAGACGGATTTAAGAAACCAGGCGCTCCGCTGCATTCCTCGCAAATTAAGTCAGATCAGCGGACTTGTCATTTTCCAGCCAAGTCATTAGTTTTGTAAAGCCTCTAAACTGCAAAAGAATACAATGTACAGATTTTTATAGAGCTGTCCACAAAAATATTACAACACAGTGAGTCTGGATCGCCACAAGAATATAAAGACACTATTAGTACAGTCACTGAATATCTGACTTTATTTGACTTTACAGCTGTACAGTCAGTAGTGCAGTAGTCTACACTGGCAGGAGAAGTAAATAACATTGAACATTTTGTGACAATACAATATTCTGCTGGGAAACTTTAGACATGTACCACCCATCTAGACCAGACCACATACCCCTATATGACACTCTTTGATGGCAGCAGCCATCCCCAATAGGATGCAGCCTGGCACACAAAATGGAACAACTCAAAAAACATGTTGACCTAGCCTCCAAATTCACTAGAACCCAAACTGATTCACCCCTCTGTTGCCAGACACCGCAGGATACCCATGCCCATTTTCTGATTAGTTGCACCTACTTTGGAGGGACAAGGGAGAACTACACAATAGTGGGAAGTTAGTCATAATGTTATGCCAGATTGGTGTACATACCTGGTGAGTTGCACACTAAGTTCTTATTCAAAAAGACCATTCAACCATCAAAAAAGATTATTAGTAGGAGATAGGAACCAAATCTTATCTCATTACTTTACGCTTGTGTGCTATCAACATCGTAAAATAAGCAGCAGAATTCCCTCAAAACTATATCTTTGAAGAGGCGTGTTTGTAACTAATAAAGGCTTATGGGGTAAAATCCAGCTGCATCGTCACCTGCTATAGAACAGAAATTACTTCATTCAGGCTGTAAACTGGGATCTTAATATAACGCAACATGTGGTGCATCAGAAGGTATTTTGCAACGTTTGTTGTGGGACTGCAATAAAATAAAAAGGCTATTGTTTGGCTTGACAAAGCATGCCAGCACAGGCATTCCACTCATGGACTCCATTAAGTGCCGACCCAGAAAGAACAGTTCACAGAAGCAACAGAAATAGTAGAAAGGAGCACTTTTAGACAAAATCCACTGCGCTTCAGTCTAATGTTCCATTTTTCAATTTTTGTCTCGCTAATAATTGCTTCCTTTGCCTATTACTGCTTCATTTTTGCAAGTGCTCTAAGCAGTAGGTGCAATAAGACCTGGAGGATGGTGGTATTGTTAAGACTTTATACTGTCTGAAGAGCTGGAATCTGTTTGTGTTTGCTAACTGAACTGGTTAGAGAGGACTTGAGATGCTAGCAGCTATTTACATGTCTGGCATTTGTTCGTTTCTATTTACATATTGTCATTGTTTCTCTTTGAATCAAAAAAGGAGGAGAAAAAAAATCCAAATGTTTTCCAGGTTGTTCATTCTAAATATGTGCTGTCACAACAAAACCACAGGAAACTTGAATTAAAGGTCACCTGTTCTTGCATGACGACAGAGTCCTCAAGCAAACTAGGAAAACGAGAAATACTGCACTGAATATAGTCAATTCAAAGTATTTACTATTTACCCGAAGAGAACTTTGGATGCGTTAAGTGTAGCAATTTGGGAGTACAAAATGACACACAGTGCTAATCTCCTCCACTCCCTCAGCTCAGCTCACCTCATTTAAAGGGGCGGCGCTCTTTCAGGTACACCTACGGGTGGCTTAGGGACACCCTGCCGCTCCATCATTAAACACCTCCCTACTACGAAACAGACTTTTGACCCCCTCTAAACGAGGATCCAGGCAGTTGGGCGGACAAGCCTGCCGGGGTGCTATAGGAGGATGGGAGGGGGGGGGGGGGCGTTGATTGAAGATGTGTGTGGGTGTATCTTCCCACTCAGGTCCCCCTGCACCCTGCAGCTAAAAGTACATAGGAGCTCCTGACATGCACATGTACACAAAGAGCCACATGAACACACACACACACAACTGTGTCTCACCCTAAAGGTATTCTTCCATCCCTTGGAAGATGGGTGTTAAACTGCTCATTGATTTCTTCTTGCTTCTCCTTCAGTGCACATCTTAATTTAGTTGCTCAGCTCCGTGTGTGTGTGCGTGTGTGTGTGTGTGTGTGTGCGCATTCCTTTCATTGACTGAGATAAGAGTGGCCTCCAGACATTCTTGATGCCCCCCTGCCTTGCTCTTCTTCAGCCCCCAACTTAAAATCCATCTATCCTTTTATTTCTGCTTCACATTCAGTTTCTTTGTCCTTCCTCTCCAGCCCCCAACACACGGCGCTGACTCCATCCCATTTTGTTGCCCCCCTCACTCTCTTTTGTTGTCTCCCTCTTTGTTTCTTCATCACTTTACACTACATTACAGTTGCCTTGATCCCTCGGCCCTGGATAAACACCATTTATCAAGCAGGCTGATGTTTGCACCTCTAATTCAAACAGGAAAGTCAAACTCAGGCTTGAAAAATGGCATT
Organism: Mugil cephalus; assembly: GCF_022458985.1. Classification (NCBI taxonomy): domain Eukaryota; kingdom Metazoa; phylum Chordata; class Actinopteri; order Mugiliformes; family Mugilidae; genus Mugil; species Mugil cephalus. The sequence continues at coordinate 19,248,221 of NC_061778.1, read as the reverse complement.
CCTCACTGGAGGGAGAGGAGTGTGCGAGCGGGTGTGTGTGTTGGGGGACATGTTGCGGTTGTTATGTCATGATCCCATCAACCTTCCAGGTTCACCCAATCTGACCTGTGACATGAAAACAATCACAAACCCACGCTCAGGAAGTCACACTCGTGCACGCATCCGTGAAAGTTTCTAAAACATGTTCGCACACTGTAATACACATAAACCCACACGGCTTCTCTCACAGACACATGCACACAACTGTGAATTGATCCATTCCCGCATGCAGCACATGCACACAAACGTTCAGTATCCAGGTGCTGGGTCTCCCACTGATAAAGGCCCAGCAGGTCAGAGGGAGTCTAGATAGACCTGCTGGCTCTTTCTAATGGATGTGTGCGTTAACACGGGAAGTAACACGGCTGTACATCTAAACATTTACACTTGTGACTGCACAGGAGTGATTGATTGCTGCTATTCTGTCTGCACTCAGTTCTTCTTATCACAGAGACTTAATTAGAGATTGACACACTGAATGTGAAGGATGACATTAGCACTCAGGTTGGGATAAATCATTGAAATGGTATTGAAATGCATCAGAGAGATGAAAAATATTCTAGTCAGTCCATTAAAAGACATCTACACAGATCTCGACTTTTAATTAGATTACAATAAAGTCAGCCTTGAACAGAAACCACATCCAACAATTTGTAATCAAAATTCATTATTCTTCCTGGAATATAACAAAACAAAACTTGTATTAAGACCTGCCCACTTTGAAAGCAATATAAATCACATCTAAAGTTTTTATTCTATTCATGATTAAACCTGACATCAGTCAGAAATACATCGCATCACTGAATATAAAACTGCCTAAACTTTGGATTCAGAGCAACTCTACCATTTTCGACCAGTCTGATGAATCCTATTTGCATCGATCTCATCTCATATTATATATGGCTCTTAAAATTAATACTGATACAAACATCCGTTGCAACAATCAGTTTTGACAGTATATCTCAGCTCAATCTAAGTGTGTTTCTCAGATGTAATTAGGTTGACACAGATTGCGTTCCCGATTTTGTCTAAAATGTTTCCATAGAAGCTAAATCAGTGATCATCTACAATAACGCCCCCCGTGCAAGCTGGGCATTTCCGGGAGAGAACACAGGTTTGGAGTAAACAACATGTCCCCAGCAGCAGAGTGAGCAAGTGAGTGGCTGTGGCTAAGGAGGAAACATCTTAGCTGGGGAGTAGCCTATGCTAAAGGTAAGGCTGAGTAGTTTTAGTAGTTAGTAGTAGGGCTAAGCTAATCTCTCAGTCATACGGTTGTGTGGTGGCTGTGTGGCTGGGTGACTCCAGGACACTGGAACTGTTGAGCCTTTTTGAGGTGTTGTGGGCCTAACTTAATGAAATGTAAGTGAAAGGTGGTGCCCACTTGAAAACCCCAATTATGTGCCGCATACTGCCTACTGCTGTTGGCTAGGCTAGTTAGCTGGTGTCTCCTTGTTGGTTGCTAGTTGTTGCTGACTGTTAGCCTGCTGGGCTGCGATATTTTTTTGTTTGTTTGTTTTATTTCAGTTGGACTGGGTTTCTAAATTGGGTTGATATGTAGTCGCCTATCCCATCACTTCTTACCTAACTGGCTAGGCCAGTTAGCTGGTGTTGGTTGCTAGTTGGTAGCTGACTGGTAGCTTGCTGATTAGTTTTTCAGTTGGAATGGGTTTCTAAATGTGTTTGCCTTGGATCTTGGTACAAGGGATTGTAACATTTCATCCTGTGTAATAATGAATACAATTTAATTCTAGTGACCAAAGACAAAGTTTAGATTTACGAAGAAATCTGGTACAATGTATGGTGACAGAAAGCTGTACACAGTGGGCTATTCTGTATTTTGCGCACAAGACATCTGTGCTGTAATTAGGTGTGAAATGTCACCAATGGTGACAAACCCTCAGATAATTATTATCTCAGCCCGTTATCCTCAGCTTTATGAGTGTTTTTAATGTTGTTGAGGAGGCAACGGCTGAGGTTTCACAGCCTGCTCCAAACAGCTGGCAGTTTAAGTCAGAGACATTTGACAGGTGGAATCAGAGCTAAAGAGTGAGTGCATTTCATCCACAATTCAAAATGAATGATTAATGTTTCTCCATTTCCCCAAGACGTATAAATAAGCAACAGTTTGTTACTAATATTTTCAGTTTGTATGCCTGCAAGTAATCAAATATCTATGGAAGCTGCTTTAACAAAACTGTTGAGTAATTCTGATTCACCACCAGGCCCTCGGTCTGCTTAATAAGTAATAATGGTAATAATAATAGCATCAGGCAATTTATTTGGAAGAAGAAACAATACATTTCAGAACAATACTGTTGATTATAATACCGTACCTTATCACAGTTTACACTCATGCTTCCTGTGAGCTCAGTTGTGACCTGCTATTATTGTAGCCAGGGATTATTATGCCTAAATGAAACAGCTTTATCCAGAAAGCCAGTCTGACTTCCATAGTACACAAAATGTTGCGGTGGAAACTTGGTCTGGACACATTCCATTTTGAACTAATTACGAACTAAGATCAATCAAACTGTTTGGGCGGGTTTTATGCAGTCACTGACAGAGGAGTAACAACGATGTAGTCATACAGGTCATTTGAGCGTCATGATTTCAATATTTTTAGGGTAAAATCCCTCTGACTGGTTGTAAGAGCATCTAATTTTGTGCAGAATTATTATTCTTTTTATTTATTTTTTTGGAGTGTAAAACGCACCATAATGAAATCCAAATGGTGTGTTACCAGACTCTTAATTCTGATAAGAATTGAGATGAGAAACAAAAAAAAATCGAAACATTAAGAAACAACTTATTTATATCTTTTAGGTTTACAAGTTCTGTCCAGGGTGTCTTTAGCAAGCAAAGTTGTCTGTTTGTTTTTTTTAATATTTAACCAGTTATAGTGTGTTTCAACTCTTCCATGTGACCAGTGTCCTTTAAGGGATGGATTACAGAATCCTTTCCTTTTCAAACCGAGTTGCCCTGATGACAATTAGCTTGGTCTAAACTTCTGGGGTTACCAGGTCAGATCAGTGTCAGCCATATATTGTTTTGACACTAGCATTCATATCAGTGTTTTGGTAACGCTGTTCCATTAAGATATCACTTGACAGCACTGGAGGGTCAGGGGTCATCTGGTGCAGAAATGGGATACCTGCAGGACAGGGTTGGGTTAGGTAAAAAGGTGAGAGGTGGCTGTTGTAGTTTTGAGAGGGGAGAGTAGTTGTCGTTAGGTAAATTCATTTTCCCACAGCTTTATGAGGTGCATTTGTCTCAGCGTCTTAGCAACGTGGAAGAAGAAATGTCAGCCCACCCTCTCTCACCAGACCTAATTTCCCAAGTTACCGCGAGCTTCACCTACCGGCCCAGCTGGAGCGTGTGGGAGAGAGCTGACGATATGTGTTGGCTTTCTTCCCGTCCAGGTTCTAGCTGCTTCTCAGCAGTGAGACGGAGAAATGTCGGGAATGCTTGCGATGACAGACTTTTTTTTTTTTATCCAGTACGCCAAGTGCAAAATAATGAAAACTCACCACAAACCACAAAGCATGCCGCAGTTTAACAAGGTTTCAGGATACACACACAAACCTCGAGCAGGAGCTAAGGAACAAGACCAAATTAGAGGTGGAGACTGTAACGCTGCCTTAAGTCTTTGTTGATTTTGTGACTGCGATCTAAGCCCGTCTCCTGCCAAGCTGCACCTGTGATTCAGCGGCTGTTGGCCGATGAGCTGACTGATAAGTAAATCTTCTCCACATCTTATCCCTCCTTGCTTAGAAGGACCAATTGTGTATCACCGCGCCTTCGGAGGCCCCAAATCCCTGGCTGTGTCACCTTTTCACCTCTCATGCCTCCCATGGGACCTCAGCCCGCTCTAACTAACTGGGCAGCCTGCGTCTGAGGCCGAGACGGCTATTTAATTGACCCTTGCGTGAATAAATAGGAAAGCAGAGGGAAACTTTGCTCCGGTCGTCAATAACCAGCGAGGCCTCTTCATTATCAGCCATTGATTATGTGCGAGTCATCATCTGAGGCCCGAGCCAACTCTTGTTCCGCTTGCGTTAGCCCGTTGCTTCGGATTGAACGATAAATTGCAGATCAATAGGAACAGTTTGATAAATCCCTGATCAGGACGGCGCAGAATGCAGATTTTATTTCCTAATTCCCCTTGATGCTGTGGTAAATCTAAGTTTTTATTGCATCGTTGTTGTTTTTTTTTTTTATCCCCTTCGGTCTTGGCAAGGCTTCGTATGAACGGCTTTTAAAAAAGAGAAAACTGTAAAACACTGCTTGAGCTGTAATGTTGATAAATAAATAATTAGCAAAGCGCAGTAAGGAAGAGCGGGGCAAATGGCTGTAAAATTTACTGTGCTGGTAAAGACGTGTGAAATATCACCACGGCGACATGTGAGCAGCCTGTTCATTTGGTTAAGTGATGGTGGGGAAGATGAAATAGTGCGGCACAGGGGTGGGAGACCTTGCCAGGCGCTCCTGCTGCCCACTGGTTTGCCCACAGGTCCTATAGCTGATTAAGGTGCCCCATCCTACTTCGTTACATAAGCTTATGAACTATGGGGCCAATTAGAAAGATTAAAAACATAAAAAAAAACGCCTGCATTCATCCCTCATGTCTTTTTGTTGACCATGGTTGTAAATGTGTTCATTAAAGCACATTAAGGTCCTGGATCCTCCCAAACAGTTGAGGTGGCACTGCTGTTCCCTTCATGCCCTCCCGTCCTCAAGGAGAGCCTGGCCCCAAGCATGTAAATGTAATTATCCTAATGACTGAGGTAACCTTTAACATTTCCATAATCATGTTCCGGGTGTCCCATTTGTACAATTTGTAGCTTGTAATTACATATTTAAATTCTGCCTGCCCTTGGATACATAAGGATGGAGACATTTAGTTGTGTGTTTCAAAAAGAAATTGAAAATGGTAAAAGCTCCATCCAAAGCATCCTTCCCCCGCAGGCACAAATGTAAACACCGTCCAATCCTTTCTCCTGCGGGTGCGCTCCAAAGAGAATAATTTCAATCTTTTATTCATGCTGTTTAATGTAACCCTTTAATCTGGGTGGGAGCCCAGGGGGCCTCTAATCCAGGAGAGCCAGCCGCCCGGTGTGTGCTGTACACCACTCAGAGTACATGAGCCCCTATTGTGGTCCCAATCAATCACACACTCATTACATCAGCACTATAAATGTCAAGGCTTGCCAGCAGTCATGCCCAAGGCCCCAGTCAGCAGCTCTTCTAGATCATGTTTCTGCCAGGGCCTGCCAGTGTGTGGGCATGATTTCCGACTCGCCAACCTGGCTGTACTGCTGTGTCAATATGTCCTGAGCGTGCCAATGCCGCATTGTTATGATGCATGGGTGCTGTCTGATGCTGTCACACAACAGTGCTTTCAGGCTATAAGAGCCCTCTGGGAATGCCACTGGCTGTTCCAACCACTTGTGATTATTCATCCTCATTTGCCTGCCAGCATGTTTGCATGACAGGAGAAATGCACGACAAAACGATGGGATATCATCAGCACGATTGGCTTTTCTAATTTACAGAGATGTGTATATGTAATGTAAAAGTAAAAGGGATTTCTTTGTGGGGTATTCGCTTAAAAACACTAAAATGTTGTTTATTCCCCAGTGGCTGTATTCAGAATTGCAAGTTAGGCACACATCTTGGCTACAGCAGTAATAGCCTGAATTCTTTCCAAAGCCTGGAGGTCGGTGGACAGAGGGGCTGTGCAGGAAGGAGGTGAGAATAAGAGGATGACAAAAGGCCAAATCACACAACAATTGAAGCTACCTTTACCTCCCACGGCTGCCTCAGTGAAGCCAGTGATAACCTTTAACCCCTCTTCCTGATGGATAACAGTCAGTGTACTGTACACATAATTGGCTGGGCATTTATATTAAGTGAATTTTGCTTTTACAATTAAAATGAACAGCAAGTTTTCAGTTGTAGCTAAGCTAGCTAGTTCATGTATGAATGTTTGCTTAATTAGCTAAACACTCTGCCCAAGGCAATTAGAAAAAAGGGTGATAAAGTATATACAACAACTGCAATAGTATATTTGAAATGTTTTAATATCTTTATTATATGCCTTTTATCAAAGTCAAATCATATCACAGTGACATTTATCATCTGAGCTTATACTACTGACATTTTTTCACGTGATTGCTAGCTTGGTGTTCTTGACAGTGAGTTAGCTAGTACCAATCAGCCACAACATTAAAACGCTGACAGGAGAAATAAATAACAATGATGACAATTCAGTGTTATACTGGGAAACCTGGTATTCGTGTAGATGTTATTTACACTTGTACCACTCACATAGACCAGACCAGACACCCCCCACCCAATAGTAATGACGCTCCTTGATGGTGGCAGTCATGCCCAGCAGGATGCAGCCTGGCACACACACACAAAATGGTTTAGGAACAACTTAAAAAACAGCATCTGACGCAGCAAATTCAGCATGTTACAACATGTGTTTTTATTTTTCTCTTATTAGAATAACTAGAAGAAGCATATAGGCAGAGATGTTCGATGAAGTGTCTATTTATGGTACGCTCACAGGCCATGACTGACAATATGTTTGATCACATTTTATTAACATCATTCACAGAGTAACGTTTGCTCCCATCATCTGTCTCTCACATCACCACGAGTAAAGTGACAATGTTTTGACACGACTCGTGTCGTTGTATGTTATAACAGTATTTTTTTAAGCCATAATCAGAGGTGCGCGGTTCATAAAAATTTTGAGACTGCATCACTTTTCCTTCCCTTCTAAATATCCGGGTAAGATGCTGCAGGTTTAATAGTGTCTAAAAGCATAACCCTCACTGAACGAGTAGTCATATAATTTTTTTTTTCTGCTGAGGCATGAAAGTGTACGCCTGAACCACTGCTTCTGTGCACAGTTCATCTGCATGAGCCATGTGCAAAGGAAACGACTGCATCAGTTTGCTGTTTATTGGACGGACGCAGCTTAAAGTGGAAAATTAAAGATATGAGAATGTACAATTTAGTAATGCATATAAGCTCAATAGCTTTTACCTGGATTGTTTTATTATGGTACATTAAATGGTGTACCTGGGTGATAACCGTTTTAATGAAATAGGAAAGAGTCCAATAATGCATTTAAAATCTAAGAGTGAAATGGTAGATGACTGGCAAAAAGTCCCTCTAAACCTATAACCTTCACAATCAATACATACAAACTCATTAATACAATTACTTTTACTGCCATTCCCACTTTTCCCCATTACGCTGTTGTGCTTCTTTCCTTTTCAGCCTCCAACCATGGAAAAGGAGGTCAGCTCTGAGTCACATTCCTCTATTCTTTTTAAAGCCCATCTTCCTGCAGCTCTCCAAAAACTCACAGGCACTGTCCAATTATTCTTCATCTCCATCACTGCGCCGCTCACCTGTTGCTTGTCACCCCCTGGAGGCCACTTTGGTCATCTCACACACCGACTGGTCAACTGTAAATCCACCCTCAGGGGAGGAAACACAATGAGCCTAAGAGGATTATTGGAACACATTTGTCTTAACACTCAAATTAATCACAAGTGCTTGTAGCTACTAGTAATCCAGAGCCTTGATTGCAATGATATTATTCTTCTACACTTGTTTTAAAGTTCAAAGGAGCCTATGTCTCAGGGCTGCTTCTCATGGTGTCTTCGAGACTGCATAACAGAATTTAGTGTACTGATAATATATTGGTGGATAGTTGTCTGAACAAGTGACTTCAAAATTTCCCATACGGTGTTGAGATCTATGTACTGTAGTGGCCATGAGTGGGTTTACAAGTTTTTAAGTTTCTAAAATGACAAGAGGTGAAAAGTAAGAAAGTGGTGAGCCAAATAAGTTTTACCTCGAGGCCACTTCAGCTGCTGCTGGCGTAGCTCAGAGCTTTGGCTGAACTTTCAGTGACCATGGTGCATTGTATGTAAAGTAGGGGAAGGTTCTGATATGAAAATAAACTTGAATGCAGTGATATATTAGTGCACGATGCTTAATCAGTGGAATACGTTTTTTTAATGTATTTACTTCAAATATTTAATGAATGTGCTTCACAAAGCTGCGATAGCAAGACAAAATAATATGCATGATTGTAGCAAAACAACAAAAAAAGTCAGTAGACCTGTGAGTGCATTCCAAATCACATTTACAGACATTGCTTTATGTGTAGCCAGGAAATGTGTGCATGTCTGATTCCCATTTCCTCGTTACTATGTGAAAATCACAAATAACATGAGAAAAATCACATAAAACATGAGGAAAGGATACACAACAATAGACAAAATAAATTTAGAAAATTCTTTTTTTGCGTATTTGTTTATGATGAAATGACACATTACACATACACATTTGAAATGACAACATTTTACATTTTATATATATATAATATTTGAAAATTAAATAAAATTAAATAAAATATTTAATAAAAAAAGTGATTTCTTTTCAAAAACCTGTTACAAGTATTGAAGTGCATGATTCTTCTAATGTGAAAGGAAGAATGAAAGCATATAATGTTTGTCAATTTAATTTTGCACGTCAAAAAAGTCAGATAGTAAAGCGCCATCTGGCTTTGTGTGAAACCCCACAGCGTATTCATTCATCATCTGTCAGTCAGTGCAGTAGAAAGATAATCAGTGCAGAGAGAAAGTTATAACAACGTCACATCTTCGAATTTTGGGAGTGCAGCTCTTCAGTTTTTGTAATTATGTACTGTATCTCCACAGTTTTGAACACTTCCAAACCCAAGGAGTCTGTAAGTCTTTGTTACAGGCTCCGGTTTTCAACTCTGTTGGTCAAGAGAGGTAAAGACAGTTTAAATCTGCTGTCTTGTCCAAGTCACTATAATATTTCCATCCTCCTCATCCACACAGGACTGTTCCACTTCCACCTCTGTGCTGTTCCTGTCGAATATTCTTTCCCTGTGTTCCCTGCAGTACTCTGCAACATATTTATCTTGTGTCCCATATTTATCTTTTTATACAAAGTTTTTAAATTTCTATTTGTATGCCTGTGTATACTGATTCTATTTAGTATTCCTGCTGTGCTCTGAGCCACTGCACCACAAATTCAATTGATGGAAATCTAAAAGACAGATAAAGTCTGTCTAAGTCTAAAAAAAAAAAATCTTGTGTTCTCCTCCTTGGGTGAAGCTGAGCAGCGGTAATCGGAAGGATGTGTTAAATGTGTAGTCTATGGGAAACCATTTCTGCCACTTGAAAAAGAAACGGAACCACACGGTATGTCACAATAACAAGAAAGCTTCTCATAATTATGAGATTTAAAGTGATAATTACGAGATTTAAAGTCATAATTATGAGATTTAAAGTCACAATTATGAGATGCCTTTTCATTATTATAGTGGCAGTTAAAAGCCAGTTAAAGTTTTGCTTTAAAATTAAGAATTTCAATTTAAAAATCTCTTGTAACAGGTGTAGAAAGCCAGTTCAGTTTCAGGTGGTGCCCATGGGAAAACACTGTGTTTTTATTTACATCTAACCAGGGTGCCATTAGAGGACTGTTGACCGGGCTAAGAAAGGACCATAAGTGCCATTGATTAGTGTATTTGCTTTATTATATAACAGCCTGGGTGTAAACTGCAACAACTTGGGTTGCAACAGCAGCACAGAGCTCAGCCAAAGAGCAGGTGACTCAGTGAACGGTTAAAGCTCCAGCAGTTGGACAAGAATAGCAGTATGGTTGTTAATACACCACTAATGCACCACAACACAAAGAGTCAGACTTCTGAGCCTGTCGAGGCCCGTGTGATCCTCCCTAGAGTTCCCGTCATAATGATCCTCCAACAGTGGCAGAGATTATTAGGATAAGCGTGGTTCCAGCGCTAAAAGGAACGCTGTTAACTCATTTTGTTGCCGTGCTCCTCCCAACCTCCTGGCGCAGAGAGACACGTTGTCGGAACATTCACTGACATCTCTCTTTCCTCATTCGTGGCTTTAGGACCCTTCCTGATTGCCGCCATTGTCTCAAAGAAACAGCTGCGGAAATTGTTTTATCATTTCAATTTAGCCGTTTAACCCTTTGAATTGTGTTTAACTGCAGATAGGAAAGTCTCTCGACTTTGCCAAGGGAAATCAGTTGAATACCAATGTTCCTATCATTCAGCGGCAAACGGCTGAGGCATCAAGGGTACAGACAATGTCAGCGGAGTTGTATTGGCAGCATCCTGCGAGCTTGCCAAGTCTTAGCCCAGCTTTAATGGGTTTTCGCTCAATAACAATGAAGACACAGAGAGTACCGTAAAGACAGAATCAGTCAGTCCTTCCTGAATCTTAATAAGGACGGATGCATTTTAATACAACCGTACGTAAGTCCTCTTTCCGCGTCGAGCTCTCGTGCCCTGTCACTCAAAGAAGTTGCAAGTCATTTACAGTGTGGAAAGAGTTTGGAGGAAATAGCCCCGGAGGAGTTCTAGTTACAGTACGTATACGCCGTATGAGCGAGGGAGCATAGGGAAAGGCTTTTCTAATTACAGTGGCTGAGGAGGAAAAAAACAAGTCTCGGCCGTAATATGACCCACAGCGGCCGCACCCAGCTCATGCACGAACAATCAAAACATCCATGGGATTTCGCACGCTGTGAGTGACGTACCAGGCTTCGGACAATCAATCATTCCCGTACATCACGTGCGGCTCTGTGTTTGCGAAGGGGAGAGTGTGCATGCTGCCGCTGTTATTCCAGTGAAACTATTCACATGTTCTTTTTTTATTCATCGCGCACTCAATTATTAATGCTGCCGCGGTTGGACAGTACAAACAGCTTGTGTGCAAACTTTCACCCGCGCTCCAGCAGTTATGACATGTGGCATGCAAGATACATATATATAGTTTATGAAGAGTGGCCAAATATAGGCAAGCAGGTGGCGTGAGCTAAACGGCAGATGCTGCATTGCACGGCCAAACCGTAGGGCCGCTGGTATGGTACAAATGGGTTAGTGGGTTGGAGGCTCACGCTGATGGGAAACGTATACTTTTCACGCACACTGGCTGCCAGTATAGATTTATTTATTAACCCCAGGCCTCAGCTGTTGAGTCAGCGTACAGCGTCCAAGGGGTAATAAAACATTCCAGCACAATGATGGGACAGAAATTCAAGTCTCAAAGCTGACTCCCAACTCTGAAAAGACAGTTTTCACATGGGTAATGAATATGTAAGAGTATGTATAACAACATATATAATGCAACATTTAAAAAGATTATCAGACACATCTATATGACTCATGTTCAACTTATGACTCAAGCTTAAATCTATGTAAAACAACAAAACAAAGTGTTTTTAATACTGTTGTGGTTTGGAGGAGCAGAGGTTCTTGCTGACTCACTCTCAGGGGTAAATGATCAGATGCTATATGGAAGCCTAGTCAGCAAGGACATACACTGAGCTGGAGTGTCCCGTGCATGTTTAAGGAGGATATAAGGATTGGGATAGCCAAATTTGCGACACAGGTCGGCAGGTTTGGATGCAGCCTTGGGAGATTTGGGCTCCCAAGTATTACAGCCTTACCATCAGAAACCCTGCACTTTGCAGGTTAGTCCGCGTTAAAGAAACACAGGTAACGTTTCTTCGGAGTCCTTGCCTCTACTTGTACCCCTGTAGCTGAATTCCTAGCTGTGAAAACGCAGCCACACCTCCTATTCACAGCGCTGACTGCCTTTCTTTGACTGCCCTGCGGTCTGGTTTAAAGATGTTCTGTTGTTAGAAAAAATTGATGTCTCCTTTTACTCTACAATGGAGTACTGAACATCCGTGCAAAGGCCTGAGTGGAAAAAAACAAGTGTAAAACTGTTCAAAGAATGCACCTCAGACAGTATAGGGGATAAATCCTGCTGCCTCCAATGCTCCACTGACTCTTCATCTGGTGGTATCGAAGTTTTCAATTATCCAACATCTCTGTGTATTGTATATTTTGTATATTGCTTAAGAACAGTATTTGTACAGATTTTTTTGCTACCCAGATGTTGTGCCCTGGGTTTTAATAAAGATGGATGAAATCTCAGTGATGTCATTTCTACAGAGCGGTTTAGAAGCTAAGTGTGAGTGGTCCTGGCTGTTGTCATCTTGGCAGTGCCTGACTCCTTTTAAGTGCTTTCCTGGTTAATTTAATTTAAAAAAATGAGCAAAGAGTTGGCATGAGTGGAGCTGAGGTGGGTGAGCAACACCTAAGCAGACAGCTAACAACTTGGCTTAACTTAACTTAACACTTGTGCACAAATTCAAGCCTTAACATGATTTAAATGGGTCAGTTGGAAATCATAACTTAGTGTTGTCATGAACTAGCTTCAGAGGCTCTATGAGGACTGAGTGGGTGTTTCTGGAGCCAGCCTCTAGTGGCCATTTTAGGAACTGCGGATTTGGAGACTGTTTTGGATTCATTTTTCAGCTCGATCTATAAAATTAAAAATTTGGATGAATTAATAAAATATAACCCATTCATCGGAAATGAACGCAAACATTAAGTCCATGTACTTAGTCATTTATTTTGTTTCACTAGTAAATTTAGCATGCTAATGTCCTAAACAAGAGAAGGTGGACACAGCAAAAATATCTGCTAAGACATCAACATGGTAGTTGTAACTGGTCTTTTTTTTTTTTTTTTTACCTTCAGCTTCTGTTGCTTTGTTTTAACTTTACTACTGCGCTTTTGATCCAGGCAGTTGATACACATTAACACTAGGCCTTGAGTCAATAAAGGAGCAACAGTATCTGAAGACTGTGGGGGAGTAGAGCTGGAACAGACATGAAGTTACAGGATCATAGTTCCTAACAATCTGAAGCTAGAAAGCGTAAATGCTACACAATCCTATAGACGCAGTCAGTGACCCACACCTTGTTTATTCAAGAGACATAAGCGTCAGGGCAACAGGGGTGAGTATTTTATGTAAAACACTGCGCCTCCTCTCCGCTTCCTTCTTTGAATCTCGGGCCTCTCGTCCCTCCCCGTTGAACGCCGTGGGCACCAAAGCACAGTGAAACCTATTTCTCCCTATGTTTGTGTTTCTGGAGCGAATTGCTTCATCTGTTAAAAGTGGGTAGGTGACGCATCTGGAGGGATGAAACATTTATCGGAGGACAATTTTTCATTACGGCAAGGGCAGAGCTTCCATCAATATTTCATGCCTGCCCACAGTGTGTCAGTGTGGATAAGCCCCTGTGAGTGTTCCTGTACATTTTGTAGTGTGCAAGTGTCCCCACAAGGGTAGAGAAAGGTAAGCATGCATTTGTTTTAATGTTAGAATGAACACTAGATATTAATTACCTTTTAAAAAAAAAAAAAAAAAAAAAAAAACTATATATACAGTATATGTAAAGCAAATTACCACACAAACAGCAATTGAATTTTCAGGAAAAAAATCCTTTCTTTTTTTCTTAAGTTTTACCTGATTGTTCTGCATCTTTTACCTGATGATGAAAACATCTCAGCCCTGCCATGCTTCTGCTCACTCACGTGCTCCCTCCAATCTTCCGCCTGCCCTCTCTCAGGCGTTTCTCGGAGTAGCAGTTCTCCCTTCATTCCCCTTCTGGATGGCTGTTGTAAGCCGCTCTCCTCCGAGCATTTCCAGCTGTCACACTCCTTCAGAGTTCACGGCGCTGGTTTTAGTCCTTTACATCAAATATTCATAGAGAAAGAGACAGGGGAGGCAGGTTTGCCACGTGCTTTTCTGTTCCTCCAAACATCAGGATTACATCCCTCTCTTCAAATGCCCCTTAAATCTCCCAGACTCCCTCTCCTCCTCTCTCCTCCTCCTCTCTCCTCCTCTCGTTGTTGTCCACAGCCACATTTGAATCTCTGACATCAATCAGAAGCACTTTGAAGTAGAGAGATGGAAAGGAAAGTAAGAAACGTCACTAAAATATTCTTGTGATTTCTCTGTGCAGACTCCAAATGGGTTTGTGATGCACTGTTGTGAGTGTGTGATCTATGACACCACGCTGTTATTTGCATGATTTTTTATCTGAGATACTTTGAGTCTGACAGCGTGTTTTGTGGCGAATTCAGACCCTTTATCAACACTAAAACAAAAAGAAGCAGATACAGAGAAAGTTAATATTCCTTTCAATAGTTCTGCTAAATTCTTTTAGGTCTCCACCAACACCTGAGGCAACTGCTTGAGATGATCTGCTGATGTATGTTCACTCTCTAGTTGGGTAAATTTGTCCTATCTGTCATTTTGAACTTAACTGAATGAAAAAATTTAAACCAAAACATAGAGCTCAGGGACACTAAAAGAGAAACTAAATAATAAATGTCTGTCGTCATTACACATAGTCATTTTCAAAATATGAAATAAGGATTAGTACTGCTCTACTGTCACTATTAATGCTTAATTATTTGTTATTACCCTATTTTACTGGCTTAATGACAAAATACAAAATATATATATATAATATATGTATAATATGATGTATAATACTGTATAATGTTTCAGATGATATGTTACTGTGGCGGGAATTTCTGTTGGGAAATAAGAAATCCAAACACTGGCGAACGGTGGCAAATGAGCACAGAACACACAGTGTAGATCTGCTTTATGCTTCTTATCTACTGGAGGTCACACTGTTCACGGACACCTCATGAATCTAGATGTTAATGCCACATCTAAATGACTGAATACAACGTATTATATTTGAGTTTAGGGACTGCATTCGAGTTTTGTTTTTTGCACAGGGTTTCCTCAGGTCAACAGGACAATAACGTGACTTTGTTGAACAAAATTACTTTAAAAACTTTAATCTTAGATAATTTCAATATAATCTAAATTAATAAATGCTGTAGGGCTGCAACATACTACTAAATTATATAATTTCCTTTATGGTTTGGTTTGATTTAGGTGGTTTTACAGGTGCATGTTCTCCCCTGGAGCGTGAAAGGTGAGCGATGAGGAAAGTAGTTAGAATGTGAGGAGGACAAGCAGAAGCTGTGCACCTGCTCAGCACGCTTCACTCGTTCATTATTCTGATGTGTTCTTAGCTTCCATTTAGAGATATCAGCCTTGTTCTGCTATCATTCATTCATATCATGCTGGAAGGAAAGGAAAGAGACACTCTGCTCCTTTATTAGCTTAGGTAACCAGAGAGACAGACAGAGGGATGTGGGAGTTGAAGTGCAGAGAAGCATGAGTGGGAGTGACAGAACGAGAAATGACATGATGTGGGGGTTAAACACACAGAGTAATGGAGAGATGACGGAGAGACCCATGAATATTTGAACTCGTGCTGAGGAAGGGGTTGGGGAGATGGTGAGAGGGCGGCCCCAGAAGTCCTCACGATGAGTGGCACTGTAAAAATATTTACCTAAAACACAACACTGTGGGACATGAGCAGCTGGAGGAGGAGGAGGAGGAGGAGGAGGAGGAGGGATGTGGAAGTCCTTCCATCCTTCCAGTTTTCCCTCTCCCTAAGTCATCGCCTCCTTCTTCCCGTCAGATAAAGTGGGTCAGCATTACACATCAGTGCAACGCGCGGGAGGGGAGAGATTTAAGCTGAGAGAGAGATGGATGGGGTGATGGGAAGAGGTAAGAGAAAGTGCAAAAAGAAAGGGATGCTGCAAAGAGAGAAAGAGAATGTCGACGGATAGAAAAGTGTTTGTAGGAGTGTGAGAAACCGTGGGGATGGAGAGAACAGGGGGAGTAGTAAATGATTAATTTATCCTTATGTTTCGGTGGACCACTTGCAGCCCTGGTCTGGCAGTTGCCGGCCCTAAGAGGCTCTGCATGATGGAGAGGCAACCATTACCATGTTTAAAGCACAAACCCTCCTCCCACCCCCCTTCCCCATCTCCTCATTTAGATCCTCAGGTTTATGCAGTTTAGTTTTCAAAGTGTGGGAAAAGATGAAGCGATGAAGGAGAGTCGAGCGAGGAGAGAGAGAGAGAGAGAGAGCGAAGTAGATGAAGAGATTGAGAGCAGGATTAGCCCGACCATGTGTCTGCCTGCGCCTGTGGATGTATTTACCCATATCCAGTATCTCTGGACACATGTTTACCCACCTCACAGACACCCGAAGGCAACCTCAGCAGATGACTCTGCCTGCCCCGCAGGGCGGCCTGACATCAGAGCGGGCCAGAATACTCAGTGACTGCATCTTTTTCTGGGTAGAGGGGTCACTGATGTAAATACACACGATTTTAAAAAGTCATAATGGGGACATTTTTTTTTCTTTTGCAGTAAAGTTACAATATAATGCACATTTCTTATCAGATGATTAGTGGTTGACAATAATGCTTTTATTTGGTTTTAACGGAACAGTTCACCCAACTCAAACGGCTGTTTTGGATAATCCTCAAACTTCCCACTGAGCAGTTTACAAAGACACTGTTTACTTCTGAAGAAATAGTTCATGAGAAAAAAGGGGAACCGTGTGTTCCATAAATTGTCCAGAGTAAGAAGGACAGTGTTACTGAAAGTGGTGGAGCTGCTGAATTTTCCATATGTATTTTTTTCAATGTGCTGAGTACCACAAAGTTCAATTCACCTCCAATATAACAGTAGGCTGCCTACTGAAATGCATCCACAATACGCTCTTGTGTTCAAGTGAAGGCTGAGTGATTGTAAATGTAAATAGTGGAGTCCACTACTAACATGAAATGAAAATGTATTGTAAACACACTGAATCTGGTTTATATTGACACTTAGCTTATTTGACATAAATGTGTTGTCTAGAGATTATCTGTTTAAAGTATACTGATATTTGCAGTGCATAACCTTGTAACAGCATAATGAGAAATATACCAAAATCTAAAAACAGTGGAAGTCGTTCATATGTGTTTTTTTTTCACATTCTATATTTTTTTTACAGTACTGTGTAAAGGTTTTAGGCAGGTGTGGAAAAATGCTGTAAACCAAGAATGCTTTCAAAAATATAAATGATGTTTATTTTTATCAATTTACAAATTGCAAAGTGAGCAAACAAAAGAAAAATCTAAGTCACATCAATATTTAGTGTTACTCTTTGCCTTCAAACCAGCATCAATCCTTATAGGGACACTTGCATGAAGTAAGGGATTTCATAGGATGGTAGATGGTTGTTCAAGGAAAAACACATAATTTCCCTTTGAAATCTGACGATATCCAGCAGTGCCATCAGTCCAGAACTGGCAGAAACCACTGGGACCCAGATACACTTATCTATTGTCTGGAGAAGTCTGGCCAGAAGAGGTCTTCTGGTCAACTCATTTCAACATGCAATGAATGAATGAAACGTGAATTACCTCGCACTATGTTATATTATGTACTTTAGCTGAGCTAGCACCTGTGCAGTCCCTGCCCTTGCTCCACATCTGCCAATGAGAAGTGCTTGAGAAGTGCTCTGGGGCCCTGAATTTCTGGCCCCACTGTTCAAACTGAAGACTACACTGTACACATGCATTCACACACAGCAGCTCACCAGTCCACAACACTACAAGCCAGGCCCATCTCAGCTGTGCCCCACCAAGCGGAAACAGAGATGCAGCGTCAGGCACAACGTGAAACGTGAAATTATTCACGCATAACTATAGTTCAAGAAGTATCTATAAAGGAAAATATGTTCATCAAATGAAAACTGCAGACATTTCAGTGGGGACAACTTATTATTTATTACCTATGCGCAACAACATGTTTGACACAGGGATCCGTATAAAAGCTTATAATCCTCCCCTGCACAGCATCGCCCTCTCGCAGGGTCATGCACAAGCCCCTGATGCAAAGGTGGCACTGTTTGGCTGTAGGAGAAGGCAGTTTGTTCACCGAAGGGCTGGAGAGCGCTACAATAATGAGTGTCTGCAGGCAAGAGTGAAGCATAGTGGAGGTTCCTTGCAAGTTTGGAGCTGCAGTTCTGCAAATGCAGTTGAGTTTTGGTCAGGATTAATGATGTCCTCAATGCTGAGAAATACAGGCAGATACTTATCCATCGTGTAATAACATCAGGTAGGCGTATGATTGAACTCAAATTTATTCTGCAGTATGACAAAGACCCCAAACAGACAGACAACGACATACTGACAAGAGATATCTTCAGCGTTAAGAAGAACAAGAAGTCCTGGAAGTGATGGCATGGCCCCGACGGAGCCCTGATCTCAACATTATTAAGTGTATCTGGGATTACATGAAGAGGCAGAAGGATTTGAGGAAGCCTACATCCAGAGAAGATGTGTGGTTAGTTCTCCAAGATGTTTGAGACAACCTACCAGCTGAATTCCTTCGCAAACTGTGTGCAAGTATACCTAGAAGGAGTGATGCTGTCTTAAAATCAAATCAAGTATTGATTTGATTTAAATTTCTCTCCTGTTTGTTCACTGCATTTGGTAAATTGGTGAAAATAAAGTATTAAAACTTCCATTTGTAAAAACATCCTTAGTTTACAGCATTTTTTCCACACCTGCCTAAAACCTTTAAACAGTATTGCATTTTTTAAATATATTTTATTCTTATTTATAAATGGAAAAAAAATCCTACTGAACACCCCTTCACCTGAAAATCTGCTATGATTTCTTACTGATTTATTTTCTATTTTGCCTCCCCTTTGTAGTGATTTTGGGATTTTGCAAAGGCTGCAACCCACCGACAGGAAAACATTTTGTACATTCAGTCTAATTTCCCCTCCTCTCTGTTTACCACCACCACCCTCACCTATTCTGCTTTCTGTTTAAGCGCCTGCCAAGACAAATCCAGCACGTCTCAAGATGCTCAAACTGTGCAAACCTTGATGAAGTGCCTTCGTCTGATGCCATCTAAACCCGCCTCGGTCTCCTCTCAGCTTCCCATCCTAGAGAAAAACATAAGGACTTTTCAGGCTTTATAGAGACAAAAAAAAAATGCAAAGCAAAGAGGTCTTTTAGCTTTGTAGTTTGGCGGTGGGACACCGTCACAAGCTCCTCGTCGACATCAAACGGTTGGCAGAGGGATGGCCAACCAGCTGGTGCAGATGGCCGCACTCAAACGGGACATTCTAATGAGGAGCAGGTAGTGCATTAGTAGTCTGGGCAGGGTGGCAGTGCCCAGGAGACCGCAGCAGCGCACACATACATGCAGCTCTAACCAGCAGACTGCAGAGAGGAGGTGTGGCTGCATGCATGCTTTAAGGAGTGGGGAAGAGGAAACTTACTTCACCCAACAGACATAGTCTTAGGCTATATACAGACATGTACATACATACATGACCATCCAAGAGCCTAGTCTGGCAGCACAGCATGTCAGAGTTTAAAGAGCATAGAGGCGGCTCATATCTCTCTTACAGCTCAGGGATGTTGAGGATTCTCTCACTCTGGGTTGCAAAGAGGGGGTTAATGGGTTCATCAAGTCAAGTCAACAGCAGGCAACCACTGCCACCTAATGGGCTTGTAGGGTAAAGATCTGCCAAACCCTGCTGTGAAAGACTCGGAGGATCCGTAAACAGAGATGGGAGGGACATCCATCCATCTAGCGGAGGTGATGTAATGTGACTAATATTTAAGAAATCCTAATTGCTTGAGACACAAGCATCTGACATGTTACATAAAAGCAACAAATGCAGGTGCTTCGACACATCATTATGAACATTCAAAGGAGAGTGAGATTTTAGCTCAACCTAACTTAACA
This sequence comes from Mugil cephalus, assembly GCF_022458985.1. Taxonomy (NCBI): domain Eukaryota; kingdom Metazoa; phylum Chordata; class Actinopteri; order Mugiliformes; family Mugilidae; genus Mugil; species Mugil cephalus. The sequence goes on along the minus strand of NC_061778.1, from coordinate 19,228,590 downwards.
CCTATGACAGATTTGGATGCAGCGTGTCAGACTGTGGGATTATATGTCTCTTCTGGCCTGGGAGCACCTGGGGGTTCATTCGGAGAAGCTGGTGGAAGTGGTTGGGGAGAGGGCTCTCTGTAAGTCCCTGCTGAGGCTGCTGCTGCCCCAATTGGAACATTGAAACTTGCTGTAATCATTTGTCATATTCATTTTTAGTTTACTTCCAGTGTAAGAGATAAAAGAGAAAATCCAAATGTCATCCAGTGGGGGAAAATGTATTGATGGCCTACATATATATGCCACATAAACACAATGTCCACATTGCTGCTTGGTTAGGTGTGATAAACCCGCAATCTAAAAAGTCATGCAGTCTGAACAGTAATATAGGGTATGGTAATGGTACAGGTTAGAATGAAAGGACTTTTGCTTGACCAGCTTTGCATACAGAAAGAGCTTGGTTTAGGAAGATATCAGGGTTTGGTTTAAAACAGATGACATTTATCTCCTGCAGTAATGATAATTAAAGTAAGGGTGACCAATAGTTTGAACAGAACTGTCTTGTGAAATTCAAAAGTCAACATATGTCCACTAGATGGCGCTGCCATATTGAAACATAGCTAAGGGTCATGATGCACTGTGCCCCACTGCATGTTGGAATACATCAGTCTCCACAACCAGTTGTGTCCTTGAGAGAAAGAAAGAAAGAAAGAAAGAAAGAAAGAAAGAAAGAAAGAAAGAAAGAAAGAAAGAAAGAAAGAAAGAAAGAAAGAAAGAAAGAAAGAAAGAAAGAAAGAACATGCAAATGAAGAAGACGCATGCAAACTATGAAAATAGGCTGCAAATACCAGAAACACAACCTAATGCTTGAACATTGCTACTAGCACTAAACTGAAAAGGAGCATCCAGACTTTTTAGTACTTGATAAATATTAGAGACAATGAGTCAGTACGCCTGCTTCTTTCAAATTAACCTTTTTTTTTTCAATCCATCAGAGATTCACAACAGCTTGGGAGTGTAATGGTAAAGTACCTCTTTGACAGCAGTAGCATTTAGATTGCATCACAGTTGTGTGTGATTGCTAAAGCCATGAATGGAGGATTATCACAATTAGCCTTCCTGTTATTGACTCTCAGATAATTTTAAACATCAGCAGTAAAAACGAAGCAAAACAGTCATATGTTTAGTGACAAACTTGATCAAATCCAGACTGTGTGTGTCAATGAAGGCTGCTGTGAATTTAATAGAGCTGAAGTTATTTACACCAAGTAGCCAGCAGAGGTCTGTGTTCAGCAGCGAATGTCCTTCAGAGCGCAGCAAAGCTGAATGCGATGGATATTGCTGGTTTGAGTATTCCAAAGTTTAACAGAGAAAAAATATGTTGCACAATAAGTGCCCTAAATGGAAATTATTGAAAATGGGCATTGTAGTGGAGTTTTTTTTTAAATTATTTTTTACTGTTATTGTAATGTTCTTTCTCTAACTCAATCCACTCTAAATGACCAGCCAAATGCTGAATTATTTCCTCTTAGTGAATCTGTGATGCATGGTTCCCTGAATCACCCAGTGAAACGCTGCCATGAAAACAAAAACACATATGTAAAACAAAAATAAAATAAAAACTTTTGTCAAGACAGAATAAAAATGCAACAGCAGGCATTACAGAAACACCGCTCTGATATTCTGCTTTGTTTGGTTTTGCAGCATTCACTGGCATGAATTGTGTAATGTTTCCATCTGGACTTGAAGGCACCACACTATGAGAAAAGACAGACTGAAGAGAAATCTTTCATCTTGGATGTAATTTCAATAAACTTCAGTTGGGGAATTGTTCAGAGTTATCATTTTCCCTTCAATTCGAGATTTGGAAAGAACTTTTAGACATTATTCTGCTCACGCTGTTGCTGATACTAAACACCTACCTCAGAATTGAGTGATTGGGTGAGAGTTCCATTTGTTTGCAGACAGTAAAACAGTTTTATGTTCTTTTTTTTTATGGATATCTTTGAGGCTACGCATCTGTTCAGTGTGACCCGGCCCCCTCTGTCTGAAAGGTTGAGCTTTCTATCTGTTCATAATTATCACTCTTTGTTCTGCCTTCACGAGGACTGGATTTATTGGCTCAACGACACCGCAAAAACCAAATCCTGCCACAGTAATCCGATAGATGTCAATGCGGCCGTTTGTCAAAGGCAGCTTTTAATTAGCAGACGCGGCGCATGAGACCATAGCCCACTGCTCTGGACATGCACACGGACATTTGTGAGTGGATGAAATGATGGAAATGTTTATGAACGTTAACACAAGTGACCACAGATGTTTATAGAGAGATTATTTTTTCACATACAAACAGTGGTCAGTGGTGCAGTGGTGTTTATTCGAGTATATGGAAGCTTAAATACCTTGCAGGAAAAGATACTTCCCAAAACTTTCCAAACAATTACAAATGTATCTGCACTCATTTAAAATATACGTGCGTTATGGCTTGTTCGCTTAAACGTTTATTTTATCATTTCAACCACAGAAAGGAGTGATGGTATGAATGTCTGGACATTTTAAAATGTATTGATTGAAGTGATTCAAATCTACAAATAACAACCATTAGCATGGATCCTTTTCCAGGAACAACTCAGGAAAAACCCAGCGCTCAAAGATCAGTAATTACGTGAGTCCATAAACTGGGCCTTTTTTTTCCACAGCTCATCTCTTTGGGGCCTGTAAACGGGGATCGTATGGGTTCACTATGGGTTGAAATCAGTCACAGTCTATCTTACTTAAGTCAGCCAGACAGGGATGATGGGCTTTAGGAAGCCATTCATTGCAGCGAACGTACACTTTTCAGGCCCCATTTAAACCAGTGACCTGCTCAAATGATCCGAGGGCAGAGCATACGCTCCTGTTACAGCTCTGCTCTCTCGTTTTGTTTTTGTGGTTTTAACCCCCGTTTTTAGAGTTTATGCTTCATTTGAATCTATCACTCATCAAAGAAAAAAGTTATTTCGGGAGTTTTTTCTTGGTAAAATTACAATTAAATCTAGAAGTTACAAGTGGGTTTACTCAGTTTTGAGTAAATAGTTGTGTGCACACCTATTGCAGCCGTCCTGGCTGTGTAGCAAAATAAGAGAGACCATGGAAAGGAAGGACAGACAGGTCAGGGAACTGCAGCTCTTGCAGTTGGAAAGATTAACACCATGCAGACGTTAAGTTACACTCATCTACTCAGACAACTGTTGCTCAATACAAGCCATCTGCATGTTTATTGGATTCATTTGGTGCCCTGCAACAATTTAGCAGCACACACTGTGACAGATAATGTTAATATCATTTCTGGGGAACATGTCTTGTTCAACTTGAAACTACAGTACCTGGTCAAATTGCAAGGTACTGCGCAAGTGTACACAAGGAGGTATACTGATGTAAATACGCAATTAGGTAATATAAAGTTTTATGATGCTTTCGGATGAAATAAGTTTAGACGGACAGCACCTTTAGTGCACATTTCTTGTTGGCTAATGAACTTGAAAAGGATCCTCTGTTAGCAAGAGATTTTGCTAATGTAGGGAAACTCAGTGAAGGGTTGTGAACGCACCCCAGGTAGTCTCCGCCCTTAGCTCCTCCCTCTGTCCAGGTGTGGCGTAAAAGGCTTCACGTGGCTCAGTTCAGTTTCTTGCCAGTCTCTGGTGGTGGTGTCCTCTGAAGGTGGATCACCTGCTGCTCTGCTCTGTTTTTTTGGGTTTGCCTTTTTTGTCTATTTCCTTTCTTTTTGGACCAGCTCCACTCTTTGGTTCGTTTTGAGTGCCTTCTTTTTAATTTGGCCATTTTTGTTCATTTCCTGTGCTTTTGATTTGTCCCTTCGGTCCAGGTTTGTAAAGTTTTAGTTTAAGTACCTTTCTGGGGGAACTTATAGTGATTTTTTTTTTTTTTTTTTTTTTTGTACCTCCTGAGGCTTCAGCCCACTGATTTTAGTTTTCTGTTATAGTTATTAGAGTTTTACTCTTGTTGTAGCCAGCCTTTTAGATTATTCCTATTAATAACATTATTGTCATACTTACCTTGTGTTTGTAATTTTTTTGTGTGTGTGTGTTCCCTTTTTTCTGATTCATTTACGTTATTTAAAAAAAAAAAAAAAATCTTCTTAATCTACTGCCTCTTCCTCATCAGTCACGACCCTGTGCCCTTATTATTATGATTATTTTTATACATCACACTAGGTTATTTTTCTGCTTTTCATATACTTATTACTACTCCATTAAAAACCCAAAGGAACATAGGCCATCGACGAAGCTCCTCTTTTCATTCTGAATCTGTACTATGTTGTTTTCATATCCTGGGGTGCAAGTTCCCAGGTGGTAGTTGTTGGTCCCCTCTTAGTTATTTTTATTATTATTTAATGTAGAAAACTCCACTTCTTGCCACACTAACAATGAGTTAGCTTAAGCTTGCTTCTAGATGCCTACAGTTGCTTAATAGTGTTGAACAACAAATTCTTTCTGTTCTGTTAATGTAGAGTTTGCGTAGTTTTGTGATAAAAGTTAGGAGCAACTAAGTATTACAAGGGACTAAAAAAAAAAAGCTAGAAAGCTAGCCCTCAGTGTTTTGGGGTAAGCTAGCGAGATTTTTTCACTGATGTAACGTGCACCTTAGAACAATCATTGCCTGGGTCACAAATAAACATTATTGGTATTATCAAATAACTCAGTTGGAGTTACATATAAATGTTTGACTAAGGGATGACTTGTTTTTTTTTTAGTGTTTTATTCAATTGTATTGACCGATTTTATCAGTGATGGCTTTTAAGCATGTGATCATTTATTACTGCCTTTTGTCAGTTCTGAGCTTTTCTTTGCCACCTAGTTGCTCCCGTAGCATTTAAAAGTTTTTGTGTATTTCAGCACATGAATTAAAACCTTTTCACATTAAATGTTGCGTGTATGAGTTCAATCGCTCACGTATGCCTCTCTACATCTCTCTGCAGAGCTCATAAGAGCCTGTTTGTTCCCATCTTGTGTGTGTGTGTGTGTGTGTGTGTGTGTGTGTGTGTGTGTGCGCGCGCGCGCATGTGTGTTCATTCATCCTGGCCCGTGTTGAGCCAAGGGCCCATCTGGCTCCAGTGAGGGCCACTGCTTCACGGTGCCTCAGCTTGATTCATGGCCAATGGACAGCTTCAGCTGCTATCCCACTTCCACCGTTTTACATCACATACGTCTCCAAAAAAAACTCTGCATACCTCCCAGCTCCCACCACTCTCCCACCAACACACAAAGTCTGCCGAGAAGCTAGGTTTCTGAGTAGGTAGAATCTCTAGTTGGCCATTATTAACATCTGCCTCTGTCCGTCTATGTTACAAAATCTCAACTTGCTCTTGATTTGGGAGTTCCTCTGCCAAGCCGTCTTTGTCTTTTCCGCTCCCTGTGCTTTCTCTTGGGGATTACCAGCTCTACCTCAAATGCCGTAAACCCTCGGTACCACGCCCTAATTAAAGGATGTGTCAAATTACAACCAACTTTCCTGTGTGTGTTGTTTTCTTTTTTTTCTTCCTCTTCCTCTTAATTCGCTCTGCATCTTAATCGGTCACTTTCTTTCTCTTGTCTTTTCAGCTTTCACACTCATCGACATGATGTAACCACAAACGCGGCATTGCCAGTTTGTCCTCAGACTGCCGGCCAAACCTCACGGCACTGGCTGCATAGCTCATAGCGATTCTGTTGCACAATCCGGAGCCACGAGGCTCTCATAAAGTCTCAGATGTGCACTCATAAGAGCTCCACTGTCAATCACAAAGCAATACCACAGAGAGAAAAGGGGAAAAAAGGCAAGTAAATGCCATGAATTATGTGTGGATATTGACAGCTGAATTAGATTCGACTCCGACGTTGAAGTGACAGCATGTCAGCTTATGACCTCTGACATACAGTACAGAGGAGTGTATTACCTCTGCTGCACTACATCCAAGGCAGCATACAGTTTACATTTAACTGTTGTCAAGTGGAGTGAAACAATCAAACAAGCTGTATCATGGTCTCCTTTGGTTTGGTTGGTGTTTTTGGTTATTCTCAAGTCACTTTATACATTTCTCTTTTACGTTTCTGCTGCTTTGGTGAGCACACTGTAAAACTGTTGTCATCAGCATGTTATTAGGTTATCAGGTTTCAGGGTTTAAGTAAACATTTAAGTTGTGGACTTTAATCGTAAGCATCATTACATTGTTAATTTGTGTTTTTAGTGGGGACATTTTAGAATTCACTATTTGCTTGCTTTGATTTTTCTGCACTGTAAAATCTTATGATGTTATATTAAATAATCTGTTCTTTCATTATTAACTCAGTGTAATTAGATCTCATGATAGTGTAATGTCAGGTCAGCTAATGGCTGAAGTCATGAGTTGAGTGTTGTTACTTTAAATACATAAAGCCCTGAAATGAACTTGGATTATAATTGATTAATTCTCAAAATGTCCAGAAAGGTTTATTTCAGTTTGAGGACATTTAGCCTACATACAACACAGTTTGTGGTGTCACACAAGTTCACATAGACTGATTACATAAACTTATAATAATTTAAGCCAGGGGTCTTCAACGTTTTTCAGGCCAAGGACCCCAAACTCACAGAGAGAGAATAAGTAGGGACCCTCTACCTACTATATGTGTTCTATATTAAGCTCAGCCTTGTTCCATTTATAAATATACATTATTATTATCATTTTGCATTCAATATTGAGCTATCCCTTATGCCTTTACTAAAATATGTTGTATTCATGTTTATGTGTAATTAAATAAATTTAAATTTGTGGGGGGAAATTAAAAAATATATATATAAAATGTCTAAACAAGCAAAGATTTTGCGACCCCATGCAGTACCTCCGTGAATCCCCTAGGGGACGCCCTGTTGAAGACCCCCTTAGACATTAAGCATGTTGGTACACATTTCAAGCTCCCCACACACTCTTTAGGCATTTAAGCCACGTCTTAAGCAGTATAACAAAGTATGTCTATGTACTGCAAGGTCTGCACATCAAATCAGTTTTAACATCAAATGTAAATAAATTCAAATATTAATTAATTCATCATTATTGTGTTAACTTTGACACCTCTACTGTAAAAGATAAATTGTGACATCCATGTCAGAACTCATTTCTTACATTTAGACGTGTCTTGCCATTAATCTCTGCCACAGCATAACGCAGGAGAAACCTCTGTGGCTTCTTGACACCAGCAGTAGCTGAGCAGTGGTGTTGAGCAACAAATTCTTTGCATTAACTTGACAAAAATGCAGAAATTATACGGTGATGCCGCTGCGGATCAAGAACAATACGTGAACTAACTGTTGGAGTTTTGTGATAAAAGTTAGCGGCAGCTACTTGTTTTTTTGGGCTGCAACAGTTAGTGAGCCAACAACACGTCCTCTTAGCAATTTTTTTTTTTTTTTTCCATTGATGTACCCTAGAGCGATCATTGCCCTGGTCACAATGAACAGAACCCTCATTTATAAATTATATTATTATATAATTCAGTCAGGGTTATGCAGAAACGTTAAATCCAGTAAATCAATCAATTGAAATCAAATACATTTTATAGATTTACCCTCATTTACTTTAATTGTTTGTATATTAAGACAAGTGAAAATGTGTGATTAAGTTGAGACGATGTATTAGGATTTATTTAGGTAAATTAGTTGCCTTGAACTTTTGACACAAAGCAAAGCAGATTGTAACACCATCACCCAGCAAACACACACAACATAACTATCCTTTATATAAAAAAGGGGAATTCAAGTCATTGCTTGGCTTATTTGTGCAGCCTCCCTGTGTTGGCTTAAAAAGTAGCTGTTAAATGTTTATAGTTTCCTCACGGGTCTTAAACAGGTCATGGCAATTTGTTTCATGATGGAAAAAAAAGGCAAAATATACCTTTATGCATACATAAAACATATACATATGCTGTGTGAGATATTCATGTGTTAGTTTTGTTTTTTTGCCAGTCTTTAGAGCACATTACATAAAAATATCTGTGAAAGAGAAGATATTTGAGCTGTATCTCAAACAAATCTTTGGAGCCGTAGTCGACGCTCTTCACGGCAGTCAGCGCAAAAAAACACTGAGAGATGACTCACACACTTCAACCGGCAGCTGGTGATTGTTTGCGGCTTCTTGCCTTTTACAATCCACTAAATGGATAAATAGGAAATCTTCTGTGCTTTTTTTTTCTGAAGCTTGTAAGGTCAACCAGTTGCTTTATGTGGTGTGTGAATTCCTCATTCTTCTGCTGGAAAAAGTACTTGGATTTACTCGCATGTGCCGGGTGTTATGTTGTCAAATGGCGCTTTAGCTTGGCTGGTCTCATGGCTTTGTTTGCTATAGCAACCAAATTACTGCACAGCGCAGCACAAGTGGTGTTTACAAGTATAAATTACATTTATATGTCAGTAATGTTTTATCATGTGGACTGTTTGGCAAGGTGTCAGAGCCCCTGAGGGTTCTGGGGACCTCAGTTTTGTAACCACCGGTATATTTGATACAAAGCTATCCAATATGTCAGAGAGAGAGCCCAGGAGGAGAGCAGACCTCCTGCTTTGTTGGCATCATATCCCCCTCTGTCAATTTTCATAAAAATAATGGTCAATTTTGGAAAGATGCTTATTCCCTTTTCTACAGAGTTGGATGACAATATTTATATCGCTGCCACATCTGTCCATTCAATATCAAAGTGCAACATGCAGCCAGTTAGCTTAACACAGCCTGACTCGGCCAAGAGTTGAAACAAAAAACGCAGAACAGGGGCTGAAGCAGCAACTTCACGGAGTCCCGTAGCCCTGTCTGTTTAAGAGGGGCAGGTAAACAGATTCCTTTACACTAAGCTAATGGGCAGCTGTGGCTCAGTGGATAGAGTGAGTTGTCCGTGGGCCAGTGTGTTAGTTTGATCCCCAGTGCGTGGACCACATACCCAAGCGTCCGTGAGCAAGAAACTGAACTCGGATTTGTCACAGTGCTTGGCACTAGTGTGTGGATGTGTGTGCTTTTGTGACCAAATGGGGAGATGTGTCATTATAACTGTAAAGTGATTTGAGTCCCAATAAGTAGAAAAGAGATAAATAAATGTAACATTTAGTGTCACTGGCTGCTGGCTGTGAGTCATCCTTAATCTCAATGCAAAATACTGGACACGTTTCTCAAAACTATTCCTTTAAATCACTTTCTACACCGAAATGTTTGCTGCCAATGCACTTCAGATTTTTTTCTGCTCCAGAGATATGTGCCAGGTCAATTAAATGGGTGGGGGCGCTTTATGCATCACCTCCTTATCTCATCTCACACGCCAATCAGGCATAACATTATGGCCACTGACAGGAGAAGTGACCATTCACTGTTCTGCTGGGAATCTTTTGGACCTGGTATTAATAAGGACATTAGCACCAGAAGCACCATGAAGAACGGCATGGCAAGGTGTTGACCTGGCCTCCAAATTCACTAGATCCCAAACTGATCAAGTATGTGTGGGATGATCCACAGAGGCCCCTCCCCTCAACCCATAGGACCCAAAGGCCCCCACTAACAATATTCTGTTTCCAGACACCGCAGGACACCCTCAGAAGGACCATGTCCATTCTCCGATGAGTGACAACTGTTTTGGAGGCACAAGGGAGACCTACACAATATTAGTAAGGTGGTCATAATATTATGTCTGAACGTGTATATAAAAATATAGTGAATGACAGACTAGGTATGGAATGACTAGTGAGA